>NC_080431.1:42925300-43233356 GCF_028018845.1 Melospiza georgiana
GCTTTTT
Organism: Melospiza georgiana; assembly: GCF_028018845.1. Lineage (NCBI taxonomy): Eukaryota > Metazoa > Chordata > Aves > Passeriformes > Passerellidae > Melospiza > Melospiza georgiana. Next base: position 42,925,308 of record NC_080431.1, read on the forward strand.
ATTCTGATATTATAGATATTATTATATTTCTTATTATATTATATTATAACTTTTATTCTGATTATCCCAGTGGAATAAACTGTCAGTAGCTTCCAAAAGATTGTTAGGCTTACACAAACTCACAAACAAACGTTGTCAAGTTGCATGATCTTTCTCAGCTAGATGATGTACATATAGACATTTATGACTTTCAGTTGTTCCTCATTTCTTTCTCATATTAATAATATTATTCAAAAATGGGTTTCTTTTGACTTCTATTCTATCATAAAATAATTATTTCAGAATAAAATCTCATTAAATAGAACTTACAGAATGAGTAATTTACACCATTGGAATACCCATATCATAATTTTTCTTTCCTGAAAGAATGATTCTGTTTCCCTCATTTGCTCTTTGTGCTACACTGGATCCATATTTATTTGGCTCAGGCAGGTGATAATTATAACCTAGATATTTTAAAGAAATGTCTATAAAAAATTCAGAAGAGAAACCTAGTCCTACTCTGAAAATATGGGTTGATAGGATGCAAATGAAAATTTCTGGATTATGACTTTGCTTCACATGAGGCTTAAAATACAGAATGGTTTCATCTGATATTTAAATATGAGAGAGATCAGATATAAGGATGTAAGAAGCCCTGAAAAGTTCTAAATAAGCATTAAAATCCTAAACATATGTGCGCAGAAAACCAGCTCCTTGAAACCAAAATATTTTAGAAAGGAAAATAAAAGTTGTTTTAGCCTTCAAGACCAGGCACATACTTACCCCTAGATTTACTGTTTAATCCCCTTAAGCACAAATGACCATGTCAACACAGAACCAAACTACTCTGTACAAACCACCCAAAATCCTTTGACTGGTCATTGTTAAAAGGGCCGTGTGCTAGGTGCCTAATTGCCATAAATACTGATTCCCCTAAGTTCTTTTCACAGTCCCATCTAAATTTTCAATAATGATAGCAATCAGACAAACCATTTCAAAATCCTAATCAAATATCTTCTCAGAGCATTCATAAAATGAAATGCTGATGCAGCACATTCTATTTAATTGAGATACACTTAGACTAGGAAGTCCGCTTAATCAGGACGTCTCTCTGGGAACAATTTAAGTCCAATGATACTTAATGGCAATGACTACTGCTTAATGTGGATGGCAATTCTGCTTAATTGAGATTTCTTCCAGTGATGTAGTAGTTTACAGCTCTATACTTTTAAATAACTAAGACTAATTTTGTTATGGTTTATGTTTTCCTATATGTATTTTAAGTAAATGTGATGAATTGAGTTGAATAACACTTGAAAAATATTAGCCTCTGTAGCAAATCAGGCCTTAGAGCATTAAAAATTCCAGGGCCAGCATGGCATAGTAGAAGGAGATATGGCAGAAATGTGTAAACTAAAAACAGTATTCTTAGAGGAAAGGAGAAGATTGTCTCATTTTTTCTCTGTGTATGAAACATCTAAATTTAGGGGTTTTTAGTGTTTAGAATTCAGTTTTGAATGTAGATCAATGTCTTCTGAACGTTTGAGTGTCAAAAAATGGGGAAGCAAACAAATGAGGCACATAAGTTAGCAACAAGCAGCAGATACGGTGCATCCCTGGGTACATCTCGTGCAGGGCAGGAGGAGAGATCTCCGAGGTGTCTTTGTGGATGTTCCTGGCAAGGTCCTCACACACAAAAGGGGTGCCATGAAATAAAGCAGGAAGCAACATGTTCTACATGGAGATATTCAATGAAGATGAAGACCAGTGGACTATCAATCACCTGAAATACAGATTAGGTAGAAAACCTCCAGGATGGACGTTAAAGGAAAAACAAGCATATGGGAAAGGGGTCCAAATCCTGCTCAAGACTATTCACATCTCTAACCCATGGAATCTCTACATCACTGAAGTAAAGTGGAATATTATGTGTCCCTGATGGGTACCTAGTCTAGTGGCTGCATAGAATTGCTGATGAACAGTATATTTGATCTGCATGAAAGCCCCATCCCCTACAGAGTATATGCGTGTGGAAAAGGTAGTCAAGATTATCATCATTTTACAAATGGCTGATATGCATAGCTGTTGCTGTTTAACAGGACTACTGTGTGCTTGTTTTCAGCACATAAAACAGGCCTTTCTAGCCTTGGTGTATCCAGAGTGTAACTTGGGATGTGAAACCACAGACTCAAACGTGAGTCAGTGGGAATTTCTTAGAGCAGCACAGCTTTAGGTTGCTTCTATAAAACAGGGAAGTTCAGTGCTGTGATTAGGTGAAGAGACAAGCTATATTATGTAAAGGAAGTCTTGGAAGAATATATTGTTGAAAGAGAGTTTCTCTACGGGGGAACAATTAGATACCAACCTTGAAGGAAGAATTACTAATTTTTAAAAAGCACCCTTCCTACAGTGGACCCTGCCATCTGAAGAAACATTGCACAACTATTACTGCTGACAAGCATGCTCATCAGCTTTAAATCTAACCTGATTAAACTTTTAAAAAACATTTGAGTAAATATTTTGCTTTTATGGCAGTAGAATTTGTGGCTAAGGAAGTCATAATGCTGCCACATTTCACCCACTGTCGGCATATAACTCTCAAAATGTTGCTTAGCTCTCACCTTCAGCAGTCTGTCCCTTACCCTGTCCTATGATGAGACTGCACATCATGCCAAATTTAGTGTGCTTGCTTTATGATGTGAAGAGTAACAAAGAAACCTGTCAGTCTTTAAACAAGTGAAAACACAGTCATGTTTTGCCTAATATTGCACTTCTTTACACTGTTTCCTATTTAGTAGAAGCTGCAGCAGAAACTCTTAGGGGTGGAATTTAAAATACAGCAATCCGTCAAGGCTACAAAAAATCCTGAATAATCTGTAGCAAATCAACGACTTCCATATCATCAGCAAAGGAAGGTGGTTCAGACTTGTTGAACCCTGGTTATTATAGGCTTGAACAACTCCTGATATAGAGGAGAGATATGCATGATTATGCAGGCAAGCACAAGTTAAGTAAAGCTGACTCCTGCTCACTGCAAATCTAATTGACAATTTTGTTGCCCTTCTCTGGCTATTTAAGAAGAGTGGTGAGGTCAATGATAATGACATGTCTCATGGTTGGAAAATGCCACCCACTTGGTTTCTTTTTACAAGGCATTGATTTCAAACTTCTAAGCTCAGCTTTGTTACAAGGAAAGAAGAATTTTAAAAAGCCTTGTGGAGTGAATTTTCTGCTTGTGAAAGGTGACTAGCTGACAACTGCAGAGACTATGTTGCTCTGTTTTTACAGAGGAGATGCTGTACCTTTGCATTCCTTCTTTCAGTATTACACTGGCAGTTCATGGTCTTCTTGCTCATGTTTTCATATGCACTTCAGACTTGATCTTGTAGGCTCATTCCCGGGATGAAAGTTTCTACACCTTAGACTAAGTCTGGAGACTTATAAAAAGCCCCAAATAAAGGATATTTGTCAAGATAAAAGATTTTTCAATATTGTTTATTTTAAAGAAATAATAATATAGTTTTGTTTTTGTGATCATCATGATTAACAAAACTGAAGCAGACTAGAAATAGAAGTAGAATAGAAATGAATCTGCCAAGCCTTCCATCTGTGCAAAAATATTCTCAGAACTAACACAAACAAATTAGTCTCCTCATGCACTGACTTGTAGGGTGAAAGTCACTACACATTAGACTAAGCCTGGAGACTTATTAAAAACCCTCAAATTAATGACATTTCCCAATATTGTTATAAGATATTTTAACATTGTTAATTTTAAAGTAAGAATATAGCTTTCTTGTTGTGATCATCATGATTAACAAAAATGATGCAGAATAGAAACAACTTTATTTTTACTCCATGCCCTGGCACTTTGGATTCAGGTAGCATTCAAGTATTTTCAAAACTTACTGATTAAAACCCTGATTTTTTAACACTGGCTGTTTGCAACCTTATAGTGTACTAGTGCTCTTCAAAGAGCACTAGACAGTTTATGAGTAGGGTTGAGAAATTTCTCAAAGTGTATATGTGGCGTATTTCTCCTCAAAATATATGTTTTACAAGCATTTATTTATGTAGAACTTTTTCACCAAAACCAGATTTAGCTCCCACCTGTAACACCTATATTTAGGTGTGCAAAAATACACATGATTATGTGTGAGCTAAATGTCTGCCAAAGCAATTGATAGAATTTTTAAAGTAGCCAAGAGCAAAATTTCACAAACCATTAGTGTCTAGTACTATTTAAGATGCCTCAGACTATTTGAGACAGTCTCATGTGCTTTTATACAATGAAAAGAACCTGTGGCAAACACACTTTCTTGGAGTATCAGACACTGGATGGAGAGGTCAAGTAATTTCAAATGGTACTAGCTATGTCTGGTTTGGTACAGGATTGAGCCATTTTGAGATATCTTTGGGTAGCTCTCCATTCCCTAGAAGAAAAAAATGAGATCTCTTAAATAATGACATCTACATTTAGACAAATAAATTCAAATGTACACCATCTGAAAATCATTCAGTGATGATCTACAAGAAGTTTAGAATAATTTCTGAGCCCTCTTAGCAAATATGCTGCCTTGAACCAGATATAATGAAATGTGAGAGGAGTAACACTGCCTCTCACCTTAGTTCCCTGGCCATGGCATGATGTAAGATTTCTATCCCAAGTACGGACTCACAAAAGTGAAACTTATGGCCATTGTTTGCTCTCTGCATCATGCTGAGTAATCCCATACTCCATCTATAGTCAGTGAAGGTGATACAGGCAGTGCAAAAAATTATTCTTTTTGTAGAAGCTTTGAACACCTGTCTGCTTCCCCTCATCCTATGACAAATCTAGGCAATTAGTAGTAGCATCTTTGCCTAATACCTTATTGTTGCAGTGTGTTGTAAACTTCCTTCCCCAGGTGTGCCAATACCTCTCTTCCCCTCCCCCCCTCACCCCCTGCTGGGCTGTCAATCAGGTTTAACATTCCAGCAAGGCATCCTGTGGTTGGTCAAGTTCAAAGGATGCCCCTGTGCCCAGAGGTCATTGGCCTTTCTGGGTGTCAACTTCCCCTGAGACCCTGCCCCTCCCACCTGGTTGGTGGCTCACCTGTCCCTCCCCTCCCCCTGTCCCTGAGCTTAAAAAGGTGATCAGGCCATGCGGTCAACATTCTGTTGGAGCAGTTGCCCACGTTCAGACCTCTGTAACCATGGAATAAACCTCTGGATATAAACCCTCCAGCAGAATCCATCTCCTTTTCTCTTCACCATCGTCTGAAGCTTTTCTCCTGAGGTAAACGGAGTTCCTAACAAGCCTGGACTTGTTCAGTGCCCGGCTGCAACCACCAGCAAGCCAAGGTATCTCTGGGGTGACACACCGCAGTTGCTGCCTTTGGCCCAGCAGCGAGGGTCAGACTGGCCCAGGCACAATATAACTGGTAATATTGGGAGCAGTATTCCAATACCTTATGATGGATACCTGGACTTCAGTAAGGCCTGTGACAGTCTCCCACTAAAGCCTCACAGAGAAGCCATTGATGTACAGGCTGCATCAGCAGTGAGGTGAGTTGAAAACTGAGTGAACTGAGCCTGGATGGTGTGATCAGATGCACAGGTCTAGTTGGAGGCCAGTAACTAGCAGTGTATGCCAGTAATTAACGTCGTCTCCAGTTTTGTCCAACATCATGATCGTTAATGGTCTGGATGATGCATCAGAGTGTACCTTCAGCAAGCTTTCAGGTGACGCAGAACTGAGAGGAGCAGCTGCTACACAAGAGGGCCATCCAGAGGGATCTCAGCAGAGTGGTGGAAAGTGCAGGACAGGAACTTTACAAGATTCAGCAAGGGGAAGTGCAAAGCTCTGCATCTGGGGAGAAATAACCCTACACATCAGTGTGTGCTGGGAGCATCCAGCTGGAAAACAGCTCAGCAGAAAAGGACCAGGGGGTGCTACTGGGCACCGAGTTCACATGAACCAGCAGTAAGCCCTGGGTGCAAAGAAATTGAATGACATCTTGGGCTATTTAGCATAAGAATTCCCAGCAAGTTGAGTGAGGTGATCCTTTCCCATTACTCAGCACTGGTGAGGCCATACCTGGAATGCTGTGTCCATTTCTGAGCTCCTCAGTACAAGAGGAACATGGAGACAGGCTAATGAAGGTGTGCTTAGATGGAGCATCTCATCCATGAGAGCTTAGAGAGATGAGGCTGTTTGCCCTGAAGCAGAGGGGGCTCCAGGGGGATCTTACCAATTTGCATAAATACCTGAAAGAGGCATAAAGAGGAAGGCTCTAGACTCTTTACAGTGGTGTACAGTGGCACCTCTTGACAAGAGGCAATGAGCACAAGCTGAAACACGGGAGGTTCTATCTGAACACTGGGAAATGTTTTTTTTACTTTCATGGTCACTTAGCACAGGCTGCCCAGACAGGTTGTGGAGTCTCTGTCTTTAGAGATAATCAAAAGCTCTGTGGACAAAGTTCTGGGCAACTGGTTCAGGGTGTTCCCTGCTTGAGCAGAGGGTTTGGACATGATGACCTTCAGAGCAACCTTCCACCCTCAACTACTCTGCATTCATTAAAGACGTGAACAACTTGGATTCAAGTCTTCCTCTCTGATGTCAAATAAGGAAATTAGATCTTCCAGTTGTGAATAAACTCCTTTCTAGGCAAGACTTTGAGGTTCTGTATTTCAGGGTTAGCTACAAAGCCTTGTATGTGTTTTAAATACCCTGGTCAAGGTTGTGGGGTGACACACACAGGTCTTTTAACTGTGCACAATTTCCTTGTGGAATCACACCTCTTTACTCTGTGCCTTTTGAAGCATGGAGGTGCTAATAAATTTATATTAATAGACATACTCACAAGATTTCCTATAAAAAGTGCTTTGCTTCACTTCTTGTATTGAATAAAGGGAAGGTGCTTATCTGCACTGCCATGGGGAAAGGACTGTGACTCAAGTTTGTAACCATTCCTTGAACTTGTCTTTTGTTGTGCTTTTTTCAGAGCTTAAACCAGCCTTCCCAGCTCATGACCAGTAAAATCCGGAGAAGAAAATTCCCAAATCATTCCAATCCTGTCCCTGTAGTTGAGGGCAAATAAAAAAGCAGGAGTTCTGAAGTGCCCTAAATAACTATCCAGGCAAGATTAAAAAAAAGGTGCTCTGCCCATTTTATTCACTGTGTGTTTCCACTGCATGCAAAATATCTCTTTATTTTAACATTGTAAAGAAAGCAAGAAATTACAGATAAGGTTTCATTTTGATTCTTAACACCAATGAAAATGGTCTCCTGTGGGTACTGGGCAAATTAGCAAACATTTAATTGAAACACAGCTCAGAATGTAGACATGCCCATAGGCACCTAGGAAAATTTAGGTGCCTCCAGGGTTCTGTGCCAGGTGAGGAGGGGTTATAACACAGAATAATGGAATGCTTGTGTTTGCAGCTCTGCCAACTCTTCTTGCCGGCCCTGAGGTCATATGAATGTGCTCAGATTTCATTTTAAACAGAGAAAGGAAGTTTCTGGAATTGAACAGAACCTTGGAAACAAGAATTTTAAAGACTTAAAACCAAAGCAAAAAGAGAAATAGAATTAATATTTGTATGCGCATGTAAATTACTTATATATACACATACACATATACACACACATAGTTAACACTAACTCCATCTTATTAAGATGGTCCTTGTTTTCTTTAAGGCCTTTTTTCATGACCATTTACAGTGTGGGCTGGTAAAACTGTGTCTGTCAATTTTTTTCTGGTAGACATATATCTATATTTTTCTTTTCTCTTGAGGAATGAAGTGCAACCCATACGATAATTAAATGTTACCTTAAGAAAACTGAAAATAGTTCTCCAAATTGCATTTTCCTGGTGTAATAGAGAGATGTGCGCTTGGTTTTACTGATGTGAGCTTCAAAAACTACAGACCTGTCAGTATTATAAGAAGCTTGTTCAAACTTTCATCGTTGGAGTCTCTCAGAACCTCATCTAACTTCAGCAAATAAAACCTAGGCTGTGCATTTACTAAAATGAAAAAATATATAGTCTACACACATTATTTTATTGTTTAAATGGTTCTCATTCATGTTTCATTTCAATAATATTTCCCCAGCTTGTAAAGCTTATGTTACATTGAGCATCTCTTTAAATTCACAATGCATAAAACTGCCAGGTGGCCTAATAACAGAGTGCATTAACAGATTGAACTATAAATCAGATGGTTGTGTTCACATACTGTAAAAACACCACCATTTTCTTTCGGATCTGAGTTTGTACACAGATTCCTCAGAGAATATGATTGCTCTCAAATATTAAAAAAGCCCATATAGCTCAATTTTAGCATCAAGATTGATTTTATATTTCAAACATAAAATTGTTCTCTTCAATCCTAAAAGAAAATGTACACAAAATATGATATAGTTTTGACACAGAAAAGAAAGGAATGGAAAAGAAGAGGGAGTTTGAATGTTTTAACTGATGCCAGAGTAAGAATGTGACTCTAAACTACACCTTGCAGCCCTTGTTATCACTGAAAAATATATGACTTAGAAGAACTGAACCTCTCTAAAAAGCAGCAACAACAATCATAGATTAAAATTATTCTGCTGAGGGATGGATAATCTTTTCCCATGAATGCATTGACTGGCTTCTTAAAGTAACATTTTCAGTGAGTTTCATTTTGGTTTCCCTTACTTAAACAAAGTAAATTTATTTCCATGACACTAGAAGTACCAAACAACTTTGAAAAGGGCATGATTTCATTTTAGAATCCTGTAAGAATAGCAAGAGTCCAGTATTTGTACATCCCTGTTTATATATATATATATTTTTTTTTTTTTTTTATATTTTTCTGGAATTTTGTTTCCAGGAGACATAAAGTAACAATGGAATGTAGCAGTTGAAGTTTATAACATCATAGTATAATTCATGTTTCAGGGGAATTCAGGAGGTCATTTAGTCCAATCTACTCCAAGCAGGGTCAGCTGTGATGAGGTTGAACTGTGTCAATCTCAGGTCTTGATGCAAGGGCTTTTTTTGCTCTAAAACAATGCCTACGCCATCTATTTTTCAGCATCTACTATTACAATTGGTACATTTGTGGCTAAGAGTACTAACTAGGATCATTTCAATCTCTAACTTCTGAGTAAGATTGCAGAATTTTATCTCAAGGAACTTGCAATCTAAGAAAAGACTGTATATAGAAATAGCAATGAATATATGCTTAGCATTTATAGGCCAAGCCATGTGAGTTACCTCTTACAAGAGGAAATATTTAGAAAAATAAAGCAATCACAATCTCATTCAATATGAGAAAATTATTTTCATCAAGAGAGTGAAAATATAAATCTATACCCTAAAGGCACCAATCAGGCAGAAATTTGTCAGAAGTAGGGAACTAGGAAATAAATAATGACTATTCAGATAGTGATGACACGGAATAGCAGCTCAAGATGTTAAGATATTGTCTGAATTTTATCTTTGTGTACAGGGTTATATCTCTGTATGGGCCTGCACATGCAGGAGAGACAGGATGCAAATGTAAAAAAAAGAGATTGTTAACAATGTTGCTAGGGCTCTTAGAAAAACAGCTTTTAATTTTTTGATGTTTAGGGCCATTGTGTTTAATCTCTGGGTCAAAAACCATGGATAAAATTTTAAAAGTACCCAAATGATTTAAACATGAAATCATTATTTAAAGTATTAAATAGTTAAAGTAATAAGTCTTTCAATATTACTTAGGAAGTCTAAGGTCTATTGGGCTTAAATGAGAATGGAATGAAAAATAAAGAAAAATTTTAGGCAGTAAATTTTTTGGACATAGATGACCAGTTTGATCCTCACAATCCCAAAATACTAACTCAACTTACTTGTCCCATGAGAATATTTACATCTGTCCAACATTTTTTCACAAGGTCCAAATGTGCATCACATTGCTAAAGGTAGAATCAAACCCCAAAATTAACAGCATGAAAGTACAACATTGAAGGTGCTCCTATGGGTGCTCCTACTGGTAAAGATTTTTCTAGACAAAAGGAAGTTTTCCTAGCAGACAGGAAGTCTGCTCATCCTGTGAAAGGAGACAAGAAATCAAGAATGGCATTCACCTAGCTCTACCTTAGACAATTAAAAATTATTTTCTTTAAATACATGTACCCAATCAAAAAACTTGGTTTCTTAGTTCATTCTTGAGTCTCAGTTCCCTAGTCTATTTATTGCTTCACTCCTAGGGTGTTTGATTGGTTTCTTTGTTCCCCCCAAAATAAAACAGGCTTGGTTTTTGTTGATGGTTTGTGCCAGCAGTCATTCCCAAAAGACAGAATAGGCAAAACTGAGCCAGCCATGCCTTTCTCTGCCATATACAGCTCCAAAACTCTTTTTCAAACACTGCTTTACATCCTCCAGTCAGGCCTCAGGGTATGAAATGTACCCTCAGTTTTGTGTTATAAACACATCATCATAGCAACCTGCAACACAAGTTTCACATAATTTCAAACTCTTTGAAATAGATGAAACAAAAATACAACAATAATGTTCGAGTTTCATGGGGGTAATAGACAGGGATGGGGTCACCTGTTACAAAGTGCACTGTGGATGGAAACCAGCTGCTTTGAGTCTACCCATGAGCGGTGTGAAAGTGAACCTCCTGAAAGTGAATGAGTGAATAAATGCAGACACTAGCAGAGTCCTCAGGAGCAGACATGGATCTTGTGAGGTCTACATATAGCACTGGCCTAAGTTACTAATTCTGGCTTCCATCCTTCTCCATGGACAGTAAACTGATCAGTTTAGACTTAAGCAACTTCACTGTAAATGCTTAAGATGAATGAGATAAATGCCATTTTCGATGTATATGATGACAATACAAGGAGTTGAGAATACTATAAAATTTGGGAATCAAAAAATATGTTTTAGATCAGAAGAATTAAATAATTAGTAAAAAGTTTAGGAATGGCTTAGAAGCAATAGGTGGAGAATAAGAGATGCAGGCAAGGACAAAATTGCTAACTTGAGGACTGTTCTTGCAACAAGCTGTTGATTTACGTTCTCTAAACTCAGAAGCTTTATTTAATTTAGTAGTTCGTCCTGTTCTGGTCTCTAGTGTCTTCCTTCATCTACTTAAAGGCATTTTTCTACAAACATTACATTTTAAATAAGTATTTCAAATTCCACTGTGCTGGTTGAGCACAGGCTAGGGAAGGGAATCTGCTGCTCACTTACTTCATTTTTCTGAGATAGAAAATTATTAGGAACTGGGGTGCGTGTCCATACTTTGGATAGACTAATGGAACACACAAATGCAGACACACTGCCATGAAAAAAAAAATGAATCTGTTTTTGCCCCAAAGATCCAGGCTTAAAAGGAGACACCAGGGGCCCAAGCAATCTTACTAAGTGATCATAATACAACCACCAAACTGGGAAGCTGAGTAATTGTTTGTATAGCTACTCCATAGATTCACACCTGCCTGCCAAAGCACTGCAATTTAAAAGCTTTTACTCTCACAAGGTCAATTGTGGTTAGTTCTCTTGTTGGAACCCTGGAGCATGGGTTGGAACAGCACAAATGAATCAGGCCCGTAATATGCAGACTTCAGCTCTTTACCATCTGACTGTACATTGCTGAAGTCTCTGCTTTGATTTTTAAACAGAGAACACTCCCACATATAGAAGAAATCCAGGTAAGGAACTCCTGACATTGAAGTGCTGATTAAAATAAACACATGATAACCTCAGAGGATGGTATGGTGGTACTCCCCTCCCTGTTACAACAGCTCTATTCCTGTTCCTGCAACGTCTTACACACCTGTAGTTTTTCCACATAAATAGGAAAAAAATAAGGTTAAAAAGTATCATACAACAGCAGTATTTATAGTTATGTGTTACAAAGTGATGCCCCTTAGCAATGCACAACATTAAATTTAAATAATGATGATCATAAGAAAGCTTAGAACAAGGAAGCACAAAGGAATGACGTTGAGATAATGACTGCAATTTGCCACTGCTCAAGCCTTTGTAGGATTTATTTCTTCATTTCAATTTGCATTTCTACAGCAACAAAATGTATTTATCTCAGCATACGTACCTCAGGAAATTATTTTAAAATCCAGTAAATCTGCCTACTCAACCAGCATCCTCAGCATAGCCTATTGGATAATTGTGAAACTCAAGCAGTTTTAATTCTCTGATGCTACTCTGTTCTTAGCTCATCTAATCTCTTCCTCCTGGTGCCCAGAAGTCCTTGACCTTTTCTTTTTTTTTAAAGAGCTGGCACTAGAACACACAAAATTTAGAAAATACCAGTCACAATGGGCATGCTGAATTTGTAGTCCCTCAAAACAGATAAAATGTCTGTGCAAAAATTTGACAATCTAACTTTGACACAAGTTGGGTATCCCATTTCCCCCTCCAATTTCCAGAGCTGTGAGGCCTGGTGATTTTCTCCATGTTTAGCACTGCAGCACCCAAGGCACACAAATTAATCATGCAACCATGAAGCTTACTGAGGTGGTTGCCCAAACATATTTTTGTTTCTTTTGCTTATTGTTTTCAGCTAATGCATTCTTGATATCAAACATTCAATGCAAGTATTTATTCAGCTTCATTTGATTTCTTATTATGTCCCACTCTTTTGTCAATAGTGCTTTTGGAGAGAATATTTTGAATGCTCTGCACAGTAAGATTCTTACTGCTGATGTCTTGATAGAAATTGGGATATTGATGCCAAATGGTGGGTATTGATCTAAATTTGTTTTTTGCCTGTACCAAGTCAGAAAGGCAGTAGACAGATTGGAGCTGCTAGTGCTGTGTTGTGCTGTACTGTTCTGGGCTGGAGCAACTTTTTAATGCTGAACCACTGAAAAAATTATCTAGAGTTTACCATGGATATTTTATTGATGTTGATGATTTCCTCTCAAGGAACAATTCTATTTTTCTCTGATTTCATGGCAACATTGTAGCTTATAAAAACTCAGAAGAAGACAGGAAAAACAAGGATTTTAGTAAAAGGTTCTGTGAGGATATGAGGTTTTATTTGCGCTCTAGATATGCAAAGGTCTCTGCACCCACAGCAAACCATGGCAGTGAGACCTGAACAAGTCCTTTTGTACCACCATCAACCAGGAGAAATCCAAGGCAACAGGATGCAAGACATGGCTCTAAATATACAAATAAGTGTTGATACAGAAGTGTCACAAATGTATAGAACAACTCAGCAGCCCCCATCTGACCTACTCACTAATGTGATTTTATGCAGAAACAACATGGTCAAGTCATGATAAGCATAAAGAAGGGGGGGGGGGGGGAAGAAAAATTGTTAAAAATGTAACTTACAACCAGAAAAGCTATTTCATACAGTCTACTGGATCATGCAACATTCCTGAACAAATTTTTAAGCCAACCCTAGAGCTTGAGCCTCTGTTGATAATGAAAGAGTTACAAGAAATTTACACAGGGATGAAGAAAGCTGTCAGGAAAAATAGATTTTGAATTTTTTAGGAAGCAGCAAAAAAAAAAAGAAACACAGACAGTGAAGGGAAAGAAGCAAAGGATTATGGAGATGCAAGCATCAGCGATAGGAATCTAAGAGAAAATAAACTTAGATATTAGTAGTGTTAACGCATTAAAATCAACAGGTAGGGGGAAGAGCGATATCAACATTCTACTAAAACTGCCATGACTGAGACCAGAAATGTTCCCTTTCAGTCAGAGGCTAAGGAAGTTTTAGGCCAGTGGTGGATATAATATGCTGTAAATGTGAAATATTAAATACCAAAATATGGAAGCCTTGCTTAGGGGAAAAGTGGAAGAACTTTGAAAGTCACAAGCCTGTAAAATCAGAAAGAAACTAGTATCAAAATTGCACAGATAGCATCTATTCTACACTTAATTAGTAAATTATGCAACAATGACTATTCACAAAGAGATATGGACAGTAGTCGGTTATGATCCCAAATTCCAGAAAAAAATAACCTATCAAACCATCACCCCACCTACCCAGCTAGTCATTGGAAAGAGACATTATTGTGTAACTGATAGAACAACCTGCCATCTCTGCAGGAAATACTACCAGCAGAATAAAAGGAATAAAATTTTCAAAAGTGGGCAATGTGGCAGAATAAAAGGAATAAAATTTTCAAAAGTGGGCAATGTGCAACTGAAGAGATTTTCATTCTAAAATGCCATCTTATGTTCCTCCATTTTTTCCCTTAGTGGTATCCTGTTTACTTTTTAGGGGTGGTGCATATGTTATGAGCTCCTTGAGAGAAGAGACTATAAAGAGAACTAAATGCAAACACCTGTAATAAAGGGGTATATTCTAGTTTCCAGTAAATGGTGAGAAATTAGCAAATTTAGTCAACAGGTTATTTTGAAGTAATGTCTAAAATTTGAGATCCTGTTTCAGCATAGTTTCTCTTCTTTGATCGTGCCAGGTGACCAAGGCAGACATAAGGAGTTTAGATCTTAAATGCCTAAATTAGAAAGATAAAACCCACTCAAGTCCCTGGTTTATATTTCTTTAGCACTAACAGTGCAGTTCTGATGTGTTCTCAGGGCTTCTGGGCCTTGTGCAACACATCTAACTGAACAAAATTCAACAGGCCAACAAATCAATGGCGAGGTCAAAGCAATGAGTTAGGAAAGCATTGTTTGCCACAGACTTTTGAAAGGCCAGGTGGGAAGAAAAGGCAGTAGTTGACAGATGAAAAGAAAATCATGGATTCATCTCTTCTATGTCTTTTTACCTCTGGGTCAGACCCTTGCAGTAATCATTATTGAAATTTGCCTTTTATTCTGCCAGTTTGAACTTATCAAAGACTACAATGGCATAATTCTCTGTAGTTTTCACATGGACTCTGAAAAAAAACCCCACTCAGTTATTGTTTTACATTAGATTGGCTCTTTCCAGGCAAAGAAGTCCTTTTGAATCACACCAAGATAGTATGTGCTGTCTGATGCTCCATTGCAGTATCTGGTAGGATTAGACCCTGACATTTGTAGTGATTAATCTCAAACAGATGAGAAGCTGGCACAGGTGGCTTTCTGCACCATTGACAGGCAACTTAACGCTCTTGGATTTAAATGGTTTGCACTTTTTTCACGTGGTATATTTTGGGACTGTCTTCATTATTTTTGAAAGGAACATTGTTGAGGTTTTTTTCAGTATCCACTGAGTTATGTATATATTGTTTACCCAGTTGTTTGTGTTTGCATAGGTTTTCTATATGTTCACATGTTAATAGTGGAATCTGCAGTATTCTGCAGGAAGCCTGTTTTTCTGTTGAAATAGAGATTTCAGACTATTATGAAAATGCTATAAATATGAATCATTGCATAATCTTTGACTCAGTAGAGATTTATATGAATTCCTGTATCACTGCTTTAGCATACTGTCTTTCAAAAAGGAAGTTACTAAACTGAATATTCTGAATATTTCTAGAGACTGTGTTGCACAAGAGACAAGCTCACAGGGGTGTGATTGTTAATGCTTTATACCTCTAATAAACTCTGTTGTGACTGTTAATGAATTGGCTCTAATGCAGATGTCTATAAGAGATTGCTGAATGCATGTTATTAACCATTGTGACCCGCACTGCATCCAGCCACCCTAAGTATTTCTTCCTTTCAAAAGCACTATAGGTTGTAACAAAATACAGTCCCTCTTTAAAAGGTCAACACGGTGGAAAGTCACTGGAGTCAGACTGGAATAACTACACAAGCCAACCTGGCTGAACTTGTTTTGTCTGAATGGTAATCAAATCCCTATCTTCATGTAAACTTTTGTGCTTGCTTAGCCTTGTTTTAAAAACAACACCTTCTAGCAGTTGGGATCAAATCCAACTTTACACAATTTAAAGAAGAACTATATAAATATTACTTAGCATGAAGATGAAAAGTAGAATTACACTTCTAACAGTAAATGTATTTATCCCAAAATATTGCTCAATAACATAACCACAACAGCCATTATTTTAATTAAAAATACCTTCTAATCACTATGTGTTTTGGAATAAGGAAAGAAAATCTATGCCACAAATATATGTGGATGCACAGAGTAACAGCTATCTTCAGGAAGAAGATAATGATGCTGTTATTCATCAGCTTTAATAAGTAAAAAGCATCATAGGTTTGTATTGGAAAAAAAAGAGCAAATTATTATCTTCAATGAGGATTTTTTATCATTTCAGTATCTAATAGTATTAAAAATAACCTTGGTTTCAACTAAGAGCTTGAACTCAACTATGATCCCTTATAGACCAGGGCCTTACAACAAATCAGCCTTAGTGGGTCAGGTTAGGTATCTAAAACTTCAAATTGTTTCTCACACTAAAACCAAATAGCATTAGAATAATCTGAGATGTTTTCACTGCATTTGGAAATGTTCAGATGTTAAGGATTCAGCTTAAGATTTACCTCAGCTATACCCTAGGCTATAACTAAGTCTTCTCTGTTAACGCAGAACATAATGAAAACCAGATTATTTCTCCTTATTCACACTGTATGATGAGATGTTCAGAAATGAAAGTGTGAAAATCACCTTTCTGCAATACACTTTATATAAATGAGAAGTTAGTTTTTAAAACACTGTGTAGAGTGCATCAGAGGGAAGGCTAAGCACTAGGTAGCTGAAATAGGAAAGGAAAGCAACCTTTAAGTGTCTTGTCTTTCATGTTAATAATATCGAACTTAGTGAGTTCTTTCTAATGTTTTACTTGCAGAGCAAATATTTTCTCTTTCAGTTATTGAACTCATGGTGTGATGTCAGCTAACAGCACCTTCAATTTCTTTAACTAATGAATAAAGATCACCAGAAAAGTGATGAACTACTTCAAAGTTTTAAAGGAAGGTGAAACAAATGAGGTTTTACATATAGTCCAGAGATATTTTCTGGGTTCTTTGAAGATGAGCAATATGGGTTTGATTATGGTAAATGCCAGCACATGGAGACAGACATTTATATGTCTAAGAAAGATTCCGTGTTATTTTACTGACAATTCAGCTGATCTGTCTGGAGAATACTTGCAGAATGGAACTACATGGAAAATGAAAATATTCAGGAAACCTGGCTTCCGTTTTCATTTTTGTTACTTTGACAATTATCTATAACAATTCAGAGAGAAATTTAAAGTGTTACTGCATTTATCACTAACCTGGCATTTACAGTTTCAGAAGCACTCTGTTGTGTGTTTTCCTTCCTGGTAAGGATCTAAATACAGTTATCAATGGACTTGACAACTTTAACTGTGATGAAGTTTCAGAGATCCATCTACACTAATTTAGAAACCTAATAGTAGCTTATCCCCCAGTAGCCTAGCTACTACCTTACAGTCTTCTTGTGGAAGCCAAAAGAATATGGAAAAAAAGTAGAGTGAAATAATTATTTGCTGAGGGTGATACCAAGTGTTGCTGATTCAACTTGTCACATTCTCCAAGGCTGGGATGCTCTCCTCTTTATTTGCCTCCCTGCAGATTAAAAAAATTATCAAGAGGATTAGTAAATTGTAAATTTGCATAATCATTAGGGATGGATTAAGAGAGATATCATTATAAATTGGCATCTGTGAGGTCTTCGCCTTTAAATTCATGGCTATTCTAGAATTATATTTTACATGTCATTGCCTCTGTTGACATTGAAAGGTAGTAGATTTGTAGTGCTCCCAATGTTTAGGTGTCTGCTTCAGAGTACTTCAGAAGCACCACTGATGTCCTGTCCCTGAAAAGAAGTTTTAGCACTGGTATGTGTGAAATATTGTCAGAGGCTGCAAAGGAAGCACCGCGTCACTTTGCCT
Organism: Melospiza georgiana; assembly: GCF_028018845.1. Taxonomy (NCBI): domain Eukaryota; kingdom Metazoa; phylum Chordata; class Aves; order Passeriformes; family Passerellidae; genus Melospiza; species Melospiza georgiana. Next base: position 42,943,066 of record NC_080431.1, read on the forward strand.
GCTGGAGCTCAATTAAGCACTCCTAAAACTGGGATTCACCAAGTCTGCGTGTATTTCAACATATCTCAACATTTTCAATGATCTGGCAAGTCTTTCTGGTTTAGGATTGGTTAAATTTAGGATGTGTTAAGTATTAAGCATTGGTTGAATTTAGGTGTTAAGTACTTAAGTTTAAAAAAAATCCTACGGAATTTAAATATCTTTTCTTTTTTCTCCTCTTTTCTTTTCTTTTCTTTTCTTTTCTTTTCTTTTCTTTTCTTTTCTTTTCTTTTCTTTTCTTTTCTTTTCTTTTCTTTTCTTTTCTTTTCTTTTTTCTCAAAAATATCTTCAACATTTATGTGACTATCTGAATCAATATCAGTTGTTCTCCTTACCTTCCGGTTAATAATTGTTTCAAAAATCTTCTTCAAAATTTTTTTTGTGTGTGTGTAATGCACTGTCATTTGGTCTTGGTATAATTGAGAGGAACATGTCCAATGCCAAGAGATCTATTTAAGCAATGATTAATCATTAGTGCAAGATATCAAATAACTTTGTTCAATGTTATATGTCCTAACGTAATCTCTTCCAGATATATCCTAGTTTAATCTCTCATTGATTCAAAAGGAATTTATCTAGTTCTATAAATCACAGCTCATGCACTACATATGCTGTTCATTCTAGAAATAACATGGCGTAAAATCCTCTACTTATTCCCAGTGATTGATTTTTCAACCATTTATCAAACTGTTTGTTGCGGTGGTTCTCCTGCCAAGGTCACTTGTTGCTATTTTGGACTTGCTTGAGCAAAGCAGGCATTTATTTTAAAAATACAGATAAGGCCCTTGGTTAATATCAATTTCATCACAGAGGTTATGTACATTTACAGAAAAGGAAGTTTTTCCAGATGGTTGCAGTAATGAGAATATATCTGGGAAAAACAAAGAGTAAATTAACAAAACTGGAGTCCAAGAAACAAGAGCCTACAACTGGACAAAATAAGGATAAATATATAAGATACTTTTAACAAAACACAAATGAATCTAAACATCAGCATTAGATGATTTTTTGATGGATTGATGGCACAATGCTGAAATAGATATACTCCTTGTATAAAATAAAATAAAATAAAATAAAATAAAATAAAATAAAATAAAATAAAATAAAATAAAATAAATAATTATATATTTTAAATGTAACTTTTCAGGTTGAAATAGCCTGTACAAAGTCTAGCAATTCAGGATTATATTTTTCAAAATAGCCATTTTGTAACCCTTCAGTTAACTTCCTCAAAATATTTCTAGAAAACACAGACAGCAAGGTGAGATCTCAGGCTAGAAAGACAAAGTAACACTACTGATAGAATTGAAAGGGAAGGACAGGAGAACTCTTCCAAGGGCCAAATTTTAATGGTAAAAAAATAAGTTGGAATTTGTTTAAAGTTAAAGTCTGGCTGAATGGTATCAGCAAATAAAGTTCTTCACCATTTTTTTTTTCAGTAAAAATTCTGTGTTAAGCCGAAGTAGTCCATAGACATTCTAGCAACATTTCAGTACAACCAGTGAGCTCCTGTGAGCACTAGAATGCACATATGTGCTACAAGGTGTGCAATCAAAGGAATGGTTTGCAGACATTTTATCTGTAATTATAATTTTAAATAATCCATAATTAGAAGTAAGTTAAAATAGACAAAGAAAGAAATTAAGTAAATAACAGAATGAGGATGTTCATAAAGTTCAATTGTTACACAGCTGGAGACTGCACTACAGTGAGATGTACACATAAACAGTGGGTATGGAGCATTCAGTTTGATCTTCATCATTTTACTTCTTAAATATTAACCATGCCATATCAAAAGTCTCTTTTTATTTCTTTTTTTTTCTTTCTCAGGTTGACAAGCTACTTTCTCTAAGAAACCTTACTTATCTATAGGGCAGATCAAGGAGATAATTATATGGTTTTCCGTCCTGTAACCTAGGGTTCCAGAAACAGTCTTCTTAGAACAAGAACCAAAATACAAATTTAGGGTAAATCTTACCTTGTGGTAAATCAAACACCCATATTTTGCCCACAAAATCAGAAATAAGGGCATGCAGAAATCAGAGACCTTCAGCAAGAGAGTGGGTATGAGGACCTGGAGATCTTGGGAACATAGTGTCCTTCAGTATGAGCACGCTGACTCTGAATTATGACACTGCTTGAGTTGCTAATCTGAGGAAGTAGATACTGAGTCAAAACTTGAAAATTTTCTTGTTTGGTACTTTTAAAGTACTACCTGACATAACAGCAATGCAACTTTTCTATCCAGTGTTCAGCATTACCAATCTGACCCCAATGACTGTCTGATTAAGCCACATGCAGTTATTAACATTTATCCAGTTCCATAAACCTCCTTTCTCTGTGACCTTTAATGGATTCTACATCATGTTGAGATACATTTAATCAGAAATGTAATATATGAGCAGCTTTGTATTGCAATATAAGTTAGAATAGACACTTTTTTCATCTGAACAAATGTTTAGATCACTCATAAATTAACAGTGTTCCTGTATCACCACTACAGAGAAATATCTAATCTATCTTCTCCTGCATTAAATTGTTGCTAAAGAACTGCTTCTTGATAACAATGACAGTATAGTTCCCATAAAAACTTCACTATAACTTGAACATAGCTCATAAACAGTATCCAGAAGTTTGAATTTAACTTTTGACTATAAGCTGAATTTTGGGGGCATGATGAATCCAGAACCTGAATTAGAGGCCTCGTGCATGAACCAGTTAAATCACTCATATTATCAAATATTTGGCAATTTCTTTACAAAAATTTTTTTCCTTCTTTTCCCCTATCAATGAGGTGTAAGAATGATACTGCAACATAGTTTTGTTTTAATTTCTCAAATAACTTTGACTGATCTTATGTGACTGTTGTCTGGTATAATATTACTCAATTGCCACCACTACATTTTCTCTATAGAATGTCATACACGTGTTGATGTGTTTATGAAAAATGATTAGTGGTTAGTGAAAACAACTGTTTTATTAAAGAAAAAGACACTCCTGTAAAATTGAGACTTAAAAGTCAACTAAGATAACCCCAATGTCTCAGGTTGGTTGTATCATATAATTTTGTGAGTTACAGGCAAAAGTGTGTTTTAATAAGTGTAGTGCAGATGTTTCTTATGCAGTTTTCTTGAACGGCCCTTCAATAATGATTTAATACATGCAATAATAAAGGAGCTTGTACCTGGATCTAATACATTTTATTTTATTGTACTCCATTTTATCTTAACCAATTGCCATCCTACTTTATCTCAAATGACGAAACATTTTCTGCCTGTAAGCATGATAAAATCATTTCAGTGTTTCAAAGTGATAGTTAAGGAGTTCTAAGAATATAGATATGTTTTCTTTGTCTGTTTCTAGTCAATAAACAAATAAAGATCTCTCAATGCTTAGATTCCAGTGCATAGCAGCAGTATAACCAGATTGCAATGTCAGGTCTATGCAGAAGGGGTGCCCTACTGAAGGCTAATAACTTTATCTCAAACAGTTCCCCAGACATTATCCAGGAAAGAAATTCTTCCTGAGAAATGTTGCCTCCTTCAGAATTTACTTCCCCCTCCCCTTTTTTCCCTTTCTCTTTACATTTTCGTTTGGAAGATTTTTATTTAGAATTTGGGGAGAGCTCCAGATGATTTTCAGACTCACTCAAACTCTTTCTATCTAATTGCAAATGAAAACTGCACCTTTCCTATCTACATGGTCTTCCCACAGAAGAAATTTTTATATGTGACATTGTTTTCTTTAGTCAAACTATCAATGTGATACTTCTTAAATATTTTCTTTGACATTACATTCTGTTTTGAAATTAGTATGGTCATAACTGAGGATATCAACTCATTTCCCTTCTCCTGTTTTTTTTTTTTTGAGTCACTGTGGATCACTCCTTTTCATTCTTCTTTGGAGGCCTTATTCTCCTTATATTATTCACACATAAACAGATTAAATGGCACAGCAACAGACATCAAAAAACAGAGGTGGGACCAGCACAGAGTTCCAGCTGCCTCATACCAGCTTACCGGAGTACCAATGGCAGCTAACCACAATAAACCAGAAATCTTCAAGTTTGATTTACTCTCCTTCTCAGCCTTCGTGAAATCCTGGGCTCTTGTCATTAAATAAGCTTGTTTGAACTCAGATATTTCTACATTCTATTTCACTCACTTATGGGGTTGAGTGAAAATATAGTCTCGGATCAGGCAATGTGTGTTTGTTATAGTTTTACTATAACTCATTTTATTGCAGTACTTCCTTAAATTATATAAGACATTTGTATACTACTTTTGTTTTCACTAGCTAATAACTAATTTGCTTCTAGGTGCTAATGATAGCCAGGAAGGTCAGTAGAGATAAAGCTATGCCCGAATAAGTAAGATGAAAATTCAGAAATTATATTCTTCTTCCTTGTTTCTTGTGATAGGAAGGTAAGAACATAATATTTATGGATTGATTAGAAGCAATTCCAATAAATACTACTTGCATATGATACCTGTCTTTGCTTAAAGTAAAACTGAAACAGCTTTCTGTTCAATTTCATCAACATAAAATATTATGTCATATAATTTCCCTCCTGGTCACATCTTCAGCTCTCATTCAGGCATTTTCAGCAGTTTACTAGTAGTCACATTCTAGTACTAGATATAACAAACTGGAAGATCCCAAGTGCATTTTAATGGTATATTATAGATATCAAATACATAATTTTTATATTAAGGGTTAAATTTTATTTTTACAATATTTCCATATCCTAAAGTTGAGGAGAAGGGACATGGGACCAATAAAATTTTCCAAAATTTATATTTAGCAATTGAAACATATGTGACTTTCTTAATAGCTTAGCTGTATTTTTTTTCCACGTGAATATTTACAGCCCACAAGGAAAGAAAACAGGAGTACCAACATGCCATAAGCACACCTATTACATTGATTCTTGGCCAAGTAGAAAATATTCCAAGTAGCTTGAAATACTCTATTCTAGCAAGACTTCCAGATCAATATTTTTAGTATTTTTGGTCCCAATGTATTCACATGAATATCCTGCAGTTTGTCTGTCAGTGAGAACTGCTAAAGTGCTTGAACAGTTGAATTTAGTCACAACTATATTAACCCTAGTTCTCTGTGGCAGCACTTTTCAGTGTGTTTGCTTTCTCTTATAATGGACAAGAGAAACCTACTTACAAAAAAAAAAAAGTAAAAGCTTTGTATGACATTGAGGATGAGGTGAAGCCTCTGGATATAAAATATGACATTTACTAGAATAACTTACTTCTTAGGAACAGCTTTTACAGTATGGGATAAGTTATATTTACAAAGCATCTCACCTTAAACCTGGAAATAATTTTTATGAGATCTCTTTCACATTGTGCATTTTAGATTACTTTTGATATCCAGTTTATGAAAACAAATGTTTTGTTTTTCCTTTCCTTTTGCAGTGTCAAGAAATTTTGCTGGCGTGGGACACACAGATGAGTTCTCTGCAGTGGATATGACTCCAAATAAAATATAATAAAGCTGTATATGCAGTTGTCAGTAATGCTGGACAGGGGCAATCAAACTAACAGATTCTCATTCTGGGCAACAGAAGGAAAGTAAAATTCTACTGGGTTCATGAAGGAGTGTGATAATTTTGACTGACATAAAATTTATGCTGTATGTCTCTGATTTGACTCCTCAAATATATTTACTTTTCCCAAGAGTTATATTTTCTTTGTGACGTCTAATTCCATCAGAGCAGGGCTGCCTTTTACTACAAGTAGACTCTTGCCTATGTTAGGAGAAGCAAAAAAATTGCCTTTAGCTGAAAATGCAGTTGTGTACCGGTAGTTTTATTTCCAAACCCTGCCTGTGTGATATCAACCAGAGCAGGCTGCCTGTTGATGAGCTTTCATCTCTGGGCTGCTGAAGGGGCAGAGGCAGTGCTGGCAGCTCAGGGCTCCGTGGCTACTTGTGAACAGCCAGGACAGGCTGGACAGACGGCAGCCAGGGCGCTCACCTCCCTGCACATTGCTGCCTGCCGGCTAGCAACGAGCTTGCTGGCTACTGGCTTGCAAATAAAATCAGCAATCAATATCTGAAAAGTAAGAAAGATCTCTATTTTCTGCCCTAAAGCTGGAGATTTCTTTCCCAAGAAAGGATGGCACACAAACAGCTGGCTCTGTACAAAGGAGTGGATAAAGCAGCAGATACAGAAACAAGCAGCTGTCAGCTGGATTGCTCTAAAGCTGACATGCTTTTGTCAAAACAGAGGGCTATTCTGCTAGAGGCTGATATGTTTGAGCATGTTTGTACTTCATTGTGTCAGTCCTTTTGTTCCCTCAACTTTGCTTTGGATTACCAAATGTGAGAAATGGTGAATCAATTCCCTATTTGACTATGATCAAATTAAAGAAAAGAAAGGAAAGTAGGTGGGAAAAAAAGGAGCAGACAGGCTGAGACTGGGAAAGATATCATGGTTGTTACGCTTGGAAGTAGCAATTCCTTCAGTCTTAAAGGACAGAAAGTTCTAGTCTCCCTCAGTTTGAACAACAGTATTTGAACCTACTGCTCACTTTTCTAAAGGAAATAAATATTCCACAATGGAGAAGGGAGTTCACATCTCACATTTCTCACTTTCTCACCTCCTATGCAAAGCTTGGGGAGGAGAAGATTGATAAAACCACTTAAATGTGATAATGATCAAGATTTTGAGCTCTGCTTACAGTACCATTCATGGATTTTGCATGTGTCCAGAGTTTCAGCATATCTTGTATTGTTAATTACAGTGTAATCACAGTACATTGCATTGTACAATATTTTATGTGGGGAGTAAATATTCAACTTTCCACCATTCAGAAAAATAGATTTGATTTTATTTATATTTTGAATTTACAAATCTAGTTAACAACACTGAGAAAATTACATTCTTTACAATAAAATTTTATAGGATCTGACAGAAATTTAGAAAATTTCAAAATTCATGTTTCTTGCCATGTCAATTATCAAGAACACATCTGTACCTTATACAGCAATTTATGCCATAACTGTGTGGTCATCATGACATCACAGAAAATTTGAAGAGCATTTCTTAGAAGCAGAACTATGATATTCAAGAAGAAATTACTCATCTCCTGGTTGTTATTAACAATTAATTGATGTGATATCAGAAAACCGCTTATCAATCTATAAGAAATAGTAGGATATGAGATCTGTCCTATAAAGCTAAAAAGATACAGGAAAAACAACATTCCCTGGATAATCCAGTACATAACCATTAGAGTACATTTCCTTTGCCTTAATTTCCTGTTGTTATTTTGGTTTCTTTATTAATAATTTTGGTTAGAAGAGTGAGTGTCACAAATTTTGGAGTAACTCTTCAGGGTTTTAGATTATACAGGATAGTTTTCCCAGCCCTCTGAACCTTTTGGCTATTCTTGATTCTGGTGAACATTACAGATACCTATCAATTGACTTAACAGTCTGGAAAAAGGATGTGTTTTACATTAAAGAACAAGCTGGAGTAATGAGAAAAAGGCTAAGCAGGAGAAGAAATAATTTCCCAGGCAGATAACAACATATGGTGTTTTCTACTGGGAAATGCATGTACGGAATCAGAGAATGACTACTGTATTATGGGGCTTTTAAAATCCAAAAGCAGCACCAACATCTCTCAGAAAATGAATGTTGAACTGTATCTCAATATTTTAATAAAGACAGAACAGCAAAGTTGAAAGCAATGAACAGTGTATGGATAACTCTGAAACAGCACTCATCCTGTCCATCAGACACTCTGAATGCAGAGACTTGCTGGAGAAGGCAAAGAAATGCTGCAAAATGATCAAGAGGCTAAAGGAAATATTTGAATGGATTTCTCCCACTCAAAATCTAGTGGTGGACACAACGCCAATAGATTAGGGACTACAGATGAAAACGTCATATTGAGTTTCCAGCTCCTGTACATTTTGCTTTGAAAGTAGAGTGTCCCATCCTGATGAGTTCCAGCAGCTATGGGGCTGGTCCGACTTGGTGCAAACTGAAGGACAAGGCAATTCCACCTCTGCTACTGGCATTAGCAGTAGTAGGGGCCTGGATGCTCCTCTTTCTGTCCACCATGGGTTTCCAGTTTCTCAGTGATATCAAAAGTGGCGTAAGAGCTTCCACATGAATTCCGAAATTACATCTTTTTTTTGGACAGAAATGAATAACATCTTCAGAATAGGACATGCCCTATTTAAAAAGCTGATCTCACTGGATCAGCTTATAAAACCTCTTTAAGAGCAATCTTTTCAAATATGTGTGAGGTGCTATCTAGTGTCATTTTTCTTCCAGTTCTCTTGAGGAAAAAAAAGATCTAATGAAGGCAATTGTTCCAGTGAAAACCACGCGCTTTCTGAAATATTGTCACTTTTGTTTCCAAGTAGTTTCCAAACATTGTTTCCAAGTAGTTTCCAAGTGCAGAAGCAGTGTTGTTTCTTTGTAATTGCAATGTTTATATTCAGCATGTGATATTACAGAGGATCCCAAATGGTCATAATCAGTGACACAGATTGGGGGTGTCCCCCAAGGTTCAATACTGGGCCCAGTCCTGTTTGACTTCCCCATCAATGGCTTGGATGAAGGAACAGGTGCCTCCTCAGCAAGTTCACTGGTGACACAAAGCTGGGAGGAATGGCCCGGAGAGCTGTGCAGCCCTTCAGAGGGATCTCGACAGGGTGGAGGGATGAGTAGAGAAGAACTGTCTGAAATTCAACAAAGGCAGATGCAGGGTCCTGCACCTGGGGAAGAATAACCCCATGCACCAGCACATGCTGGGGGCTCACCTGTTGGAAAGCAGCTCTGCAGAGAGGGATCTGGCAGTCCAGGTGGACAACAAGCTGCCCATGAGCCAGCAGAGTGCCCTGGGGACCAAGGAGGCCAAAGGTATCCTGGGGTGCCTTAGGAAGGGCATTGCCAGCAGCTCAAGGGAGCTGATCCTGCCCCTCTGCTCAGCCCTGGTGAGGCCTCACCTGGAGTGCTGCGTCCAGTTATGGACTCCCCAGTATGGGACAGACAGGGAGCTCCTGAGTGGGTCCAGCAGATGGCAACAAAGATGATTGAAAAACTCTTATGAGGAAAGGCTGAGGGAGCTGGGCCTGCTAGAGACAACTAGAGCCAGACTCTTCTCAGTGGTGATGAACAATAGGACAGAAGGCAGAAACTGATGCCCAGGGTGTTCCACCTGAATATGAGGAGGATCTCTGCTGTGCAACTGACCATGCACTAGGACAGAGTGTCTAAAGAGGTTGTGGAGTCTCCCTGACTGAAAATATTCAAGAACCATCTGGATACAACCCTGGGCAATGTTGTCTAGGATGACCCTGTTTGAACAGGGAGGTTGGACAAGATGACCTGCTGTGGTCGTTTCCAACCCATTCTGTGATTCCTGTGGTCAATTCATTCTCAATTGTAACCACTTAAATACACAAAATATTCTTCCTAAGCAAAAAATTAAGATATTAAAAAATCATTACCACTAAACATCCATGTGTGACTTCTAGTTATTTTCACACGAGAGTTTCACTTAGTTTTATAAAATAGGAATTTATTTGCAATTCTATATTCTTATCTCTTTTTTATAATAGAGGATATTTATTTTTCATAGAGTGTGGAACTGCTTGCTTTATTTTCACTTAGGTAATCTGCCATTCCCTGAAAACTGTAGTGTTTGCAGTTATCTGAGTTCTGCTTTGACTTTAGTGCTCCTCCAGGTACAGTAGCTTCACCTTACCTTCTTTGAGGTAGGAGTCATCTCATTGATTGTCTTGAGTAAAAGGAAATGGCTCATGCATCTTTCGTACATTATAACAAATGTCCTTTTGCATTATAATTGAATGGTGATTGTTGTGTTCAATCAATGAGAAAGGTTAAGGGAGCTTCTCTGCCAGCATTTTTAATGGAGAAGTCGATTAAGATTCAGTTTAATCATTCTAGCTGCTTCAGAATTAAAGCAACAAAGACCATCAATGGCACTATAATTACCAGTCTTTCTGTAAGTTTACACTGCCATTTATGCAGCCATAAATTTTGTTATAATGCACAATGTGACCAGGTTAACTTGCTTTGTTTGTAATGCAAAATATTTCCCTTAATTGCGTTGTGGATTAGAAATAGTTGTGATGAAGTATATATAATGCAGCCTAATAGAAAAGAGAAAAAAGAAAAAAGAAAAACTAAAACCAACCACTCTGTAGAGTCTGATGGAGGTGAATCAGCCTGATAGCTTGTGTTAAATAGTTTAAAATCATGGCCTTAACCTTGGGACACTAGAGACATATTTTACTTCATTGAACATGGAGACTAGCATCACTCCCAGGTGAGTAAAAAGGGTCAAATATATTATTCTAATCCCTGTTCCAAACAGAGAAAAGGTCATTATACACTACCTATTGCATGCTGCCAAAGAGTGAAAAATTCACATTGGGGACATGGGTGCAAATCTATTTTAGACATGGCCTTTAAAATGTTACTGAAATGAATGATTATGTGGTTTTGAACAAGGAAAAAAAATCTTGAAATTGATCTCGTTTATTAATTAGTTTGAGCTTATAAAGGTCTTACTATAAATAGCTGGAAGACCAGAAGAAATTGCTCATTTCAAAAGAGAGCGAGGCCATAAAAAAAAATGTTTTCTTGTAAAATTAATACCTATAGGTATGGTTATCCATTTAATAAATGATTCTGAATATAAGATGACAGGAGATCTTGATTTTCCAGCTCTTCCAGTAAATTAGAGACACAGGACACAGAATAGTTTTCTACTTTTCTTTCTTCTTTTTTTTTTTTTCCCACCTTTTCTCCATAGGAATTTCATTCAAAAGGCACTGAGGTCTTTTTTTCTCCACAGAGAGGGACAAGTTTTGACCAAATTTCTCACTAACTCAGAAGCATGCTTTCCCCATGCAGAAGAACAACTTCCAGAGCTCACGGACTCATAGAATGGTTTGGGTTGGAAGGGATCTTAAAAATCATCTCATTTCAATTCTCTGCCCTTGGCAGGGACAACTTCCACTTGACCAGGTTGCTCAAAGACTCATCCAGCCTGGTCTTGATGGGTCCATATATAATAGAGAAAAATAAATATTCCTCCTATGTGTATAGGTATGTAGAAGCTTTTTTTTTCCCCCTACAAACTCATATTTTATTGAAAGTTCCACGTCCAGATGAGCTAATTAAATTTTTATTTCATATTATCTAGCAAAGCTATTTGTAAAGTTGCAGGAAGACCACAAGCAGTTAAGTTTGTTCCATATTGGAATCACCTGGATTCAGCCTCAAATGTCAGTTTTAGAGAAATTTATAGTGGCTCATCTAAAAGGAAAGATTCCTTCATGGTGGTTAAAAAAAATACTGTTGTAATTTTTTCCTATTCCCTTTTATTACTCTTTATTTCTATTAATGGCATGTTTTCTATCTTGCAGTTGTGCGTTTTAACTGAAGATCAATTGTATTGTACCTATAGCTTGAAGGTTGCTGTTATCCTACAAGAGCTTTTTCTTCCTTTTCAGCAGATCATAAGCTAGTTAAAGAGGATCATCTGACTAACAGCAGTTACTGAATGATAATTAAAACAAATTAAAATATCATATCACACAAAAATTACTCAGTGCACAACTCCTGAGCTTGCTATTTCCTGCATAATTTAGTCTTCTTGGAAAGCTGGGCTTGAAGGTGTAATCAAAGATATCGATATACACAAATCTGGACCTCCTACTGGCTGTAAGACTTCATGTACACATGGTAGTAAGGTACTGTTCTTTAATGTATTTCTGTACCAAGCCAGCTCTTTCTGTTGCAGGAAATTATGAAAACCACTAAAGAAGACAATTAAAAAATCTAATTCCTTAAATCTGTCTCCAAAGAGCTAAAGACAAACATGTAAATCAGCTGTTTATGAAACATTCATGTTTGAATTTAAAAGGCATATCAGTATACAGTGAGCATCAGTGATACTAAGTCAGAAGCTTAATCCTCTAAAGAAAACAAAACTCATACAGTGCGTAGGCAGCCTGGCACGGTTCCTCCAGATTTCATACATGCGAATTAGGGTGCGGAGGCTATACTTAATTTAAAAATAAGATTGACTAATCTATTTGAGTGCTTACTGCCTTGTAAGCAGAGAAAAGAGTTGCGTGCCAGAATGGAAATCATATGGGCCGGGAATTCCCCTTCTGTTGACCACAGAAGGTATAGGCATAATCCATCAAGAACAGAATGCATGCCATACTTTGTTCATTAGCATTTAAAGAGGCTGTTTGGCATCAGACAACAAATACAATTCTTGCAAGAACTTGGCAGCGGACTGTTTGTCAGTTAATGACAATCCACAGCTTTTTCAAGGAAATACTAAATGTTCCCAGGGTTATTTCTGAATTCTTTTCAGCATTAAGCTTGAAGTGGGGCTAACACATTTGTATAGCAGTGACCAACTTCCAAGAGAAAACATCAGTTCTGAACCTGAAATCGAAACAGATTTGTTGGCAACACATCAACAAATTGCGATAGAATTACAGGATGTGTGATATCACATATCTTATCTTTACATTTATGCATTTCCTAAAATACACCAGTGTGTTCAGCATAGAATACAGTCTTGAAAATTATGCATGTGATTTAGGACTTGGACATCCATACAGAGGGTGTGATGAAATACAATGAGAAAAAATATGTGTATTTAAAGGAAAAAAGCCCCAAAGTTTTTTTATCATTAAGTAATTATCAGTGGGGGCGAGGGGGGTGTTTTTAATTGCTCTACCTATCTTTTCTCTTTCTCTCTTTTTTTGGTCATAGTTTAGAACAAATTACCAAGCCCTAATGTAGATCAGATGCATAGCTGTGATGCTACAAGTTACATTGTTTTGTTAGTGCTGCAGGTTTATTCTGTCCTTCTATTGTTAAGGCAGAAACTATTTGCTGTCTCAGGAGGAAGATTTTTGTCTTTAACATTCCACACAACAAAGCTGCAGGTCACTGTTACCTTTGCTTTTTTCCCTTTTTCTTTTTTTCCTTTTCCTTTAGATATCCATTCAGAGTATATTCTCAATTAAAGCAGTGTATTAAGCAGTGAAGTAATCTAGAATCTGACAGAGTTGGTCTTAATCAAGAATTCTTGAATTTCAAGCTTCACTGCTAAAGTTGCATATAGATTTTTAAACTGAAAATGTACTCCTCTTGGTCTTGAAGATACCTCTGATGGAAACCTTCCAGGGAGGCAATCAATAAATTATGTTTATATACACTTGAAAATACTTTCACATTGAAGAAGTCCTGGAAAAAAGTCTGAGGGTAAATGAGTTTGCATCAACAACTTTTCTTTCAAAAGTTTCATTTACCCTGAAAATGAGTTAATAAGTGCACAAGTGGGTCCTATATCCCAAGAATTTCATTGCTGAAGAAGGGTGATGGCAGATCATTCCTGAATTAAATGATTCTGTGATTTTCTACAAAGTAAATATGGGTTACTTACAGTTCAGGAAGCATGTTAACAGTGAGAAAAGAAAATATGATAATCAGAGATACTATATAACCTTGTAGCTGATCTGCTTCATGCAGAGAAGTGCAGAAAAGTCAAGGTAGCATTTTTACATGCTGGAAGTTGGACTGCAACTGACTAAGGTTCATTATGATATACACCAACATTCAGATTGCTGGCATACCATAAAGCACTCTCCTGGTTTTTGCTGATGGTGTAATTGTGTTAGTCACATTTAGTTAACACACTTAGCTACAATCACGCTTTAATCAGCTGTAAGAGAGGTATCCTGTAGCCAGCCTCATTGCAAGGGCTGTAGGACAGGATGATCCAACTGAGAAGTCAGAACCCCCATCAGCTCACAAGATAAGACAACTGCGCTGCTGCTTTCATGCAAAACCATGTCAGTGCAGCCACAAAACAGAAAGGAAGTCATACTTGGGAAAATAGGAAGTATGGGTCGCTCTGCTGGTGCCTGGAGCTTAGGTGGTGGATTTGTTTCTGGTTCTGCTACAGGCTTCCTGTGCTCTCTTGGTAAACTAGGAGTTTTCCCATTATCTTGCAGAAATAACAGATCTTCACTTCTTCACACACATATGGAGGATAAGGACTCTAAAGACTGAGCGACACAAAGAATTTATGATTCTGCAGAGCAGAATTTATATCCATAAAATATATAGAAAGATAATCTATTATGCATAAATCAAAACCAAACAAAAAAATATTAAAGCAAATGCACCTATACAGTCAGAATGGGTGGAAGTCATCCAGCTGAACCTCAAATCTCTGACCTTGTCCAAACTTTTCTTTATAATGAATGGAAAACTATACCCACCTCTAGAGCACAGTTCATCTAACCAAACACAGAGTCTCTGGAATAAGATGTTTTGCTGTATTGCTCTCCACTGACTATAAAGAGCCTGCAATCATTAGTTCACCTCTAGACAACCACACTTATTTGGATCCAGTCCTCAGACTGTAAGAGAACATGAACCACTCTCTAAATACAAGAGCTGCTTTTCAGCAGCATTTTCTTACCACAGTGTGTTTTGTAAGTCAGATTGGTGAGCAATGTAACACTGGGTAAGGCCTCAGTGCAGCATTTTAGACTCTGAGATGTGCAGTATGGAATTTGAAAATCAAAAGGGAAAGGTCTGGAAGAGGTATAAATGCTTTATATGTTGGCTGCCAGAATAAGCAACACTGTTAATTTATATTGTTTTGGAATTAATAATGTTCTACATTTTTGTATACATCCTTTTTGACCCCAGAAATCAATTATTGGGAATCAGGAATTCACAATAAAATCATAATTTCATGTTAACAAGAGTCTGAACCTGCACATGTCAAGGTAAGAAAGAGTAGAAGTACATTATGCAGAATGATTGGCAATCATAGGCTGAGGTAGACTGATCATCCAATTAAATCATAGAATATTAAAAAGGTCAAAGTAATATAGAACTAGCCTAATTAATAGACAATGGGATAAAATTCTGATTCTCACTTTTCAGTATAGTCCAGTCTTGAAAACAAAGTACCTACTTTATTTATGGAAGTAGTTCCTTTGACATCAGGGTACTTCATAAAGGCATGTGGATCCCTGTCTGTGGATTACCTTGCACAGTCAGTGTCTAAGACTTTAGTTCTTCTATACTGCTCAGGTAGTTTCACTGGAATACTTAATTTTTTTCATTCCTTATCTGCATTTTATAAGGAAGCTCATATAATCCTTTTTGTCTTCATGAACAGTAGATAAAGATTCAACCCTTTAAAACTTCATTAATATGTTGTCCTAATGATATCAAAGGTATAGTATAATTCAAACGTCAGTTCTGTGTCTGTCTTCCGTGGTTTATGTGGATTTCTATTAATATTTAATTTGGTTCATTACCTTATTTATTGTGTGTTGGTTAAAGGAATTTGAAGATGGAGGTGCTGTGTTAACATAAAAGTCTCCTCACACTGAAGCAGGAACCAAATATGATGCATGCACAATAATGCTGGGACTTTGTTTATAATAAACATTTTAACTGACTGACTTTTTCTCTACTAATACTCTAAGTAGGATGATCTATGAGATTTCTAATTTATTCTTGTTTAAAATTTAACCATGCTTTTTTAAAGCATATCAATTTTGTTAATACCATGTAATTAAAACATGTCAGTGCACAGCAAGTTTTAGTCTAAATTAATGACTATGAGAATTATTTTAATTAAATAACCAATTATAGAAAAATCGCAAGCATGAGAGCTGACATTTAAATGAATTTCATTTAAATTGCTTCTTAACATTGTCCCATCTAGGACACTAATGCAAAATGAACTATTGTATCAACATAGATTATCACTATTTTTGTATGCATATAATGTATTCATATTCAATCACTGGAACAGAGCTGAATATTTTGTATTGATCTGAAATGTCTATGAACAAAATACAACAGAATAAGCTGAAGTAGAAACAAAAATCCCCTGAAGTACTGTGACACAGTACAGCTGTGTTTCTCATTTGCACAAATATATTTTCATATTTCAGTTCTTTGTTCACTTATAAAGTCTGTTTTCCATTTAATGCAAGGTGAACTTCTAAAATTGCTGTGTTTTCAAGTGACTGTTTAAATTCTATCTCTCTTGTAAATACACATGAAAAATCATGATGGGCTGGATATTCAGTTTTCATTTTGGATTTTAAAAAGATCTGTTAAAACGTTTGCTGGAACATGTTTTGCTCACTTTTAACTGGAAAGGATAGCCCTACATAGTTAAATAAATTACTCTTCTTCACTGCACAAATTGTTACTGCATTTGTCTAACAATCACATTCGGTTTAATCAGATGCATGGTGTAAACTGTGCCAGGAAACTCCTGAAGCTATATTTAAAAGTGAGTAACCATGTAATACATTGCAAAATTATTTTTCTCTACTGTAGCTTTAAAGATGTCACAGGAAAAGAGGGTAAAAAGAATCCTGCATTTTTGTTCATTGATTAACCAGTAATGTTATGTATAAATAATGTATCTGACAGTATGGCAGCCCACTTGGGACATTGTGCCATTTACTACAAAATAGGATGCAACATGCAACTGAGCAGCAAGAACAAATTAAACATCTTTCCTCAGTAACTTCAGCATTTTTATTAGGTGGTAAACATCACAGTGAGAAGAAAAGCAGACGTAGATATTTCAACAATATTAACCTTAATCTAAGTAGAGACACAAAATAATACTTATACATTCTGAAAAACGCTTAGCTTGTATAAGAGATGTGTTGTCTTGATCTATTAATGTTTTGTGGAAATACTGTGGAAACCAGTTGATATAGCCATGGTATAAAACCAGAATTTTATTCCAGGGTATCACAACTGAATTCAGCGAAGTATTATATATAATTTTCTCTTGTTAACTTGTAACACAGAGATATCACTGCAGTTATGTACTGAAGAATTTGCAAAGTATCTTTTTAAAACTACTGCCCTTGTGATGTGCTGGTATTCTAATTCAAATTAAATTAATATATTAGAACTTGTTATTGTTATTATTTTTTTTCTAAAGGAAGAAAAAAGGAATTTTTTTGTCTGGCAAAAGTTGACTTTATAATCAGATATTTATCTCCATGTTCATACATGATCATGTTTCATTATTTTACCCCAAACAAGTACAAAAACAAAAAAAAAAAAACCAAACCAACCAAACAAAAATCTTTATCAAAATAAAAACATTGAACAGAAATTTTATGTATTATCACTGAAAACAATGATATTTATACTCTTAAATTATTCCTGAGGAGTTAGGTAAGACAAATCTTAATAAAAACCACTAAGATGTCAGCCCAGCTCTCTTTGCCCACTATGGAATTTCCAATCACTGCATTAAATATTGTTAAATGGAACAAGTGAGTCTTATTTAACATGATTCAATACCCTAGACCCTGAATTTGTAACTGTTATCACTAAATCATGTGATCACTAAATCAAAGTATCTTTCTGTATATTGAGCTAAATACCCAATTTAGACTCTCGACTCGTTGTCCTTTTTACATACTGCAAAAGCTGCAGCAGTTTATTTCACATCTACAGAATAATTAATCTAATATTCCCTCATACTTAATAGTTACAATGGTTAATGTTTATACCTGAGGTAATTCCCATTGCACAGTGAAGAGGATTATCCACTTGATTAAAAATAAATCTTTTCACCCCTGCACTTGAATGTGTACCTCCCTGGGGAAGCTGACCATAATTTCTCTCTTGCTGTACCTCATTCTACAAGTGATGAGCCCATTTTGCATGGCCAATATTGCATATAACATTGGGCTTTAAACAGGACAGTAATTCAAAAAGGGTTGGCTTTTTTCTTCCCAGGTTCATCTGGGAGCAAATTCCTGTTACTCAGTTGTTGTTGCTAAAACCTGAAATTCATCATTTATTTCCAAAAGTTGCAGTTTATGAGATGCTGCAGTTTTTTTTATCTCAGAACATGAAATAAGCTCAGCTGGAATGGTAGTAACTGGAGATGTAACAAATGGAAAATAGTTGCTGCCAGAAATAGGAAATGGGAAAGACAAAAAGGCAGGGACTGAAGAGACAAAGGGCAAAGTTTATCAGGCTGATTTCAGCATCCAAAGGAGATTGGCACCTGAACTGGAGTTCCCAATAGGTGACATCCTTACCAATTGAGGAGCCATGCTAAACGCCTCTGTGACTCCTGACACCAAAGCTGCACAGGTGCCTAAGCAGGTTGGGAAAGTCATTTGTGTGCAAGCAAGCTCCTAATTGCAACTCACCAGCCCTGTAAATTTTCAAATTATTTGTTGTACCTGGCTGAATATACTTATTTTGTAAATGCTAGACCATGTTAAATGGACACATGCTTAAGGTGACTCAAAGGAAAGGCAGCCTCATGCTCAACTGATAGGTTGCCTGTGAGTCATATATGTCTGCTTCAGAAACAATTGTATGCTTTGACTTTGATTTGTAACTCTTTTCTTTTTTTTTTATTACCAGACCCAACAGCTCTGAGGGAGTAAGTTGGATGCAAGTCAATCTCATATGTCATCAGCAAAGCTATTCTATCTCCAAGTTTCCCTCTGGAATGCCAAATGCCTCCCTTATTTGCACTTTCACAAACCTGCTGGAGACAAGGTGTCTACTCAATTGTAACAATTTGGCCTGAGAAAACTTTACTGTTGACAGTGATTTTCAGAACCCAGTACAAGGTTTTCAGTGCTGGCACTTAAAAAAAAAAAAAAAACATTTTTATGCCCGGTCTGAGTAAAACTTATGCAAATTCAGAGACAGAGCAAACAGAGAAAGCCACTGTGCATTTGTGCAATATTTCATTTCAGAACTAGTTTCCTCCTCATCAACAAAAGCAGCCCTAAAAATCAGTCCAGAATGATCATTAGACACACGATGATTCATAAATCTTTGAGGAAGGCTCTGCAGAGGGAGCTGGACAGGCTGGATCAATGGGCCCACAGCAACTATATGGAGGTCACAACAACCCCATGCAGCACTGCAGTCTGGGGGCAGAGTGACTGCAGAGCTGCCCAGTAGAAAAGGACCTGGGGGTGTTGGTGGACAGTGGCTGAACAGGAGCCAGTCTGTGCCCAGGTGGCCAGGAAGACCAGTGGCATCCTGGCCTGTATCAGCAACAGGGTGGCCAGCAGGACCAGGGCAGGGATTGTGCCCCTGTGCAGCCACATCTTCTAGTGCTGAGTCAGTTCTGGGCCACTCACTGCAAAAGGACACTGAGGTGCTGGAGTGTGTCCAGAGAAGGTCAATAAAACTGGTGAAGGGTCTGGAGCACAAGTCCTATGAGTAATGGCTGAGTGAGCTGGGGTTGTTCAGCCTGGAGAAGAGGAGACTTGGGAGTTACTTTATCACTCTCTACAACTGCCTGAAAGGAGGGCAGGGATCAGTCTCTACTCCTCTACAGGACAAGAGGAAATTGTCTGTAGCTACATCAGTGGAGGCGGACATCAGGAGGAATTTCTTCACAGAAAGGGTTATTAAACATTGTCATGGACTTCATGGGGAGATGGTGGAGTCACCATCCCTGGAGGTGTTCAAGAAACAACTGGACATGGCACTTAGTGCCATGGTCTATTTGATAATGTGGTGGTCAGTTAAAAGTTGGACTTGATCTCAGCTTTTCCAGCATAAATGATTCTGCAATTCGGTGATTTGTAATAGACTTAAGCAATCTTTCTGAAGAGTCTGGTAATCTTCCTGAAGAGTCTGAAGAAAGCTAGGGAATGTGCTGCTAGGGAATTTGCATCAAGGAAATAATCTTTGTCCACTGAAAGAACAAATCTAGGCATAATGACAGATGAGAAAACATTCACAATATTCTATTCTAGTAGACAATTATGGTAACAAATCAGGGCAGATTTTCTCTTGAAAAATTATTATTCCCTAGGTTTTCTTGCCTAGCTCTGCTAAAATCCATACATAATGCAGTGATGGATGCTATATAAAAGTTCAAGACAGAACACCAACAGCAATAACTTCTGCATGGCATTCTTCTACCTAACACTTTAGACCACACTGAACAGAATTTCTTTTATATATGCAATTTTGCATTAGTGCCACGGGGCGCAATCTTGACAATCTTGATAAGCTCTAAAGGATGTCCCAACTAAATGGTGAGCACCAGTGTTCAGATTTACAGCAGTATTTTAACTGTATTTGAGTTTGTGAGGGGAAGGAAAATCATGCCATCTCCTGGTTTATATGCTATTCAGTTAGTTACCTACATGCTCACTACTAATGCACTCACATCTCAATTGTTGTAACTGTTTAGTGTCTAGACTTCTCCAAACACAGATTTTCAGTCAGCTATTCTGGGAGTAATTTAATAATTTCTAAATGACCTGCAGAATAGATTTTAATAAGAATACCCAAAACTAATACAGAGAACTGAAGAGATAATGGAAATACAAAAGATCCTTGTGAAGTTCTCGCTTAGAAAAGGACACTGTGTTTTACAACTGAATTTTTCTACCTTCAGATTTCTGCTATTGGATCTTTTTCTCTCTCTCTTGTCTTTCCTTTTCTGCTACATTAAGAATGTTTTCTACTTGCAAAAACCTTCTCTCCAAAATGAGATACATGGTAATTACAGCCATGTTGAGTATTTCTCCTCTACGGAAATGAAACAACTTGAGCTCTTTAAACTTACCACTCTTCAACTTAATCTCTTTTGTAGCTTCTTTTCAGAACTTCTCTCTGATTTGTCTTGCAACTATCAAGTGTGACAGAAAAACTGGGCGCAGGATCTCTCTACTACATTTTTTTCAATGTAACGAAAAGATTCACATTTGCTTCTCAGCACCCTACTTCTGAAATGTTTCAGGATTTCATGCTCAGATGAACCTCATGACATCCTCTATCCCTCAGCTGGAAGCTTGTGTCTCCCATTCCTGAAACACAGCTGCTTATCATGCACATGATCCTGTTTTGTATATGGAGTAAAATAAGGCTGCCAATTACTGTCTTCTGGCCCAGGCACAACAATACATCAGCTGTTCCAAGAGTGTCATGAAAATTATATGAGAGCTCTCCAGATTAGCTCTCAAATTAACACAATGGAAGGCAGCAATTCACAGAACCATAGACTAACTCAAGCTGGAGGAGACCCATAATGATCATCAAGTCCAACTCCCCATTCTAATACGTTTTCAGTCGCATTGCGCAATTTGTTTTCATTTAAGTGTGACATTTCTGCTCTGTTTGGAGATGGAATAAGTTTGCATTTGACTCTACTAAGCATAGTTTGCTCTGTATGAAGTTATTATATACTAAACAACTTTAGGGGAGAACTTACATTACTGCTGTCACTGGTATAGCCTGTAGGAAAAGCATATGGTAGTAGTTGGGTTTATCTAAATGTAGAAGAAAATATACTCTTTTTATTGCTTCCATCTCAGTTAATGGTAAATTATTATCTGTTTATTCATTACTCTTATTACTTCATCTTATTTTTGTGGCAAGGAATAAGAATCCTGCCAAGAAGAGTTTAAACAGAGGGACAGACTCTTATCTACATATTTACTACCTAAACAAGAGTGTTCACCTAGCAAGTTGAACATGTATTTTGATCTTAAATTAAGACCTTGATAGAAAATAGAAAATAAAGATATTTCAGGAATACCATATGTTTAAGAGGCAATCCTGTAGCCTAAATTCATTCTATGTGACTTGACACCAAACACATAGACAAAGAAGTAGTCACTTTCACATGGCAATTCTAACTTTAGATAAGCTGAACTGTTGTATTTACAGAAGCAGAAGAGGAATGTTCTTAGAATTTCTTCTGCTGGTTGAGCTGAAGAATTAATGGCAGTTGGCAAAAAATAAGTGGTAACAAAAGTAAGAAGGTAACAGAAGGCATTAAGAAGAAAGCGAGGTCGTTATGGTTTCCACATTTGGAAACCATTGGAGCAGGCAATTACAGAGACAGCAAATGGATTTAAGCTTCCAGTCTTTTGTCAAACTAAAAAGGATTTGAACAGAAAATGAGTAGGCGAGAAGTTAGGTGTATTTTAGGTCTAAGTCCATCTGCTGGCAAGTCCAAAGTCAGCCCAAAGAAAGTCATGCTTTTGAATCATCACAGTAATGGTAGATCACCTTACTTAGCAATGAAAATAAATTAAGAAAAAGATTTGTTGGAATCCAGTGCCAAAAGTGAAATCCATAACCTCGGATGATAGGAGATTCAGCAGATGCATTGGGAAACAGCTTTCATGTCTGCTTGCTGTGCACAGCTTCTTAGCACTGCATTGATTGTTCCAATCTACTGTCATAACTAAAAATTTAAGATAATATAATAATATAATTCTTAATATTATATAATTTTAAAATTAAGGCTATTTAAAAGCAAACTGAAATCTTTTGCAGTTTTATAAAATTATGTGCAGTTATGCTACTGGAAGGAGCAGGGAGTTGGACTCTGATCCTTATTGGTCCCTTTCAACATGAGATATTCCATGATCCTATTATTCTATTAATTGCCATTGAACTTATACCTATCTTTTTTCCATTTAGACTAATGGTAGCTTGAAGTTAGGTAGGGGAGTTATACAGGATCAGACTTACATGCTTACTCTTCTAAAGTTTTCCCACATTGTTGCTAATATCCTTTTGCATGTACTGTTTTTAATGTTTATGGACCACTTAAAATAAATTTTATCAATAATCCTATAGTAATCCTGTCTGATTAAGGTAATGAAGTCTATGGCAACAATAAATAAGATGCCCACAATTCCACAAGAAGTGATTAGCTGCCCCTAGCAATGATTTTTGGCATTCAAGATACTTTCTAAGGATGCAGAAAAATAGGACAGGGTTGTAGCTCTTCACATTGGTAATAAACTATTCCACAAATAAACATTTGCTCAGTTTCCTTCTCAGTAAAATTACCTTTAGTACTTGCATAGATTTTCCAATACATAGGTAAATCTGTCCTAACCTTTTCTGAAGGAAAATGAGAAATGAACAATGTAAGACATATGTAATGGCACTGTTTGCAAACACCAAAGAGCAGCAGACTCAAAAACTGCAATATAAAGCTATCAATTAATTTTGTTGTAACTGTATGCACCTGTGAACAACTGCTTAATTAAAGAGGCAAACAGAAATCTCTCACAATAATGTTTCAAATTACTTACATTTATGTGACTCAATTAGTTGGAGTGGATAAATACAATTGGAAAGCTGCCATGTGGACTTCTGGAAATAAAGAAAAGACAGAACTGAAGAGATACAAAACCAAATGGGAGGAATCAGGCAGATAAATATAGATAATTCTCAGAGGTTCTTAGGACTATATGAACAGAGAAGATAAAAGAAAAAGATTCTGTGCAAATATATATAAATACCTCATTTACTGTCACAGAGGTCTGTGCTCACAGATGGGAATATTAAGGGGATTGTTTGCTTTGGTCAGAATATGCACAGGACTAAGATTTGTTTTGATTTTGCCATGAGATGTATTTATCCAATTCCGTCCCCCTTCGGGAGTGGCACTCTGATGTTTTAGACATAGTAGAGTGTCTTGCCTACCTTCTAAATATTCCTCCAAAAAAGCACAGGCCTTCCACAATCTCTGGCCTATCTGATTGCCTAAATGCCTCAGATACCTTGCAGATGTTTGCATCAGGAGTGCATTTCTGAAACAATCTCCTACAGGTTCCCTTTTTGTAAGCTACGGTTTCCATTACAAAGGGGTTCCAATGCCAGGGAACCAAGTTTGGGAGAGTCCAAACTAAACTAGAGAGTGCTTTCCACATGAGCACACCAAGTTCACCCTCTCAGACCAGACTACAAATAGTCCACAATGAAAAAATGTGAGATGAAAGTGGTGTGGGCATGGAGTCTTGAGTACTGCAAGAGTGCTCCTTTTGGATTTCATGAGCTCCTGATGCAGACATAGCCTAAGGCATTTAAAATTACAGCAGACACATTAGACAGTTGAATTCCTTCTTCATTTTCATCTGCCTGCTTCAGAATAGGATTTAACCTCATATACGTGCAAGCCCATTGCTGAAAATGCCTTTTCCTCACCTCCATCTGCATTTCAGTATTGTTCAGCAGCAGTTCAGGTAAGCCTGCTGCTGACAGATACTGTCTGCTATGGGATGTTTTATTAACACTGAATGATTGACACTGGGGGATGGTTAAACAAACTGGGCTTTCCCTTCCTGAGAAGGCTCATTTGGAAATGGTAGAGAGGATAACAGGCAGGATGGATTATACTTCAAAGTTCTCTCAGGTGTAGGGTCCTAAATCTGTTCTAGATATTGCTTGTTAACTCTGTCTTCTAAACACAACCCCTTATACTTCTTAAAAATAATATTTTAAAATACCTATCTTACCTTACCTTACAGTCCCAGGCATTTTTTTCCTTAAAGAGTGGCCAAGTACACCTGACTTGGTATTTGGGTCAATGATCTGTACACGTACAAATTGTCACTGAGCAGTGGGATATTCTTCCAGCTGGGGAGGGGAGCAAATATCCAGGGCAGAAGATATTGCTGAAAGCCAAGAGGCAAGATGATTATTTTCTGTGGAAAAAGAAAATCATTAAGCCGTGTACCATCTTGGACTTATATTCAACAAAGGCATCAGTTGTTTGGGTTTTTTCTCTGTCACTCTGGAATACTTCCTAGCATGTTGGTTTATAACAGATAGGCTTTCAATATTTCAAAAGTTGCTCTCTTAATATTTTTGAAATTTGCATTGAAATGAGTTTTATTAAGACATAATATTCATGGGTTTTAAAAGAATATCTGTCCATTTGAGGCAGAAGGCCATTGTATTTTGAATGTTTCATGGCACCATTTTCACTATGCTGGTTTATCAAAATTACTATATACTTAGTTTTCTTTCTTTCTTTCCTTCTTTACTTTTGATTTCCCTCACCTTTTCTACTTATCATTTTTTGTAACTGCAGCTTGAAAATCTTAATTTTCCTCATAATAATTACTTAGGTTTTTACTTTAATTCTGTGTTTTCCGTTTAGACCAAGGTCATAAGGTACATTTAGCTGACTCTACTGTTATTTCCCTTTGCTAAAAAATCAAATCATGCAAATAAAGGCAAAGGACCCAAATAGATTTGTTAACCAACCCAATCTGGCTAGGAAAATCTACCTGCAACCTATGGAACAAAACTCCTGACACTTCTAATTGAAGTCAACTACCCAGCTGACAGGCAAATATGCTTTTGAGGGCTCTTTTGCTGCTGTGATGATAGCATCTTGAGGTTGTTCCCAGATGGAGGGGAGGGAGGTAGAACCGAGAGTCAGAGAGTGTGACAGTCGCTCATCTATCTTGGAAATACTGAGAAACTTGGAAATGTGAATTAAATTAGGCTCTGCTTTCATGAACACTTTAACTTAAGTACAAAGTGCTGCTAAAGAACATGATCCCTCCAACCTCTCCTCTCTGTCTCACTGTTCCCACCATTTCCCTTGTGCCAGCACGTGAGATCTGATGGCTACCTTCTTAGAAAGATCTGGGAATTGGTCCAACACCCAGCTTCCCAAGCACTAAAAGTTTTGAGTTGGACCAGTTCCTTTTGCATAAATGCTAATGGGAAGTGTGGGAGTGGAATATGTGGGCAGAGGAAGAACCAGGGTAATTAGCACTTTCAGTAGTAGTTCAGGTTTAAGTCACCTCAATGCCATTGTAAACCACAGTATGAGTTTCTCACAGGGCTGTGAGTGCAGCCCTGAGCCAACAGGCCTGAAAGCCAGCACTGCTCTTCACAGACAGCAAATATGTAGTCCTAGGATAACATGGGAGAAAGCTTCCACTTTTAGCACTTGCTGCAGTTATTTTAAGCCTAGTCAAACTGATGTAAACTACATTGCAATCTCAAAGATGAATTGTGATGGGGAAAAGGAGCTTTTTAAAACAAGTGACAACAGCTATTTCAAATTATTAAAATTAGAAAAATCCCATCCTTTTTTAAATTTTAATCTTTCTTTTTATGTTTGTGTGTGTATATGTGTTTTTGGGGGCAAAGGACTCAGGTGTCGTTATTAAATGAACAGAAAGTTGCTTCTGCTGAAGCCTATTTTCATCACTATGGATCTAATCAAACTACACTTGTTTTAAAAAGAGAATGTAGGGATAAGGGAAACTAATGTTGTCAGAAGAAATATACATGAATATAGTTTCCTATCTACTTTTGAGTGATAGATAATTGTTGTTTTTTCTTCTCCATATTAGATATCTATGTGCTACACATCAGTCACTAACCAAGCAAAGGTCCCTTGTCAAAAACCTGGGCATTTTGAAAGTTCATCTCTGCTTTCCAGCACAGCAAAAAATACCTTCAGTTATTTCCTCCTGTTCAATGCAACTGTGAAGACAGAATTTGCATTCTATTTGTACAACTGCTATCCATAATGGCCAGAGGCATGACAAGGCTGCACAGTTTCAGCACAGTAACCCACTGGAGACCCATAACATGTCATTGAGCAGAATGCAGATTGCAGGGCTGAACTTGTGCAACCTGTAGGACTCTGACCCTGTGTGGTGTCTGCTTTGCATTCCAGAGTGAAGGTTGAGGAGCAGAATGATACTGTATTGCATTCTTTCTTTTCTTCCAATATGTCCTCAGCCTAATTTCACTGGCTGGGCAGCTGTAGGAATACTGATGAGTCAAATGAGGAATGTGTCTTTAAGGTGAAAATTGTGCCCAGTTCACAAAAGTTAATTCCTTCCTTCCTTCCTTCCTTCCTTCCTTCCTTCCTTCCTTCCTTCCTTCCTTCCTTCCTTCCTTCCTTCCTTCCTTCCTTCCTTCCTTCCTTCCTTCCTTCCTTCCTTCCTTCCTTCCTTCCTTCCTTCCTTCCTTCCTTCCTTCCTTCCTTCCTTCCTTCCTTCCTTCCTTCCTTCCTTCCTTCCTTCCTTCCTTCCTTCCTTCCTTCCTTCCTTCCTTCCTTCCCTCCTTCCCTCCTTCCCTCCTTCCCTCCTTCTTTCCCTCCTTCCACCACTTCCTTCCACCACTTCCTTCCTTCCGCCACTTCCTTCTGCCACTTCCTTCCTCCATCCCTTCCTCCCTCCCTCCCTCCCTTCCTCCCTCACTCCCTCACTCCCTCCCTCCCTCCCTCCAGTTCATATGTGGGACTACCAAGGACTTGTCACAAACGGAAGGAAATGCACATACCTAGCATGAAATTGTTTCGATCAAACATGGATATATATCCAGTGAATTGGTCATTCAAGCTCCTGTTATTAGATGCTCCTGGGCTGCAATTCACTTCATTTTGAAGCAGAAGTCTACAATAGGTCAGGTGAGGGGAGACTAGTAAAATGTGTTTCGCTGCACTGACTGTAAAGGATGATTAATCAAGTCAGCAATTGCATCACAGGGATCTAAATCTGGGCATCAGGAATCCTATCACTGACTAGAGAATTTGTTCTTAACTATCATCTTCATCATGCTAATCTCTAATAAAACAAAAGATAATAAGCAAATCTTTAAAGACCATGTTTGACTCCAAGTTTGTGTGGACTTACCCATGGCATTCAAATCTGCCACAAATTAATTGAAGTTTTTGAAAAAAAAAAACCACATTTCCCATAATCCCACTATTATTAACTTGAATAAATCTGCGAATTTCCATCCTAAAGATTATTCCAAAAGCAATGATCATGATGGAGGTGTATGTAGAAGTGATCAATGAATGAAAAATACATAGAAACTTTTCAGGTTTTCAAGAAAGACCTCTGTTAGTTTTTCCCTCAAGTGCTAAGTAAAACTTTAATTTGGGTAGGTTTGGCAAGAAAAATGTTTTACTTAAAAGAGTTCAACTGCAATG
The DNA here is from genome assembly GCF_028018845.1 of Melospiza georgiana. Classification (NCBI taxonomy): domain Eukaryota; kingdom Metazoa; phylum Chordata; class Aves; order Passeriformes; family Passerellidae; genus Melospiza; species Melospiza georgiana. Next base: position 42,970,919 of record NC_080431.1, read on the forward strand.
CCAATTTCTTCACAGACATATATTGATTCCTCCTTGCAAAATATTGCTTCCATTTAAGTTCTGAAATTCAAAATCAGTTTTGAATGGCAAAATATTGTTTGTTCAATGTTCTGTTTTCAGAATCCTTTTGTGCTACAAAGGCATTTCACCGTTATTTTCCCTGGTTTCTTTATCTGAATAAAAAAAGGAGAAGAAAAAAACTTTGATGCATTGTCATGCTGTGATGGGATATGTTTTTTGATGTCTTTGCATTGCCTTATTGGTCTTTATTATTTAAATGCCTGGTTTAAATTTATATGATGAATTGAAGTCTAGGGGGGGTATACCCATATTAACTGTAATCCAGCCAGCACTTTGGAGTTTGCTGCTACCCATATTACTTTTGATTTCTGTGGCAAATCTCCAGGTTTGAAGTTTCATTGCAAGTGCCTGAAATCGGAGTATGATGAGCGTTGTTATTTTCATTGTTTGGAAAACAAAAATGTACCTCTGATAATTTTTGTCTTTGATTACTGCTTCTTCAAAGGATTTAAAACAGAATGAAAGCCTTTGAAAATTTAAGAGATGAAGAGACATGAGAGTTATTCTGTATGCACCAGATAAACAGATGTCTTAGCTTTCAAACTAAACCCAGAAAATATAATCACAAGCTTCATCAGAAACAGATAACAATCTAGGTGCACAGTACTTTACATTTTACTAATGTGCAGTGGGAGAAATAATAATACTACTTCCTTCACTTGTCTAAATATTTGTTTCAGACTAACAGCTCAAAAAACATGTTAGTAATAGCAAACAAAATATGATAAATTCCTTTGAGGAGGAAATATTCTCAGCATAATGTCATTATAAGCACAAGTAAACACACTTTGAAATGTATTTGCAAATAAGACACTCATAACACTGAAGGTATTAAACTGTGAATTCCCAAATTAATAGGTATCAGATGTCATGAGTGCTTTTCATCCTGTATTAAAGTCATACTCAAAAGTCCCAATAAACTTAAATTGAAGTTGTAATCATCCAAAGGATGACTACTTGACAGGGCTCATTCTTAATATGTGGGGGAAAATCTGCTTGGAAATAGGTAGAACTGTTTTGAAATGGTCGATGGTGTGCGTTACTAAGCCAGCTTCTGCAAAACAACTTCCAAGAAATTCTGGAATATGGACAGATTTAAATCACTCCCAGAAAAATCATGTAAGACCCTGGTCTTCTCATGCCAGTGATTGCTTCATTGCAATTGCATTTCCATTTGGAACTCAAAGAAGAACTTTTTCTTCTTGGTGGCACCCATGTCTACATGTCAAGGATCTACAGAGGGATCCTTGACAACCAGCCCAGGAGGTACGTACTGATTCACCACCACATTGGTTTGGGCCAGTTTCTCTGATGGTGCCCCACTGGCTGGCCACATTTCTTTCATAGAAGGTCTCACTGTGACTCTTATACTACATTTTAATTTTTGTGTGCGTGTATTTTCAGTTCTAAGGGTCTGAATTGATGTGAGGGCTTGTGTTTCCATCTACAAAATTAAAGATGTATAACATAGAGCTGAGAGGAATTGTATGGCTGAAGATAGTGAGGGTGCTCAGGAATGAAAAGCCTCTTGGAACAAAGTAGAAGGCTATTGAGGGAGAAGGGATAATATCTTGTGTGGTTTGGACATTGAGGTAAAGTCCACTGAGTGACTTACTTTCAGATGTGTGCCCTGCCTTTGATAGAAGTAATTGTAGTGCAAAATGACAAGGCAAGTAACACCTAATTAGTGTGAATTATTGGGTGTCCAGCTCATTGCTTGCTTCATTTTACCATAAACATGTACTTTTAGACCTGATTCTGACCTTGATTAACACTGATGTAAAATAAGCAAAATTCATATTAATGGAAGAAAAGAGCTACTTTGAGTCAGAGCTCTTGTCGATGCTACATTTTTTCTGCTGTCTTGTGTTAGTGTATTTAAGAACTATGTCATTCTTAAAATACATAAATAAGATATTTAATAATTCAAATGCTTGGTGTGTGTACGAAACTGGAGTTGAATTTACGCTATTCTCCTTCCTCTGTTTTCTGTTTATGCTCCTTTCATGTTGGTGTTGGTATTGGTGTGCCCTAATTCCTTTCTGCCTCTCTCTAGGTCCCACCGTCTAGTTCCCTTTGACACGAGCTTGGTATTATGTCAGAGAAACATAAAACAAATCTTAAGGGAGATCTTTTCCTGTTCTGGCAGTTCTCGAGTGGCTAAACTTCATTCCAAGACTGTTTGGTTTGGTTTGGTAGCCTGTATATGGAGAGAGGAATGATAGCAAATAACTCTGCATATAAATTCCTATGTATCGAAAATGAAACTATTATAGCAACATAAAAATCAATGTTTGCCCTATTATTTTCTGCAGGCAGTACAGTACATTGCAATATAGTTTCTCATTAGATTAAATCAAAACTCTTCTTAAATACCATTTTACCAGCTGTTACTGAATAAAGTGTGAAACAAACAGTTTGTAGTATCAGATATGCAGATCTCTGGCATGCATCTTTGCCAACTTTACAACAGCTGTGCATAATGTTTAAAAGAAACAAATACATTCACTGGTTATTCTTCAGTTTTATTGAAATTCACCCTTCTTTTTCCATCTGAAGCATTCTATACTTGTGATAGTATAAAGTAAATCCATTGGCAGTAGAAATACTTTAGCACTCATTTCAAGAATTAACAAAACAGAGTGAAAATATTCCTATAAGCAATCACTCATTAAGAATTTGCTTAGGAGAATGGCTTAATTTTTGTTATTTATTTTTGCTTGGGGTTTGAGTTATTTTTCTCTCAAAGAAAGATACAAAGATAGTGTGTGCAGAGACTTCCAGGGCACATTAAGTGTTAGGTCTATGTATAAAAGACACACTCTTATGTCTGTAAAGCTTGGGTGCTCTTGAGTTTCTGGATGCTGTGACTCCCAAAACTAATCTCAGCCTATTCAGTGTAATTTATATTTAATCTTTGATTTCGTTGGGGCTCTTTTGTGAGCTGCAAGCAGTGGAAGCAAACTGCTGCAAAATGACAGTGTGGCTGTTGCCTGCTTCAGTTTAGCAGTCAATATAATCCCAAGGCCACGAGATGAATATCGCAATATTGAGAGAAAATCTCAACCATGAGACAAATTGCAGATTGCCTTCTGTGTGCTAATCCCAGACCTAAACACTGATTCCTTCTCTTGTTTTGTCTATTCATTGCCTTTTTGTTTTGCGTTCCTGTTTGGAAAGTAAGGGTAATAATAATAACAATATAATAATAAAAACAATATTTTGCTTCTTCAGGAGATGGGATTTTGCTTTTCACTAGTGAATGTAAAGAAAGAGAATGCTATTATTAGACAATGTGGAGCTAGGAAAGTAGACACGGAAGAACTAGAATGGAAAAAAGAAAAATTTTGGAAAAGGGTGAGTTTACTGGAAGGGATGGAAGGGGAAACACAAAGCAAAGAAAACAGAGGGTAAAGAAGGCATAAGAAAAGTGGAGCTGAGAGCATCAACAGGTATTCATTTGCTGAAGGGCGAACATCATGCAAAAACAATCTTCTTGCTAAAGAGTGAGCACAACTAAAGCCAAAGGATGATACCATAAAGGAAAATAAAACTCAAAAAAATTGATACTGAGTGTCACTCAGAAAGTGTTTTACACAATGTAATGAATTAAAGGGAAAATAATTTGTATTTTCTCCCTCATTCAGTGGCAGCTGGAATCAGAGTTTACCTTGTAGTCAGTTTAATAGCAGTTCATGGCACAGGGACCACTGCCAGCTGAGGTTTAGTGGAAATCTTGTCCCTGGTGAGGTAAATGGTAACATTCTTATTACCTCCAGTGGGTCTATGAATTTGCCCCCTGAAACTGGGACTTCTCATAGGAAAACCAGCTGCTTAAGTAAAGCAAATTAATTTAGGCAGTCAATAAGGAAAGGTAAGTATTTAAATATGCATGAGAAAAATACTTAACTTGGCAAAAACATAAGAAGCATACTAGAGAAAAATTGAGCACAGACCTCAAAATGAGACTTGATAGGAAATTATTATTATTTTTAAATTAAAATAATTTACATAATGCCATATATTTGTTCTGAATTCGATAAAAATAAACAAGACAAGTTCCCTGCCCCAGAGAGATTTCATTCTTAATAAGACATGACAAACAAATGCAAGGCAAGTTAAAACAGGTAGAAGAAAAGAAAACAGAAAAACTGAGGTATTTAAAACCAAAAACTGTAAAGGTGGGGGAAAAGATGTAATAGCAGTTGAAGGTATAATCTAGGAATCATATTCAGTCACAAGATTGCTTGCTTGTGCAGGATTGTACTGAAACCCCATACACCTTGCCTAAATTCCAAGTGCACTTGTGTCCCTTGAACTATATAATTGCTAAGAAAATTAATTTTTTAACAATCCATTTAAGCTTACAAAATATTTTGAGATTACATATTTTTTACCTGGCAGAATCACTTCTCTCAAAAAGTTGATTGAAAGCTTACAAGAAGAGCTGATTTTCATTCAAATAAAATATCAAATACTTGAGCAGTCATTGTCTGTGTGCATACTAAATATTTATATGTGGTTTTTAATTCAAAATTGTTTTTTCTATGGACCATTGAGTTCTTTCAAAGAAGAGGTGTTTGGATTCAAAACAGAAACGTATCTCTTTTGTAGAATAATGTCAAGATAGGTTTCCTATCAGCTGCCCACCAAGTTCATTGCTTATTGTAAGTGATGTTAATTAATTTTAGTTAATGACCAACACTTTTTAAAATCTCCAAGTAGCAGTCCTCTACATCATAATCTCAATATTTCTAAATCTGTGCATTTAACAGGATAGCTCAGGAGAGATTTGGAAAGGTAAGACTCAGAGTGAGACCTTCCTTGACTGAACTGCTTCTGGAGGACCTTCAGGCAGACTGTTCAGTGATGGGCCATCTCAGGAGAGATTTTGCCTGAGTTCTTCCAAAATTTCTTTCTTGCTCATAATTATCCATCTTGAAATTTGGAAAATAGCCACTACACAATCACAGGCATCTGTCTAACTGCTAGGAAGGTTATTTGTACATCATGTCTCCTGACAGGGAAGATGACCAGGCATCTGGTCAGGGGGGAACTGAAAAAACAAGTTCTTAAAATCTTAAACACTACAGGTATTAGAGAAAAAAAAAGGTAGCACTCTGTCACATCTTTGGATCCTAGAACACTTTCTCCAAACTTAATTCTTTGTCATGTAGATGCAATCCAGGTGAGAGGGTAGGCTGAAAACTCAGAAGGAAGATGGATTTTAATTTAATGAATGGCTGTACCAATGGAGGGATGAAAATACTACATACATGGTAAGGTACTTTTAATAAAATAGCTTCAATTAATTTAGCCTGCAGAATAACTGGTTAGTCATGGATAATGCATTTTTGTAAAAGTGAACCTGCATGCTTCTTTTATTATAGCAATTTAAAGTTTTATTAATATAATGTAAAAAGAGGTACTCTTCAAAAGATTAACGCCAATATCTTCAAGTATTGGCTTAACATTCAACATACACATAGCATTCTTAAAAAGTCAGTGCACATTAAAACAATTTCACTGCACAGTCTTCCTTCATGTAATGTTTTATACCATTCTTGATGCCTCAAGATCCTTTCTTTACACTAAATCCTTAGAAAATTTAAACTTCACCTTCTCTGCTACTGGATTTTGGCTGATAGTACTAGCATTTCAGTGGATAGCACCCTAGAACCAAATCTACTGGGGAAATTGTTTTACTACTGCAGCTTAAACATGGCCATTATATCGACATAAATTACGTCTTTATGGTAGATAAGGTAATAACAACAGTAGGTAAGAGTACTAACAACAGTGAAGAGATTTTGAAGTTGTAAGGCGCATAAGGAGTAATGCAACACTTTGGAACAAATAAAGAAAATTCTGTTTCAGAGAATTGTGAGGACAATCTGAGACATGTTTTTAAATCAGCTGGGAAAAGGGTCTCAAATTCTTTCAGCTTTCACACTAAGTCTAATGACAATTATTCCAAAATAGAAGAGTGATAACATAGGTCATCTCTTTCAGAAAATCTCTTTACCTTCACATTAATCTTCTTGGAAATCTTAAAGCTGCTAGATGCACATGGTCAGAAGTGTTGTTACACTTATCCTTATCTCTATTATTTCAAATCCAGTCTCCTTTATCCTCTCCTGCCTCTTTCGGTCAATCTCTATGCTTGCAATAAACTTCTTATTCCTTTGTGCATTAAAGTTACCAACATCAAAGCAGTAGAGCCATGAAAATGAAGAAGTGCAAAGTTTGGATTGCAATTCTGTAATAAAACAAACATGCTTTGCTGCATCTCCTGTGGGTAAGGTGGCTATTGGACAGAGAGATGCATGGCCTATGGTCTGAAGTACAATTTGCCATTATGTCCTTAACAATGCAGTACTTCCCTGACTGACTTGTTCAAGCAGGGTGATTAACACTGTAGGCTTCCAAATTATCCATTTAATATTTTAAATAGTGGAGTAAAAGCACAACAGGTAAGTTGCAAAACAAAAGGTGCTCATAAGTACATCACGGAATTATGCTTGGGCGGATTGAAGCCCTTATTTAAGTGTGATTGATCTCATTACTCTGCTGTAGTAATGCTTATATTTTGCTTGATTATTCAGCTTTCCAAAATCCTGCACTGTCACAGCAGACAAGCTGGATTCTGAAAGGAAGCTTTCTTTTTATTTTTTATTTCAATACTGTCTTGGAGAAAAACTTTTTAGTTTGTTTTCTAATTAGACACTCCCAAAGATCAAGAATTAGAGTGCTTGCTTCATCTTTAAACAGCTGGGTTCCCAGCTGGGTTTGTGTAATGACTTCACTAATTTCCTTTCTTTTAATGTGTTTGTTTTCTATTGGTTAGATGCATTGTTTGGAGTTGTAGTTCCTTTGCAAATAGTACTGCTTCCGCTGTTTTAGTTATACTGCAGTCAATTCTATAACTCTGATTTACGAGCTAACCTATTTTATCCAAGTCTGCTTTATGATGAACTGTAATACTTCTTAGGCTTTCTAGTTTTTCAGCTGCTGTTTTGTTTTCAGAAATCTAAAAAGTGCTCTTCCAAGATATCATTGCATGTTAGCAGAATGCTTCCATGTATAATAAAATATCTTTAGGATAATTTGCTGGAAACTTTAACACCCTCATTAGTATCTCTCTGTGTGTGCCTTACCAATCTTATATGTTTGCCATTCACAAGATAGAACTTTAAATTAAGGGAAAAAGTTTAGAGTTGAGAAAACATGATGGTTGAATTCCTGGGGAAAGTAGAATTGTAAAATTGTAAGGTTTTGAGATTGTAATTAAAATTTCCCTTTTTATGAAACTGTATTTTCTATTGTAAAAGACACAGTGCACTCCATATTTTGTATGTTTTGGTAATTATTAATCATAAGAAATGCTGTGAGTTTCAATGTTTTTATGAGTGTGTATTTGTTTTTACTGTGTGATTTTGATTTTGCTTTACAGAAGTCTTTCAAGGCAGGAAAAATCACCTCCTGAAAAGAAGTTTCCATTTTCCTTTTTGCAGTACAGGGACCTACAGCTTGGATATATACCGGCAAAAATTTGTAACTCTCTCTTTTCACTTCTTTATCCATGTTAATTAAACTAACTACTCTTACTTCACAGAAGGGTAGGCAGGGCAAAACCAATGCTTTGCTAAATAAGTAACAATTCTCATCTTTATTTGTACTATTCTTCTTTTGTGCTTTTTTAAAATTTTCCCATTTTTTCCCCTCTCACACCTTATAGAGGATTCACATAATTGCAAGTATTTTCTTTTTGAGGAATTCTGTAATTTTTGGTCTCAAGTAGAGCTTGATCTTTTTCCCTAAAGTCAGATAAGACAATCAGTGGAAAAGACAGAATTTCAGGGACCTGCTGACATATTTAAAGCCATGGCCAAAAGAACAGGTCTGATGTGCCTTACTGAAAGAGGTACCACACAAGAGAGATCACACCAAGGCAGGATTATGGCCTTTTTGCTGAGGAGTGTCTGCCCTGTCTGCACAGAACACACTGGCACCTCCTCTCCTCTCATCACTGCAGCCAGAGCCAGCCAGTGGAAGAAGGTTTGCTTGGGCACTGTCAGGGTTTGTGCTGAGCTTTGGAACCAATTTCAGGCACTTTTCCTTTTTCATCCCTCTCAACTTGTTGCTGCCAGTTCCAAACTGCCCTTCAGCTGCCCTTGCTCCTTTTCTTGCTTGTTCCTGCTTATGCCAATACTCTGCTTTCAATTTAGATCTGCTAAAGGTAGACTTTACCTGAAAAATTTTTTTTGTGACTGGACACAAGGCAAAGCTGGGCAAAGTCCCAAGACAAATAAAAATCCCTCTCATCCTTTTGTGGAACTAGCACAAAGGCCAGAATTTGAATTGCCTTAATTTAAATTCTGTGGACCATAAGCCTGCTGAATCTCATGTGTCACTCTGGAAACTTGACTGATTTCTCATAGCTACTCTTTATATAATAACAGTATTATCAAGTTTTTAGTGATCCCTCATGGCAATATACTCTGCCACTTTGCAAAGTAAGTTTATCTGGAGATTATTAAATACTCAAGAGTGAAATCATACAGCTCCTTAATGTAGTATACAGCCTACTCTACTAAGTATAGAAACATTTTTTTCTTTCACACTATAAGAACTATGTTTTTAAATACCTGGAGTGTATATAATCATCATTTGTACTGTAAAAGACAGAATTCTCCTGTGAGATACTAATGTGCTATTTTTAATTTACTGTTGTCTAAAATACACAGCAGTAATTATGTTTATTCTCGGAAATCAAGTGTTCTCATCTCAGGGTGGGGCTCTTTTGTTTTGTCCTTTGCAAGCAAAAATTGCAGCCTGTAAAGTAATAATGCAGTGTAAGGCCAGAAGGCACAAACAAATTTTTCTTACAGCCACAGCCATTGTTCAGGTATCTGCTCCATGGACTAGCCCTGCTGTGAACTGCCACAACTCTGGCTGACTCTGCTCAGGGACAGCATGGATCTGGCTGGGTTTATTAGCTCAGGCACAAATGCAAATATGATTCTGCTGCTGCCAAAGCCAGCTTAGGTCCAAAAAGAGTCAAGTATCCTTCATATGTCAGAGAAATGAAACACTCCTGTGGTTTCAGCTGATCCTGTGCTAGCCAGAATGGATGTTTCAGCACTGTGTTCCCAAAATTAGAGGTAGAAAGGAGATTGATGCACTGCTAATAGTTTATTAATGCTGATGACAGCTTACTTGGTATGTCTACACTGATAAAATAAAAGACTGCAGAGAGTGCTGAAGCACTGGTCCCTGATTATTTACCTTGTTTAATTGCTAGTTTATTCCCCGGATATTTTTCAGAGGGCTTCACCTTGTCTGTTTCAAAAAAAGTGTGTCTAGGGTGGAGTCAGCCTTCAGCAGCATTACCACAGCAGGTCCCTTCAGCCTGATCCTTGGGTCATTCCCAGGCTGACTTCTATTTAGCAGCAGACTCTGCTTCATTACTCCCTTTAACTCAGGTTCAGCACAACTGTGACAACCTGAGCTGGCTCCTGTAAAAGGAATTCAAGCTCCATCTTTCAGAACAGGGTCCCCTTATCAGTCCTGTTAAAGTGTGTTAGTGTCTAAAACAGTGCACTGGGACAGTCAGCAAGTCAGTAAGACCAGGTAGCTGAGCTATTGGGACTCTGCCCTTGGGGAAATAATTGGAGACTCTGAGACAATACTTAGAAATACAAGGTACTCTATTGTCTATTATATCTTAAGCTTGTAAATTAAATGACCTCTGAAAAAGGCAAGAATTACTTAGAAGGCTTAACAAACCTAATCTAAATTGTTTAGCTTTAGAAACAATGTGTTTGATAACGGTTCCTGCCAAGTTTCACATAGGTAAAGTTGCTGCTTATGGAGGCCTTTTGCCTAATTTTTGTCCTCCCAATTCCATTTGAATTTATTGCTGCCCAACAAATAAATGTATTTCTACAACTGCTAGACATTAAAGAACTGCATGTCTCCATAGTTACTATTTACAGTGTCTTCCTCTGCTTAGAGTCTTGTGTCAATAAGCTTCTGCATTTAAAAGTAACATGTCTTTATTTTCCAGCTAAAGAGATTACTCCCTTCACCAGCTTGCTGACTAAATGAACATTTAGGCACATGTTCCTTTCATATATCTTTGGCCAATTAAAACTAAGCATCTATCCTGACATATCTCTTGCACTGTCTCAATGTAGTCACGTAGCCTAAGCCAGTTTCCTAGGCTCCCTGTATAAACAATGGAGAAAGATAGTTGCAAAAAACCCCATGATTCATTCAAATTATTTTAGATGGTTACCTTAAGAAGTCTGAAATAAGATTCAAGAAGATATGAACGCCTACACCTCCTCTCACAAGTGGCATCTAATTTTTTCAGATCAAGAAACCAAAGCTATGAAAAGTTTAATTGCCTAGGCCCTAAGATACTATTGCTCAAGTAAAACAAAAAATCTTCTCACAGATCTCCAAGCTGGAGCAGCATTCACATTTTCCCAATCCTTAATAAGAAATTTTGAATTGAAGATGACTATTTGTCTTTCATTCTTATTACTAGGTTAAAACAATATTAAATCTTAAAAAAAAAGACAAGAAAGATCAATCTTTCTTTTTCATTTTTAACTCTTTTTTTTTTCCTGTTTTGTAGGCTAGGAGCTCCTTCAAATACCTCAGCTGATATCTCAACTGATATCAATTTATGTAATACTTCTATAGAACTGTAATACTTCTGGGAAGCAAAACTAACATCAGAACTGCATCTATGTGCTTCATATTTTTCATTTGAACTTTTCCCATGACATGTCCTGTATCTGGCATATTGTATAGGTTGCATAAAGTGCAGTTGTTATCATGGCTTTGTGTTTTCTTGAGACTAAACTGACTTAATAATTTTTATTGCTATTTGTTGATGCCCTGTTCATTTTGTTGCTATCCTCTTAGACTCTTCATTAGCTTAAATTACACTGACTCAGAGACTTATGAGTCTACTAAACAAAAAAAAGTTTAAAGTCAGGAAAAGATTGCTTATCATCTTGAGTCATCTCCACTTCCCCTAGGCCCAATGACATAATCTCTTAAATATTTTGAAATTCAGATCATGAAGTACTTCATTTTTTCACAAAGCATGTGACTGTTCTGAGACAGCCACATCTCAGAGGCCATCTTATGAGACCACAGAAAAAGCTATTGCGATGAAAAAGCAGCAGAAATAAGTAGGAGGGAAGGGAATAGCATCTAAACTCAGCTCTGTGATTCATACAGTATAATCTTTAATATATTCAGTACCTAATAACAGCCCTTCCCCATGGGCCTGTTTTTGCTGTAATAGAAACATTTTATAACGTGGTCCCACCATCAAAACCTACTTGCAAGTCTGCAACCCTCAACACCACCATCTACCTGATCTTCACCAATGATGCACAGCTGAAGTCCTTAGTGACACACATTTAACGCGGGGAAAAGTTAAAAAAAATTTGAGATAAAGCATTTATGATTAGTCTCCTACAATGTACATCGGTGCCAGGAGGTACCAGTATAAAACACAAAATGTCCTTTTGGGGCACCATGAAAAACTCTTATTAAGAAGACAGATTTTTCAAGCACCATTGTTCTTACTAAGAGAAAGAAAAGAGATAAAAACAGAAATGCTTCAGAGGTCACAGTTTAACCCTGGCCTGCAGCTCAGCCCTGCAGAGCCACTCGCTCACTCTCCTGTGGCAGCACTGGGGAGAGAAGTGGAAGAGAAATAATGATACAACTCAGGAGTTGAGATAAAGGCAATTTAATAGGTAGAGCAAAATCTGTGCATGCAAGCAAAGCAGACCAAGTTCATTTACCACTTCCCATGGGCAGCAGGTGCTCTGTCTCTCCAGGAGAGCAGGGCTCTATCACACCTGATGGTGACATGGGAAGACAAACCCCATCACTCCAAATGTTCCCCATTTCCTCCTGCTTCCCCCAGCTTTGTGTGCCGAGGATGACACCATATGGTGGAGGGTATCCCTTGGGTCAGCTGGGGTCAGCTGTCTTGGCTGTGTCCCCTGTCAACTTCTTGTGCACCCCCAGCCTCCTCACTGGTGGGCCAGGATGAGAGAAAAGATCTTGTCCTAGCATAAACACGACTCAGCAACACCTAAACCATTAGTTTCTTATCATCATTATTCTCATACTAAATCCAAAGCAGGGCACTGTACCCCCTACTATGAAGAAAATTAACTCTATTGCAGCAGAAGCCAGGACAAGAACCTAAAATGGCTCAAGTCTGAAATGAAAAAGAATACCTACTAAGGACACTCTTTATTAGATAATAATGAATTGAAAAAGAGATATAGCTCCAGATTTGGGGAGGCCAAGCACTTCTGAATGAGTGCTTTAGTGAGCTGTCTGTAGAGTCAGACTTTATTACATCCTCTATCTCTGGCCCAGAAAACCTTAAATTCATTATTGAACAGTGACTTACCTTCAGCAGTAGGGTTGTAGGTCACAGTGCCCATGCATTGTGCCTATGTAAGAATTTAGCTTTAACTCTTCCATCCTTTCTTCCTCAACATGAGAAAATAACTAGATTAGATCTCCCTTACCCTGCTCAGATGCCATCGAATCTTCTACCTCCCCACTGCTCTTTTCAAATTAAAACACTGCTGAAACCAAATGTATGCATCATTTATTCCACCTGAAATTTATAATGGCATATGTATCTTTGCTTTATGAAAATATTCCAGAGACTATATATAGCTAGATGTCTTAAAGATATGTTATCAGGAAATTTGTCATTTTCAGGGATTTTTGATTGAAGCTAGAGCCCAGTCCAGAAAATGAGGCTTCACAACACCAAATCCCATGCAATTTTTGCCTTGCCAGGACATCTGGTCCATTAAACAATTAGGCCAAATTTGTACAGTGTTTTTAAAGAGTGACAGGACTAGAATCCTTTGACCAAGGTCCAAGACCTAAAATCACAAAACTTAATTGTTAAAAATGCAAAAAAAAAGTAAGTTCATTTTAAATTGAGTCTATCTTGAAGCAAAGGAGTTCTTTCTTCTGGTTTCCTAACTAAAAGTTGACTGAAAACATTGCAGAATACAGCCACGTAGTATCTTTGAACACATGCTTTATGTTAGAGCATAGAGCCTGCAACGTTTTTCACTGTTCTCTGTTAAATCATGCATTCAGTTGTTTCCATTTATACAGCATCAAAGCAGTTGAAATCCAATTGAAAAGTTTCTTTAGACAACCATTGTGCAGGAACATGATGTCAATATTAATAAAGGCTGAATTTCCCCTTGGCTCACTTCTTACAGATAAGCTTTTCAATAATACACTGCTTGCACCAAAGGTCTGATGGGACTGGGAATAGTAAAAAACACTAATAAAAGAATGTTGAATGTTTTTATATTAAATTTCCCCACAGGCAAACTGAAAAGCCTACTTAGAGTACGCCAATCAACATGGCACTTATTAAATGTAACAAGAGTCCTGTTACAACAGATCTTTAAAGCCCCTAAATATGAATTAGAAAGTAAAGACAAAAGACAATTACAGATGTATTTCTAAATTGAAGCCCTGGACACCTCACCTGATACTCATGAACATGACACTATGTTTGATCTTCAAAAAGACTCCATTTTTATCAGCCTACAGCTATAATTTTATTACTGCTATTTACTGTGGTTAAGAATGTTATCCTTTCCATTTCCAGCCTTTTAAAGTGCATTTTTATGTTTGAGAAAAATACTGTAATTATTTAGAAATACATGAAGTCGGTAAATAGGGTACAATATCCACAGAGGTTTGGGCTGGGTAATGTAAGGAAAATGGAAGCATCTGAATGAAAGCAGTGACTACAGTTAGGCCAATTAGAACAAAGGCTCTTCTAATCAGAACATGGACGACTGAGTGCCTGAAAAACATTTCATTGTGAGGACTACATCTGTTACACAAAGGCTCATCTCTCACACCTGAATTTAAGCATTTTTTTCCCCCTGTCAAGGTAGTGACAAATATATTAAATCTGTCTGTCTTCTGAGATTGCAAACCCCAATCTGAGATTTTGCCTTGGGCACAGCAATAAAAAATAAACTCAATTGTTAAGCATAAGGTTTATTTTCTGCAGATGGAAAGAGAAAGCAAAAATAATTCAGGACCTTTTGCAGGATTGTAGTTTATCTGTAAACAACCAGATTATATTAATCTAAATTGCTGTGATAAAGTCAAACTCCTAAGAAAGGACAATTCCTAAAACAGTATTGGCATTTGTGTTAATTGGTATGTATTTATTTGGAAAAAGATGTGCATCTTATTAAACATCTTATTAAACAAAAAGAAAACCACCAATAAAGCTTCTGTGAAATCCATACTAACACTGAGTATTTTGTTTGAAACTGCAAGTGAAAGGACAGGGCAATGGTTATCAAACTCTCTTCTGTGGACTCAGTAGTTTTCTAAGTTTGACACATGAAAACTTAAATGTCATTTGAAAATGCTGACAACTCACTAAATATGTTCCTATCACATTTGATGAGACTTCACTGGGGATCTTTCAGGTGATTTTCTATTTATATTGGATCATATGTTACATTTTTCAAAAAGGAGCTATACTTTTATTATAAAGCAGCAGTGACTGTCTTAAAATATTACCCAGGCTATGGAATACTTTGAAACCTTGGCTTTGAAACCTTTCCCATGGCTCACAACTCAGAAATATATAAAATACATCTTGCATGTATGGATAAGTTCAGAAATGAACAGATTAAGTGTCATTGTTTCCAAAATAAATTAACACTTGATAAATATTTTAACTAATGTTTCAATATAATTCAATTTTATTTATTCAAAGTTTATTTAAGCAAAAGTTGAAAATATATTCTACCAGGTATTTGTTGGGGTTTTGCTGTAGGCTTGCAGAAACAGATTTAACTGTATGATCTCTGCAATACTGATGGAGATTTAAATGTTACCAATAGCTATATTGCAAGAAAAATATGTTCCCATATCCTAAATGGAAAATATTACCAGATATCAGCCATTTTTAATGTGATAGCTAGCAAATTTATTCACCAAGTATCAATTGGATCAGCAAGAGGTCTTTCTATTTTACATGCAAAATTGAAACTAATTAGTATGTGATAGAATAGCAGGTCTAGAATATGTGTGAAGTAATCATAAATTCATTCTGTCTATTAAGTTGAAAGATAAATAAAAACAGACTGGTAAAAAACAAGTTATGGATTTCAACAGGAGGTATTTCCCACTTAAATTTCAGAAAAATGTTAATAAGACCAATAGGTCTGAAGACTTAGTGGAAGAAAACAGACAAAAACTTGGTATCACTTTGGGAAGGCTCATGAATTTGGAGAAAAATGAGCTTGACCTACTGACACAACTACATATTTTAAGAGAGATATCAAGAAAATGCAGAAAGCAAAAATCAAAATACAGAAGAATTGTAAAATACTCCTAGCAGGTCCAGAATTAAAGCTCAAGAAATTAAAAATCAAACCAAATATGACACTGCAAAAGTTACTAAAACAAGTAACCAAGTCTTTAAAACCAGAAACAAGAATACTGGAAGGAAGCTGTATCCCATACACTGTCATTGCTTTTGGTTTATTAACTAAAAGAATGCCTGGGGTTTTGATAAGAATGTGGCAGCTCTACTATAGTGGCAAAAGCCAGATGAATAACAAGACTGGCATAATAAACTCATAATTATTAGAACCAAGATGGAAGCAGAACACATAAGTCTTAATGCTCTCAAGCTCTGTGTCTGTTATGCCTGTTTTCACTCTGTCTCTGAATGCAAAAAGAGCCAACATCCAGAATTACAAGTCCAGCAGCAGCTCTCTGTCAATTCAACAGTGAATAATAGTACAGCAGGAGAAAAACAAATACAATGCATCAAGGCAGGGTGAGGGAAAGAAATCTATCAAGACAACCTTTAAGACTGCTCATAGTTTCTTTACTTTTGTGGCATAAATTCATTTCAGGACAGATATAAAGTAAACTGACCTAAAGGATTTTTAATTTAAGTCATTCTAATTTACTTGATATGATCTAGGAATGAGTATATCTCATCTGAGTAAGAGTAACTTGTCAAGTTTTCTAGATCATCTGTGACTGCATAAATCCCTGGATCAATAAATTTTAAGGTCATAAGAAACCACTATGGTAATCTAAACTGACCAATAGCCTCTGACGAGTGGTTTCTCTTTGGCCAATGATGTAGATTTTTAAACACATTCCCTTTATTGGAAAATTCTTTCTATAAAATATATAAGTCATCATGCACCAAATAGAATTGTTATGTTACATATATGTAAGCCCAGCTTTCCACCAATTCTATTGTTCCATTTGTTTATGGAGATCCATTCACTTTAGGAAGCTGCAAACAATACAGCCATACAACCTGGTGAATCACAGAATATTTCATGTAAGAACTAGGTGAAAGCAAAACTATCCACAGATAGCATGGAAATAATTGGCAACAGCACTGAAATCAGTTTTTACCCATGCGCAAATGCAGCATGAAGCAGTTATTGTCTTGTCCTTCTCTGAATGTTTCAACCCCTTTACTCTTTCAAATCTGAATTCTGTGAAGTGAAAAGCTGTGAAACTTTTCAGAAATGCAAGCTAATGTTTAGATTGAATGAACACTTTAAAGATGTTTTCTTTTTTGCTTTGTCCAAGCAGGGAAAAAAAAAGGTTAAAAGTTAAGATCAGTTTCCTGTGGGGAAGCTGATGAAATGTTTCATTATCTGTGCAGGGAGGCAGTCTGCTTCAAGGAAATGTCACTAACTTAGCATGAGACTCTTAAACTAAGTATCATCTCACCCAACAAAACCACAGGAATGCATTATAAGGGAGATCTGTAAAGTAAAATTAAAATTCTGAAGCAAATTTCTACAGAGAGCATTTTCTTCTCCCTCCCTGACTTATAATTAAAGCCCCACATGGAATAGATAGGTCAGCTTGGTAAATGAGAGAACCTTATTACTGTGTGGCATCCAATAGAGAGAAAAAGATTGAATATTTTAATTTAAAAAATAGTGGACATATATATTAGGTGTTTCAACAAGTAGAAGATGACTTAGTCTTTTCTGCCACTATTTAAGCTCTCACTTCACGTTTCGGTTAGTGGCATCTGAGCAGAGACAAGGCTGTTAAACAATCAATTGAACATTTGTTTCTCACTTCACATTGATATCCCAGGAGGAAGGATGCTGTCCAACAAACACCAGTCTTATATGTAAATAAGACATAGGGTATGCATTCCCTTTTCCCTCTCCTCTTTCCCAATTGGGAACCTGGAAGGGGAAAGAAAGGGCAATTTCTCAGTCAAGACTCCTCTTCCTTGTCTACCTCTCAGTCAGCCATATGTGCTTTCAATTAGAGAGCTGCAACAGCAATCCCTTTTTTCTGTTGGATAATTTTGAAAGTCTTTATAAACAGTATTATATCTTAAGCTAAATTCTAATTTATTCTAGGTAGATACAATTCTTAACTCTATTCATCCCATTTTACAGTGACTCATATTTAGGAAAAACAAACTGAAGCTGTACACCAAGCAGTGATGAAGAGGAAATCTGATCATATTCCCCAAGATTAACTGCTAATAAAAATAAATTAAAAGAAGCAATCTTGTCCCAAAAGACTTCTAAAGGGAGCTCGCAATGAGTCAGTGACAAAATGGCTTTCACTTTTGTGACACCAAGCAGGCCTGAGTCCCTGCAGCAGCTTTATCAAGGCTGCTTGTCTATTGATAGCAGGAAGCCACATAGTTTTCTGCTTCCTTGTGTATACACAGGATGCCAAACATATCGCATTAAGAACATCTGCACTGCTTTCTCAAGACAGTTTTGAAGGGAGCACTGCAGCCAGGCCAAAAGCGGTGCCATGTGGGTTCTGCTGCCCTAGCAGGTCACTCTGCTGCGCTGTGCCAAGCAGAGCTGCTCTGCTGATAACCACAGAGGCAGACAGTTGCCAGGGAAGAGTCAATTTACTATCCCAGCTATCCCACTAGCACCTTCTCTTTCCTCCACTAAATCCACAACAGAGGGTAAGAGCTGGGGATTTGAGAGATTTTGGTGGATTTGTTTTTTCTTTGGTTTTTTTTTCCAGTGTGTTTTTCCCCCACACCAAAAAGGTGAGGAAATAAAAGAACAAATCCTCAAGCTTTAAAAAAGGAAATTTGAAATTACTGTTTCTTTTTCTCATTACACTGGCACTCAGAATCCTGAGGATTTTGAAAAGGTGATGCAAAAATGAAGCTCTGTGCAAAATCAGGAGGTACATTACTGTCATTACCATTACCAGTTCAGGCAGTGTCTCTAAAGCATTCTAAGCATGTGCTCCAAAAAGCAAACTGATATGACTCTTTTATCTGCAAACCCTTTGATTTGCTTTATGATGAAGATTTAAGGGAAATTTCAGTTTGCAAAAATAGTTCAGAACAAGAAGTTGGCACCATCACCTCTCCATATATCTTGGATGGTGAATAGATCCTAAAAGGAAAAAAAGAAAGGTTCCATGCACACAAGGGCAGTGGAGGAGGAGTGGAATAATTAGCTGGTTGCTATAGTAATACAGATAGAACTAGGACATCCCACTCACATGAAAAGTTTATCTTAGATTTTTGTTAAGTATTCCTAATATAGTCATTTTTCTTGTCTTTGAAAATCCTAAATTCTCAGTTTTTCTCTGATTGCAGTGAAAATACATTTCGATTTTCCAGACAATTTTGGTCTCAACAGACCAAAATCTTCAGAAATTGCTAGGGTAAACTTGACTGGGCATCTCTACACTAAAAAAGAGCAGAATTGACATAGAATAGAAAATTCAAGACAGAGCTGCCTCACTGCTCTTTCCATTCACAAGGCACTCCAGAAGTTTGACTGAAATAATAATAGTTTGTGTAAGACTGCTGTCTGTCTTGAGTACCTTTTCCTCACAAACACCGATGACTTTGTCAACTCATATTTTATCACCTCCAAGAGCTAACTGTCAATTTCCCTGGAAAATTTGACAAAGCAACTTGGAAAAGGACACATAAAGCTGGACACAGCATGGAGGCACTCAAGACGCGCTTTAAATTATTGCCTCAGTGTTTGCAACCAGGAAAATCGTATGATACGTCTAAATAGATGAAAAACCACTTCTGAACTGTCTGAATAAATAAATGCTGTCCTAGATGTGACCAGATAAGATCAGTGTGTGAAAGAGCTCAGGACAGACTGCCCTATGCTTCTGTTCTTATCAGTGAAGGGGGGACAGTACTTGACACCTTCACCAAGACATTTGAAGATAATTAGTGTTAATAATTGACTCTACCCTTTGCTCACCATTCTCCAATCATTCTGGTTATCCCTAATACCTTCCAGATTCTCTCAGTGACAAAAAGCAGCTAGCTTTGCTCCTGAAAAGCATGCACCATACCTGAATGTCCCACAGAAACTTGAGCTGGAAGGCAGAGGCCTGAAATTTTGTGTAGAATACAAACAGGATTATTTGCCTTCTGCAGCCTTTTTCTGGACAGATTTCCAGATAAGGCATGCACTGGTCTATGCTACTGGAGTAATAAAAATGATCACCAGGTAAACAAGAAATTCTTTTGAAAATTGGGGTTCTAAGTAAAGCTTAGTTTGTAGTTTTATAAATTAGCAATAATGAAGCTAATGTGAGTCCTTGGGATGGAAGGATTCTCTCTAAGAATATGAGGTATTATGAATAGCAATTGTACTTTTATAGACAGCATGATACTTCACCTGTCAGAAATGGATTAATGCTGTTGAAGCAAATGCAATACTATTCAAATATACCTACATCAGACTCCTTGTCCTTCTATGTTGTTTCTCGGATTTCTTTTTCTCATTGCATGATTGCTATTTTTCTAGCTTTTGCTCAGATGAAATGGAGCATATTAGACACTTCAGATAATAAACTAACACGTACATTTCTTCCACCATGGCACTATTCCCCAGACATTGCTGAGAACTGTGATTCATCTTTGGAAAGTAAACTCCAATTGAAATTACGAGGGGTTTTTTTCTGGTACTGAGTGACATAAATAATCACTCATCTAAATATGGACCAGATGGGACATATCCTAGAGCAACAAGAAGCAGGGGAAAAAAAGAAAGATAGATTTGTTGATTTTTTTAATTATTTTTTTTTAACTTTTTATGACTATATCGTGGCAATTTGAACATTGAGGTCAATGTCAACATATTCCTCTGCTCACTGGGGACTTGTGTCATTGTTAGAAAATTGAACTGTGGCACTTGATTTATTTAAATAAGACTAAAATATATTAATGTAAATATTAATTATCCTCTCATAAATAATCTGAAGATTGGCTTCTGGAAAAGCTGAAGGAGACAAATATGGAATAAAATGCATATTATAGTTTCCTACACAGAAGTACTGTCTTTCTTATTAGTATCAGAGTGCACACAAAGCTGAAACATTTATAAAAGCTGCTCTGCAAATGTTTCTGATTGTCAGGACATATACTTCCTTAATGAACTTGAAACTTCTCTGGTTAAAATGAGTTCCCAAAAGATTTTTTTTTTTAATTATCAATGATTAAAAGTAAAGAAACAAATTCAGATATATATAATTTTTTTATCCCTATGCTTATGAAATGAAGAAAAAATTAAAAGAGCTATTTAAATGTAAGAGCTCTGCTCTCTGTGAGACACATTGACATTGGGAGAGGTGAAAAGAAGAGCACTGGAGTCATTTTTGCTCAAACTACACTGACAAGTAGGCTAGGTACTCCCAGAGCAGGAAAGCACTCAAGGCAGTGATGTAGAAATGCTTCCTCTCTACTGAAGTGTTCCCACCACTAAGGTAATTCACAGAGGTCAATTATATTAGCATTAAACTCCTTCCAATAAATAGACCAGCATTAATAGACTGGTGTGAAGCTCAGATGTATCCTTCATGTGTAGCTGTAAATTTTCCCCAATCAGCTGCCCTGAGCTCTGGGTGGAGCCTCCAGGCTAAGCAGTGGAAAAACGCAGATTTCCATATCAGAATATGGATTGCAAAAACTTCAATTCTAACTAAAGCCTATCCTAGCCACCCATGGCCTTCTATGGCCCTGTATATATTAGACAATTAGAACAAATAATTAGATAACTTACATTTTCTATCTGCCTTAATTCAGGTTTTGGCATAATAATTTCAGAACCAACATGTACACATTGCTTTCTATGAGCTGTTTGTCAAATTTCCAGTCCAACCATTTCACAACTATTCTTTTGAAAAAAAAAAAAAAAAAAAACCAAAAAAAACAAACAAGTGGAATTATTCAGTTTAATCTATAAAAGTATGTTTTTCACCCTCTATTGAATCCATCTACTTCATATGAATAATTGTGCTTTCTAATTAAAGCAAGTGACAATTCTTACAGTATTCTCATATGTACCAATACATCTGATGGTGATCTGAAAAAGAGAAAGTATTCATAGCATTAACCTTTTCCTATCATCTTTTCTGTTACTATAGACAAAAAACTATCTTTTAGCAAAAAGTGTTTAGTACAGAAAGGACATAATTGCACATCTTCCTTTGCTAATAAATGACTAATCAGTCATTCATTCATTCATTCATTCATTCATTTCATATTAATTGTTAAAAGATGAATTATGATGAACAAACCTATTATTAATATCCACATTATATGTGTATCCATGGAAATTCCATTGCAATATGGTGATTAACTAATGCACCATTATTTTAGAGTTAATTATTATAGCATTAGAAGTAACTATGAAGAAAGGATTCAGGGACTTTTTCCTATTATTTTTCTTTGAAAATAATTTTATATTTTACCATATTAAAAAATGAATCCAGGGAGAGAAATGCAGGGATCTGAAGTTATTTCATTTTATTTCCCTAGTTTCTTTAATTTTCAGCTTTTATTAATGATTTTTTTAAATGGCAAATATCACAGTCCAATCACTCTACTAAGAAGTAACAGCTGTCTACTAGGAAAATTAATAGTTCTTGACTTCTCCAAGGTTGTGATGAAGAATATTTTAAAAATCAAAATTCTATTATTATATATTAAATATATTGAATTCATAATTAAATTCTGTTATTGTATTAAAAAAGAAATCATACCAACAATGCCTGAGATGCATATATACAGTAGATAAATATATCTGTCTAGTGAACAGTCATTTTCATGCCTTGGTAGACCTAGCTTTAGTTAAAAATCTAAATCTTCAGTACTCATAATGTATGCTTTTTTCCTTTTTGCTTTGAATTTCAAAGATCTATGCTTATTCAATATTCAGTTTGTGCCTGTGTATAAACATACATCCACATACACACAAGTTCTTCAGGTGTGGGACATATCTGCGTTTAATTTGCAACTTTGACAATAATTCCAGTCAAGAATTATTATTGCTGATGTTATGGACAACTATACTGAGTTTTAAATGATTGGATTATTTCAAGAAATTTTCACTTGCAAGAATTCAACTATTAAAAAAAGTTCTGTAGTCAATGATAAAAGGAATCTCTTAAATTGTTATGCTTATTTAAGTCATGAGGTATTAGATGGCATTTTTATTTTTTAATATATAAAGATTACAATGGTAGGATTTTGTGTCATCACAGTGCTGCAGGAACACCACCTTAGTCCCTGAAAGCTTTTTGTCTTAATTTAAAGCTTCCTCTTTAAATAAATCCAGTTGATCTGTGATCTGAGACAGTCCTCCCTTTTAAAATTTCATTTGATTGTTTTCAGACAAGTTTGAAGAGGATGCTTTTGTAAAAAGATAAAAGACAAGCTGTAGTTCAAACTGCTTGTTAATCAGAGTGTCTCTACCTTATTCCAGAATATTACTAGATCACAATCTGAGATCAATGGGATTTATACTTTGTTTAGGTACTTTCCTTAATCTTTCATTCATCTTCACAGGAAAAATGAAAAAAAAAATCTTAACTCTGAAATAAAAATAAACTGTCATAGCAATACTTCAATGAAATTTCCTTAGTTTTATTATGTCTTTGAAATCAGCTGTGTTTAAGACTGTAAGATGTCTTGAACCCCTTCCCTTGATAACTGGAAGCTCATGGGTTTTGGACTATGACTGCTGAGAAGAAGAAAACATACATCCTTGGAATAGCCAATATTGGTGCTTAAAATGTCCAAAAAGGTGTTACCAATATAAATAAATTATGAAAGATCATGATGGAAACATTCTCACACTCAAATATCAAACATGGCTCAGAAAACTTGTTAAGCAAAGCATCTATATCAAACATTACATGAACCTACTTTTGGAGAGAAAAAGAATTCACTCCCCATCTGACAGTTGTGATGATTCTGATCAGTAACCAAGGCTGCAGACTGCTGGCTGATGCTGAAGTTAAATGTGTATGACAGAAATAGCAGCAGTGATGGATGGCTCTGTATCTGCTGAACTGACAAAATGCTACAGTGTTTAGGATGCTTGGTTGTCAGTAAAAACAGGCAACATAGGGACATGATATTTGCAGTCTTTACATGACATAATATAAAATGATAGTCAGCACTGAACCTTGACTACTTGACATTAGCAGTGTTAATTTATATGTAGAAATCTGCCTACCACAGCTGTGGTTCAGGTCATTTGTTGAAATATCAACATGGAGTACAAACTAAGACATAGAAGTTGAAGCTGGTGCAGCTACAAAGACACATGAAACAAACTTCTGCACTGATGGCTATGAACAGTGGGGTTTATTTATGTTCACGTAACTTACAGTAAATAATAAGAAAAAAATTCAAACAAATAGATGAGCCAGTGGTTCACAGAATATCATGATGTGTAGTTGCTTTTCCAAATTGAGACAGCATTTCTATCCATCCATTCTTAGTGTTTTCATTGAATCAGCATCCACAGTTTCCACCAAACTTTTTTTCCCATTCTGGTCTGCTTGTATTTTAAGCTCTTCTCTTTCAGCTAAAGCAATCTCCTTCAAAAAAAAAAAAAAAATCCATCAAGCAAATTTAGGAATTAACATGATTCTTGGCTTCGTTTATGGGTCATAAACCTTTTCCTTATTTTGTCCACCTATTACTGAATTTTTTTGGAGAAGATCCATTTGCTATTTCGTACAGTGTCCAGAACATATAGTTCCCCTTTTTACCTCATTCTCTGGTAACATCATAGCAAATAATGTGAAAATGGATATATTAAGCTACCAGATTAGATTTAAGGCCAAAACTACTCTGAGCTGACCCAGGTGTATTTTCTTACAGAATATTCAGGTTTGCATTGGCATTAGGACACTTGTACTTACCTGAAATAAGGGGACATACCCTGTGCAATTTCCAGGAAAACCCTCTTGTGGAGCTGTGGCTGAGAGGCTAAATTGGCATCCTTAACTTTATTTGTTATTCTAATACCCTACTTCTGTTCCATAGAATGAAATTCACCTACCTGGTTCTATCTGTATAAGAGGTAAAAATCAAGAACTGCATCCTCTGCAGTAAACAGGGAGAGATGGGCATGTCCAGCAGATGATTCAATCACTCTCACTTAGGCATCATATACTTTAGGATGCAACAAATTTCTTCTGGAGACACCTAGCTCACTTCTTAAATCAGAAACCTATTTGATGGAAAATAACTGTTTATAATTTAATTCTAGTGTTATTTTCAACTCAGTGGCCAAATATTTTCCTAATTTCTACATTGGTATAAAATCGTGCATTAAATTAGACTAATTTTTTTTCAAAATTTGTCAAAATATTCATATTATGCTTAAATTTCAGATACAAAATCATGTTTGTGTGAGAAGAAAGCATTTGTACTTTCCAGAAAATGTTGATTTTGCTGACTCTTTTTATTTCCTGGAAAAATAATCATGTTTTTGCTGAATATCTGTAAAATTTGATCTCACACATACCTAGCAGTGTTTTAAAATTGGCTGGTGACAGATAATACTTTCAAAATAAACTTATCTGACTTTTTTTTCTGATCCACTTTCTCCTTCCCAGACTTCATGGTGGGAAGCATCATCCTTCTCAGTTACCCTAATGCTGATTAAAATTAGCAAGAAGCAGTTCTGACCTATTGATTGCAAAAAGAAAACAAATTAAGAGATATGCTGTCTCCTAGGTGTTAGGACTGGTAGTATTGATAATACAAGTGAGGAAATTAATTTTTAAGTTTAAAACCCAGCTTATGAAAGAAAAATAAAGACAAAAGTTCAGACAGTAAAACAATAGGGACTACAGATCATTCCATTAAGTATTAGATAGAGAAGGGAGGTGAAAGAAGAGAAAGGGAGAGCAGTAATAGGAAAACTAATAGAAAAGCAGATCCAATGTGCCTGCATTGATTTTTGTGATTACTGTTTATTAAAATGCGGTGGATACAGATTATCTTTCTTTCAAATGCTCTGTATTTATTATTGCTTCATTTGCCTTGAAATGATAACTGCAGGCACTTAAATAAATGAATTCCAACACTTTCTGTTTTCATTCTACCCTCCTTCTCTGTGATAAGTACCCCTGTAGAAATGATATTTTGAAACCTCTTAAAGTAATGTTTCTCTGTTAATCACAGGGCCTTTCTTTGTATGTCTTCTCCATGTACTCTCTATGTTTTCAGTTTTATTCCAATGGTTGTAAAACAGTACTACAAATTGCTTTACTTTTGGAAGTAAGTTTTATTTTTATTTTATTGTATAATTTATATTTTTGAGGTGGTCAGTCTAAGATATGGCAGACTCACTGGCTCTGCCACAAACTTCCTAGGTGGCCTTTTACTCAAATCCAGTCTAGGTTTTGATCATCTGCTAAAGTTCCCAGGCCCTCTAGCAGGAAACAACTATATCTATGCTAAGAAGATGGGGGAAGGAGTTTGATGCTTGTTTGATGCTTGCAAACAATCCATTGGAAATGGTCCCTTACCCTCAAAATAAAATCCTATTTGTAGGGCGTTTGGTCTATTAGCCACAATCTGGTCAGAGACTGCTTTAATAGACATAGGAGCATTTCTAGGCACTCACTGCTTTATTTACCAGCAGAGGTATCTTTAAACTCTGTACACTGAATTTCTAGAACTACCATGATAGAGATGTACATACACTAAAATTCTGAGGAATTTTACGGAATGACATTCATGTCCTATGAGAATCCAGGCTTCCCTCAATTGCATTACACAATTGCATCTTCAGAAGGTTATGTACTTTCTAAACAGTCTTCCTGTAAACCAGAACTTTTAGTTCCACCCTTGTTTGTCTTGCAGCTCACAGACAAGTGCTTCATTGCAGTCTCTGGATACAGGCTAGAAATCCACATATTTATACAGGCTCCTGGTCAGGTTTTACAGCCAGTTTTGAGCTCTGGGTGACAAAACACTGATTATACACCACCCAGTCAATTAAAAAATTGCTTAGGTATGTATATGAGTGTCATTATGACACAGGTATTACCTATTGGATCAGGATTATCTCTCAGGATTATTATAAGGAGGGTTGGCACTCTTTATTCACACAAAATACAAATTTACACTCCAGCACCTGTGGCGTCAGAACTATTCTCTTCCATATGGAGAGTTTTTTTTGTTTCAAGTGGTTCTGGAATGCCAAATGCTACTGATGATGAAGTACTTTCAATTGGCCAATTGCTGCCATAAGTCGACCAAGAAAACCTTACAGTGAAATTTGTCTCTTTCTAATCACAATTTCAATATGATTCTCTTTTTCCCAAAAGAGCTAAAAGTTTTTTAGCAATAATCCCCTACTTGCTGAGTTAATATGATCTGTATTTTTGCTACATGTTATTTTATTTCTAAAAATATTCTGATTTATTTATTTACTTATATTTACTTAAAATGCTCTTTTCAATCCTTATAGTTTGGAATGTGTTTTTCCTAACATGTTTCCACCTTAATGACTTAAAATTTAAGTCAGTAATGTACTTAGACTACTTCTCTGAAGGTTTGAAAAGCATTGAGGAATGCCTGATGGATGCACCAAATACCAAACTTTGATATATGAATTAAGATAGAGAGATCTCCAAAACAAACACAAAAGCCATTTGCATTCATTTCAGCGTGAACTGTCACGCTTACAAACTTTTCATGGCAGCAGCGTTGAATTCTGTTGAAATGGTAATTTCATAATTCTCAGAGATGGTACATACATTACTCAAAAAAAGCATAAAGGCACTGTGCAGTGCCTTATTAGACAGGAATAGTTATGTGGTGCTACTGAGTAGTTTGTCCTCTTTTCTTTCAAATGAGATGGAAAGGAAAACATGAACACAGAATCCACAGTGGAGGAAGGAGAACAGTTATGGTGCCGGCCTTCTGAGTGCTCTTCCTGCATGCCAACTCCTAGTCTGTGAATATTGCCTAAAGCAGTGCCACTCTTGCTGAATTCCAGCTCTGATGATTCTGCCTTCCTCTGCTTCCTGCACAGAACAAGTCAAAACTGAAGCTCCTAGCACACAGGACAGTCTGGTTAGATCAATACCATTAAATAAAACAAGACAAGGGACCAATACCTATCCCAGCAGACAAACAGACTGGAGACTCGTGTAACTATAGTACTTAGGATGAGCAAACCTGCTGTGTCCACACCACGGAACACTGTTCTGGAGTTCCTCCCTACCTGGTGTGGGGTTTCTATTGGTCTGACACTAATCCTTGTGTTTTGTATGTCTTGACAGCTTAAACTGTTTTAAACAGTGCAAGGGCTTTGCTGCAGCTCAGTGAAGTGGCTCATGTTGCCAGAGTAGGAAACTGAAGAAACTGAGTTGTATTCTGTTGGATGGGGTGTAAGGGCATCGCTGAGAGTGCCAAGTCCCCTAGGGATAAAGCTGAAGAACAGCTGTGGCTGGAGAGAGCCCCATATGAGATAAACTTATCCTGGACTGTCTTTTGAGAGATATCCCTAAGACTGCATGTTCCTTGATCTCTGCTTGGGTATTACTTTGAGTGGAACAGGTTAGAGCAGGCCAGAACAGAGCCAGAGAGGGAGCCAACAGCTAAACAATGAAGGCACACAGCAGGCTGACATTATTCAAATTTTGTCCTAGAGCTGTTTTATTTAGTAAGGTGGCCATACATCTTAGAGTGGAAATGTAGGGTCAGGCGTGTGATCAACACAGTGCTTTTTGTCAAAAATTCTTCAGTGAAGGTCTGCATTTGAGCTCCAATACTTGGCTGAGGAGAAGGATGAAGCTTATTCACGTACCAGCATGTGCCCAGGTCTGTTTCTGTTCTGTGAATGAGGCTGGTGGTGCTGATCACAGTGCAGAGATCCTGCCTGTCCTCTATCAGCCCTTGCAGCAATATTGCATCACTAATACCAGGCAGGTCCCTCCCAGGATGTCTGACATCATGTAAAATGTTGTGGAGATGCGCAGAACGCCTGTGGTTAGTCTCAGAGCAAAGGTGATCTTGCTACTTCTGAATTACAGGGTGCTTGGGTGAGCAATATGTGAAGTACAGGTCCTGGGGCATGACACGTCTTTAATATGGACAGAAGGACAATTCCTTCTCACATATGGCTGAGAAGACAAAAAGGGGTATTGCATAAAGTTCATAAAGTCTGATATATATTTGTCAGCTTCACTGCCTGCATTAGGCCTACATTCCCCTATATAACTTCCAGGAAAGTGAGAGAAATATGCACAGAAAAGTATTTCTTTGAAATAACAAAGCCTTATGAAGTTCTGTTACGCTTTCTCGTTTTGAGGAATTTTCTTTTTGTTCCAACAGAAATCCAGCCAATGTACTCAGCACAAATACTTCTGTAAAAAGGTAAAAAAGGATCAAGAAAATAAAGGAAACAGAGGAAATAGCCATTGACTCAAAAAGCTCATTGTATTTAACACAGCTTTTTGTGCTGGTTTTAAAACTGAGCTAAAAAATTAAACCCACCCAAGCTGCTCCCTTTTCCCCTCACCCCTTCTGGTAATGGAGGAACACAAGGAAAGATTTAAAGCTGAAACAGCAATTTACTGAAAATTTCAATAATCACAACAATATTAGCAACAAAAAGTGTGCAAAAGAGAGAGGGTCATCTATGCTCAGAAGTGTATTCACCAGTGAACAAACAAACATGCTTCCCTATGTGGTGAACAAGAGTTTCTGTGGCTTAACACCCTCTCTCTTATCAGTCCAAAAAGTCCAACAGGGAACCAGGGCAAGCAAATTCCTTTTTTAGGATCCCTGTTGCATGTTTTCTCATCTGCCTATGATCAGACTCTTCTGTCTCCAGCACTGACACCAGCACCCCCAGCTCTGCTGGGCTAGGGCTCGATGTGGCTCAGCCCCGCACTGCTGTCACTCTCTCTCCCATTTTGTGCCTTGCAGCGGCATCTCGGGCTCACTGTCACTGCCTTCCAAAACACAAAAGCATGACTTGGAGGAATGGATAAAGGAACTGCCAGTGGCAGTGAGGGACTGACCTGAGGCCGGGCTGACCTGAGGCTCCACTGCCTTGTTTCTGTACCCAGGAAACCTTCTCATTGTTTTCATTTTGGTTCTTTTCCTTTAAAATTACTTTTTTAATTGCACCTCCTTTCAGAAATTAAATTATTTGGTTACAATTGGGTGCCCTCTTTAAAGAACAGAAATCTTTTCTACAGCTGTCAGTTGCTTGGGTCTTCTCTTTCTAACACCAAGTAATTTGTCTTCTCTTAAGCACAAGCCTACTTTTATAAGAAGCGCTTGAAAACAGACCAAAATCCACAACACACACCTGAAAAGTTTTCTGTGGTATTTGCTGTAAGCAGATCCAATAGCATGCAAACACCTGAACCTCATTTTGAAGATCTCAAAGGTCATTTAAATGAATGAACAATTAAGGCATTTTTATGAGTTTGATTACATCTCTCTTGCGAATGTTTTTGAGGGCTGAAGAAAGGGGTCATAAAATATTGCTTCAAAGATAATTCCCTGGCAATTCTGGGAATGCCATCATAGCATTTACAACAAATCAGTAATGGAGAAGAAGAAAAACGACACTATAAGTAACTTGAACATAAATTTAATCTAAAACTCAGAGTTTATGAGTTCTTCTACCACATAGTTGAATGGTCAAAAAGAAAGAATTAATCCTTATCTAATCCTTATCGGTATTTTTCCTGTGTTTGTGTTCCTGTGTGTAAGTTCCTTGGGGCAGGGAATGTTTGTGTATTGTCTAGCATTGTAATAATTTAGTCTGGATTTACAGCATTTGGGTAATGTCTTAAAACAAAAATAATAAACATAGAATTACTTTGATGTAGACATACAGAGACCACTGCTATTTTGTAAAGTTTTTCCAACTTGGGTTACAATCTTTCCCTAGTTGCAGTAATGTCACAAAATGGGAACAAATGTGGGAATGGCAGTGAGAAAGCTTTGAAAATGTATGTGTATAATATTAAGTACCTGTAGTCTCCACTGAAGGATTCAAATATTTGATGCATGGCATAGCAAAACACTTTACCTAATCCAGAGGGAGCATGGAGTTAACCAGAGTTTCATTTCCCACTCTACGTCCCTCAGGTGAA
Source organism: Melospiza georgiana (assembly GCF_028018845.1). Classification (NCBI taxonomy): domain Eukaryota; kingdom Metazoa; phylum Chordata; class Aves; order Passeriformes; family Passerellidae; genus Melospiza; species Melospiza georgiana. The sequence continues at coordinate 43,001,510 of NC_080431.1, forward strand.
TGACAGAAGAGTCTGATCATAGGTAGATGAGAAAACATGTTTTGGAATTAGTGTTCTGCTATCAGCTATCACACAATGGGTTTAACCTTAAAATAAAAATGCATTTTCTATGTATTGTTTGATTAATAATGACTTCTGAATTGTAGCCTTAAATGAGTGAGAATACCTCAAGAGCATTTCTCTGTTTTCCCTGAAGTCATTGTACCATGTGGACATTCAATCATCAAAATCTGTAATTTTTCATTTTGAGAACTATGCTGTAAATGGAAAATATATCTAAGTGGCTCAGTTTTCTCAGGACCAATTGCTCCTTCCTCCTGATTGTAATGAGGATTGCTTTTGATGATTATTAGGATGGCGTTTTGCTATTACCAAGGCACTGGCATGAACACTTTCATGCTTTCATGAGCTCCTTTTTTTTTGGATCGTTGACAGCAGGATTACACTGATTAGATATATCTGTTCAAAGTAGGTCAGATGAATCCTGCCCTAAATGTGGAGGCATTTTCACTGTGAGTACAAAGGATCCTGGGGTGACTGTTAACACTGAAATAAAATCACATGAATCCCAACATTCCTGTCTTTTGAAGAACAGAATAAACTCCAATGAATTCTTCCATTTTGCTGCAGCATGGTAATTTCTTATGAAAACATTCTTCTCCAGTAAAAGCATACCTGCAGTTCCAAAGTGTGTTGCAATTTATGCTGTAAAAGTAGTACTGCACCAAAGTGCTCTGAGAACGTTGTGTAACTGCACAGGAGAACAGCACATGGTCATTATTTTACTGTCACATCTCCTCTTAAATTACTGACTAGCACATTCTTCATATGAACAAAAATATTCGACAACACAGGAGTTATCATGCACTTCTGCTTAGTTTCTAAATTATAATTTTCTGCTATATCAAACAGTAGTAGTTTCCAGGAGATATTCTTGTCCCTCAGACACAGAATAAAACCCAAAGACAAACAACAGGCCATTTTTTTTGTTGTTGTTGTTGTAAATTACAGTCTGAGTTGCAGACTTGTGTTCCAAGAGACTTTTTCTTCTTCTTACCTGCCCAGCACACACTGAGTACCTACTATACTGGTAAGGACCTTAGATCAAAAGGAGTCCTGGGATCTGCCTCAAAGAATGCTTGTGTATTTTGCATTGAAACTCTACTTTTTTTATTTAGCTGGAAATTACTTCTTTCAACAAGGATTAAAACTCCTAGCGATGAGTTTTAGTCCTATTCCTTGGAAATTAATGGAAAATTTGAAGCCCAAACTGGAGTTAGGAGCTGAAGCTCCATTGACATATGAGAGGAACATCAGAATAAAAAAACTCTTGTTAGGATGAGAGTTGTTCTGGTCTTCGGCAGAATCTATTCAACTACAACAATTTCTTTGAACAAATATTCAAAAAATCATATAAGCTTTTACTTAACTTGCTGTAGAAACACTTATTTGTATCAAACCATGAGAACTTCATGTTCCAAGATTTGCTTTAGTGCTTAGGCCAGGCAAACAGGTTTGAGTGGACTCTAAAGCTAAAATATTCAAGTTATTATAGAAGAGGATTAGACTGGCTGAAATTACAGCAGGATATTATAATTTAGGGATTCTAATCTTATAGAAATCTTTCATGTACAAGTTGCTACCTTCATGTTCTGTTAGGTCTCTCACTGGATGCAGGGAATTCATAGTTCTGTAAATTTCTAGAATTTTTACAGACTTCAAAAATAATGAAAAGGACCATTTGATTTCTCCTGGTATAGTACTTAGGAGTTTAAAATGTTTTAGTTTGGTTGGTTGGGTAGTGGGTTTTCTATCTTTTGCCATCACCTGAAGGAATTTATTATTAACTGTAGTATCAAATTTGGACTTGTCTTCTAAAATGTTCAATAATTCTAGGTATTTATTAATTTAAATATTATTTCCCACACTAGATCTATCCTAACACAAGTCTGGCTGGTTTTGCTTGGGTTTATTTTTTCATTACTCCTCTCTATTGAAAGAAATTTCCTTATTTTATTCTTTAAATTTTATAGTTTTCAAAAACTGACCAATCATGTTGACTTCTGGATCTCATCATGTTTCCAATGGATTGTTTTCCAGCATAATCTCAACTTTTTAAACATAAATAAAATACTAGCAACATTTCATTTAGTGTCCTGTCTGAGCAGACTTTAACAGACTTGTGGAATCAATGGGGCTCTGTCTCACTGTAAGATAGTGGGAAACTTTGAGATAAAATAGATGAGGTTAGCAAATATGCCATAAAACATAGCAAACAAAATTGAACAGCAAAATTTAAAACCCAAATAGAAAAACTCCAACTGTGTCAATGTAAAAAGATCCTATTTGTCATTTTTGTATTTTCCCAGGGCAGACTTCGGGTTAAAAGACTTTTGCTTTATTTTAGCCCTGGAAATGCATCATCTATGTTTTTCCATTAGACTGTGTATAACTGAACTTTTGTTTATTGTATATTATCATTTATGAAACAGGTGCTCTAAACTATGCTTTTGATAGCTCTGCACTGTAAAATTCTATGGAAGAGGAAATATTTTATCTGCCTCTCACTGGTTTTCTGTAAATACCTGCACTGTTTACATATGTACACAGTGTGGTCACAAGATCCATTGTAACTGCAAGATTGGGCTGGATTATAAGGTTGTCTGGCAAGTCTCTACTGGTCATGATATACACCCGAGTCAATTATCCCAGAGAGAGAATATGCAAACTACAGTGGGGTCCGAAAGAGAGATAAAGGGGAAACTGGTCTTGGCAGTCAATCTTCTGGTATCGTGGAAAGAAAAAAGCAGAAGATGCTGGAGGATGGGTAGCTAGTAAGGAACTGAAGGAGGTTTTTTAAAAACTCAAATGTCATCAAGGCCACAGAAAGGACAATAAATTTCAGATGGCATGCATCTCCTGCTTGGGTGACAGAAAAATCATCATACTAATAATTGACTAGAGAGGTATCAATGTAGCTCAAACCAGCATGTCATGAGTAAACTCAAACAATGACCACAAGCACCAAGAAATGACCTTTTTTTCAGCTGCTTACATATGGGTTGGATACAGCAAGCAAGAAGAACTGTAAATTCTCATTGACAAGAAGACATTTTACATGAGCGAAACAAGTGAAATCTGATGAGGTAATCCATATAATCAGAATACTGAAAGTACTTAAAACCTGCTTGGGAGGGACAGAGTAGATGCTGTGAAGGAGCTGTTGGTACACAAGAATCAAAAGATATAGAACACAAGAGGCAAGTGTCTGTTTTCTGAAGTCTGTGACTGAGAGGTTAGCAAGTATCTGTCTTCTGGGCTTTTGGGTAATGTATGTGGGGGTGTGGAAAAGAATGGGAGGTGGGGAAAAGTAAAATCAGTGTGGAGAATTTCAGCTTGGAAACTTGGATAAAAGAGATTCAAACACTGCAAGAAGTTACTCAGAGAGTTTGTGGAATCTCCATCCCCACAGATGTTCACAATCTAAGGGGACACGGCCCTTGGAAATCTGCTCTTGGTGATGCTGCTTTCACCAGGCTGATTGGATGAGATGATCTCAACAGATCCTTTATTACCTCAACCCTGGGAAAACCAATCAATTCCAGAGTTCAAAATTACTAATAATATGGTAGAAGAAGTCACAGAATCGATCGTGTACAGGATAACTAAGAAAACAATGAGCTATAACTTCAAACCTGGGAAATAGTACATCAAAAGGTACCTATGGCTCCATTTTTTGGTAGATATGGGGAAGTATTAATATCACTTTATACATATACCTCAGTTTCTGTTCTGTTTTAAAAGGATGAGTTAACCACTGTACAAAATACGAAACAGTAGGCTTCTAACTAATAGAAAGCACTGCTGAAACACTTTTAGGGGAATGACAGGAAAAAAATTCTAGCTGTTTTAAAATTATGCTTTATGATTTCGTAGATTATGGATGGTGGGTTTTAACAATAGCATGGGGATGGCCCATGATGGCCCAAGACATTTGGGATAATTTCTAAAGAACTATGACACAAAATACATTATAACCAGGAAAAAGATAGTGTCACTTTGGACATTAGAATGATGAATAAAAACTTCCTAATTGTGGGAATGCAGGTAAACAAAGAAACGGACAGTATGCATGCTTTAATTTTTGAAAGACCTATTTTCACAAAGTTGAGGATGAGCGCAGCTTATTTGGAAGACACCATGAAAGGAGAAATTAATTAATTACAACTAAGTATTATTAGTATTTTTAAATAATCTAAGACTATCATTTATTAGAATATTAAAATATTTTGTTCCTACAAAAAAGACAGAATTACTTTGGCTAATTTGAGCCAGAAGGGGGATAAAAGTGGGTAATAGACTATAAATAATACAAAATAGCAGTCATGAAATGTGGACATTTATATAAGAAAACTAAGAAGGGAACATTGTTATAACAAAAATATTGGTTTATTTCTACACGGAGATCATAAAATTGTTGAAAATCATGACAATAAAACTACCAAAACTGTACTTTCAGTTTCAAACCTTTGGGGATGACAGCTAGAAGAGCAAAACCACAAGCTTAGGCGCAAAGAAGTTCTTAATCACAGTAATTTTATTTGCAAAACAGTTCAGGAGTTACAAGTCTTCGGAGAAAAAACATTCTCTGAAGAGCTGATGCCCATCACTGACTTTACAGTTTCTGTAAATTTCGCTGAAATTCCAGGCTGGGACGAGTTGCTTTGACACTTGCATATCCTTCTTCCAAGCAATAAAAAGCCAATGTGATCTCAGCCCTCATCTAAGAAACCCTGGCCTCCCTGATGCCATAGGAGCTAAATATTTTTCTTACTGCAATCATTCTAATTTACAAAGAATGTACACAGAGGTTCCATTACTCCAAACACAGTACAATTAAACAACAGGAGAGCATTTCCTTTCTCACAGTTCTATGCCAGCTTTCCAGACAGAATATCACTCAAAAAGCTCTCCCTGTTTAAATTCTGTCATGACTACATGGTTTTCCCCTGTTTTCATTCTGCTTGGTACTACTTCTTTGCTTGTTTCCTGACTTTTTCTCTCTTACAGAGGCAGTACTACATGCAAATCAGGTACATCTCCCTGAATTTATATGCAGTGTAATCATGGGGTGAAAACGTCTATTGTTTCATGAATTATAAGGAGAAGGATCTTTAATTGCGTCCCTGAGTTTTCCCATATGGAAATATTTATCACCTTTGACATCAAGTAACTCTGTGCTTGCCCATGTGTCAATAATGCTTGGTTAAAGTATCCTAAATTCATATACATTGCAGGATTAATAAGCGGACACTCAATACCTTGAGAACTGGCTAACACTCCACTCTCAGATGTAGGGGTTTTTCAATAAGAGTTGAATGGTTTCAAATATGGGTCATAAAAACTAGGAATTAAAAGATGCTGTTCAACATTTCCATATGCCTTAGTAAATATCAAAACATTGTTGATATCTCACATTGCTGACACAGAGATTGGCAGAGAGGTACATAATGATGAAGACCAGGAAGGTATAAAGAAAAATTTGGATTGCTTGGCAAGCTGAACCCATTCAAGTTAAATGCAAAATTATGCATCTAGGTCGCATTTAACAGTAGAAAACTATATTCTGGAAATCAGCAGCTCAGGAAACAATGAGAGGTGTCACAATATCATCAAACCCTACATGATAACACAGCAAAGAGAACTGTTTCAGGTCTTTGAGGCACAAACAGGCAAGGTGACATTTAGGTCCAGAAAGAATACTCTTCTGCTAGAATACTGTATTGAGGTTTGAGAACACAACTCGTGCTTACTACTTGGAATAATACACAAAAAGAGCAAGAGAAGTTGTTGATTTTTCACGTCTTAACCCTAAAAAAATGAAGACAGAATTATTTTCTAGTAATATGGTTTATTTGAACATCAGGTTACTATAATCAAACCAAATTAATAGAATTAATGAAATAATTAACACTTAGTTAACACTAAGATTATCAAATCAAGGTTTTAAGCTCTGTGGTTTGATGAGTGAGTTTTTACTGACTGAGTCACTGAGGATTACATTTTCAGCCTCTGTAAAGAAAACCCATTGATTCTAGAAACTTTTGGGTTTAATCTGGTGCACACAAGAACAAATGAATGAAAGACTCAAGGATAGGTTGATGCCCACATTGTGCACATCGAGTCCTGCTCTCATTTTTGTAAATGCTGTCATATTAGGTTGTAGTACCCCAGTCCCTTAAGGTGGGCAGTTTATCCAGCTTAGTTACAGCTTCTGAAGGGCTCAGGTGAGAGTCTGGCTGAGTACTGTGTATTGAAGTGGAAAAGGATTATAAAAAATAAAATATAGGCCTGAGTACAGAAAAAAATTGAACTTTTCCTTGATTAGGAGCTGGAGTTGTCCTTGACAGCATTGTAAATCACTGTCTCACTAGCCAATCCTGCATCTGTCCCAGGAAATAGTAATAATGGTATTTTTTCTTACACCTCCAGAACCCAACAGAAATGCCAATAGCTTGAAATATATAGCTTTTTGATTATTATAATCCCTCTCTCTTCTGAATGCAGTGATTTGGCGGCACTTGTTTTGCTTGAAATTCTCTTTGTTTTCCCTTTTAAAGAAACAGAAAATGAACAAACCAACCAACCAGAAAAAAATTACCTGTCTCTCCATTAAGGGATCTTTTATTGATGTCCCACCCTACTCTTCCTAGGTCTGCCCTCTTGCTGTACATGACATCAGCCATGATGATACATGTCTCTCTCACTTTTGTTAGAATGGGAATTGTATTTCTTCCCTTCACCCACCATGGAGCTTTGAAAAATGTTAGATCTAAGAAAAACTAAAAAGTGCAGACATAGTCAAGAAGAAAAAGGAAGATTGACCACCAACATAGAAATCAGACTTCCAGAACTACCGACAGAAATCTTGGTGGCAAGCCTCTGCTTCCTAAATCTTTCACTGTTTTATTCCCTCATTAGGCACCAGGTTTTACTTCTTGGTTTAGTGGACTGTATTCACCACTGGCTTATGAATCATCCTGCTCCTTGTTTGCTCTTTTATGGCATCAAAGCTCTTGTACTTTTGCTTTCTGTGAGCTAACTTCCTAGGAGAGGCTGTGGGAGCCTTCTCCATGCTAAATTAGACCCTCCTGAGCAAGGTTTTGTTCTTGAGAGTGAGAAGTAGGTGTTTAACCTTCCTCCATGGTGTGGGCACTGGATCCTGGATATCTGCCTGCCTTACAAATACTTCAGCTTATCAGGCAAAGAGTGGAGAGCAGCAGCATTTAAATCTGTCCTGACTGATAAGAATATAATTGTCCTGTTGTTTCCTAGGTCTCCTTTGATCACACTTATGGCTTGGGTAGTTGGGCCCAGTGTTTGGTCTGGGGTAGCTGCGTTTGATTTGGGGCTTACAAATCAAGGAGAATGAGCGCCATTTAACTTTATATATGAATAAAGCAAATATCTACACCCAAGCAAGATGTCTAGTCTCCATTTGTAGTTAATGAGGGAAACAGATATTTTTTTGGAGAGATTAGTCATAATTAGTCATATTAATAGTCATATTTGAGATGTTTCTGATAGAATGAGATAAATGAATCCCCGAACAAGCTCTTGTATTTAGGTACCTGTATTCTTTTTCCACAAAGACAGTGCTGACCACTAGCTCAGGCATAAGTGTCTATACTGGTGGTGGTATCCCCTTTACTCCAAGGATGCTTAGCATTAGTGTCCTCCCTGGGCCATAGACACAAGACACCTCAGCTTGGAAGTGGCTAAATCCCATGCAAGTCTTTGTATGAACTGGAGCTCCCAGTGAAGCTGCTCTGCTCCATGTTATACCCATTCATCAGCCAAAGGCCATGAGTCTGCCTTGAATTAAAGATGCCTAAAAAGACACCTCTGAATGTTGGGTTTTCTAGATATTTTTGTGTGTGTGTGTGTGTAAGTGCATTTATCCCATTTCAATAAGGTGCTTAATCCCAAAGAAATGCTCTGTGTCTAGCCCAAAAGTATTTTAGTGTTTTCCGTGTTCTGAATGCTACAATAGTTTTAGAAGACTGTATAATAATTTACTGGTGCATCAGAACTGTGTCAGCATTAAATATTATTTGGGATAAAAGAAAAAATGTGGCATAACTATTTAATTTTGACATAATATCAAATAAAACTTTATGCTTTCATACTTTTATAGCCACAAAGAATTGCCTACTTTTTTAAAGAAATTAAACACATGAAACAGATGTCCTGTGGGAACAATCTGTTATGGTCTGGCAGCAGATTCTCTTTCACTAGCTTGAGATATTGTAACTAAAACATGTACATAAAGTTTAACTATATATGTAATTATGGTAAATAGTGCTTTATCAGACTTCTAGTTATTAAATATCCCCTCAAGATTTAACTGTTAAATCTCTTCATGTTTCTCATTGTCCTATTATTATTGTACCACTGCCTTTTATACAACATACTATGAATTACCTCATTTTCACAGGGTTTCTGGTCTTATTATTGCTATAAAATCTTAATTTAAAATACTATCACCATATAAGTATGAGCAGGTATTTCTGAATCACAATTTTTAAACAGAAAATCTTGACTTTTCCACTGTCTCAGAAACTGTAAAGTTGTTGCTTATCTTCTAGAAATCTCTGTTGGCCATTAGAACCATCACTCTTAAAACTGGACAGAAACAGACATGGGGAAAATAAAATGTTTAATGTTCTGGGAAGCCAAAAAGCAGAGCAGATATTGTAAATGTGAAGAGAGACTAAATTTTAAGTTTGAAAGAGTTGCTCTGTGCTTTACTCAGGGCATAGAAGAGACTTCCTTTTCTGGGACAATTCATGTGAGGTCACTTTTCCTTGCATATACCTTGTAGGGAGGAAGAGAGTGACACTCCATTTTGGCTAAGGCAGTGACCAGGGACAAAAGAGACCTGTTTGGTTGAAATGGGGGATAGGGATGAAACCTCTCAGGTTGCTATGCACATATAAAATGAGACAGTTGCTGCAAGGGGGTCTAAGGACTTTGTTGGCATGTAGAACTTGCCAGCAGCAGACCTAGACTGTAAATACTGTGATGGTTTGGAGAATGAGTGATACTACATGGTCTCTTCCTTGTCTACACCAGGCTACATGGTACCACTATTAGCTGGTCCTTCATAAAATTCAGCACCAGAGGTATTGACACCAAAATACCTCTAGAAATTTGGCAGAAAATGTATTACCATCTCGAGTCCCTCAGTACAGCACAAATACAGTGTTGCTTTTTTAGCTGCCTCCACTGGCTCTGATTTCTCTCTCTCAAGCATCTTGTCTCACAGAACAGTAAAGCCTGAAACTAAGGAAGGAGATTTAGGCTAGGCCTTTGCTTACATTAAATGGCTACAATCAAAATACGTAAAATGCATCCTGTTCTAATTACTTAGATTTTTCTAATTACTTAGCTCATTTTATCTAGAGTTCCTAAAACATTCCTCAGCCTTTACAGCTGTGGATCCTCAGAAAGAAGCCCTCAGAGCTCAGGCTCTCAAATCTTACCTTCAGACACAAATTCCATTACATTTGCTTTTCATCTTGGGTGCCAATGACCTCTTTTTTTCACTGTGTAATAGCAATATCCCATTAGCTCCAGCTAAACACTTCTTTTGTGTCCTTTTCTTTCATTACAAACTTATCTTCTAATTCAGTAAAATTTTTTCTTCATTACATGCATCTCTACTGTAAACTTTGGTAACAAATACAAGTGGCTATAACCATTCTAAATAAACCCAAAGCTCTTTACTCATATCACTGGCCTAACCAACTGTGAGCTATATAAATCCCTAGCTCTGGGTGCTCTGTGTGTTTAGAAACTATTACTCTTTTGTTCCTGTTTAGCCCACTGGCTAACTCCTCCACCAGTCCTGGATGTTTAATTCAGTGGTTTGCAATCTGTGGTGCACAGAACCCTGGGGTTTCTCCACAAACTGTTTCTAAAAGGTCTGTGAAAAGTAATTACAGAAAACAAACCTATCATTACGTGTGCTGGCTTTAATTTGCTAGCTAAGGGTCCCATACTTTCAATGGTCCTTTTTAGGAGACTATGGTTTTAAAAAGCCTTATTGAAGTTGCTTATACATCACATTAGACATTATACAAAACATCTGTTCTACATTTTTCTGTTAATCTCATTATCTCTTGGACTTTACTAACTTTATATAAAGACCATACACAACATACTACTATTGAAGGTGGCAGTGTCAAGAATAAGTTGCTTTCTATAGTCATGCCTAAAAGGAAAGGCTCCCCACAAAACAATCCTACATTTCTCTGCTGGGACTGCTTTACAGTTAAGTACAATTCTGTCTGAACTGCTAATAAATTCTGGTTTATAAATAGCTCTTGGAAATCTATTTGCTTATATCCCTTATAATTTAAATTCACAGGCATGTGTCTAGTTACTGTCTAGTCTTTTCTTATAAATTATTGGTAATAAAATAATTGCATTTTCATGTACATCTTTAGTTCTAGAAAATTATGCTGTAGACCTTCTAAATGTGTTATAAGACAGTTTTTCTCTGAAATCTCAAACAAATAAGTTATATTAAGTTCAAGAAAAATTAATTTAACTTTTAAGTATGATTGTTTAAAGTTTCTTAAACTGTCAGTTTTCATTTGGCCTACTATGAGGTGATTTAGAGGTTTAAATAGCTCCAGAATTTTAAGTCAAGCAGCATTTTTGAACATAAGTGTTGAAAAAAAAACAGAATGAAAAGGTGTCAGTCTGGTGAATCAGAAAAAATTAGTAACCCTGCAATAACCGATCAAGTTTCTTTCAAATGCCCCAATCTTCTATTGGGATACATTTAATTCTCATAAGCAATGAAACATCATCATCAAAGTCATACCAGTGCATTTGCAGCTTCACACTGTGGAGAGAAAAGCCACGTCCCAACCAGTATGTGAGTCTGACGATCTCTCTGACAAGCAGCTGATCACACACCCCAGCAGGCTGTCTGCTCCATGCCCTGGCAGCAAACTCTGTTCCATTCCTTGAAACAAGAGCTGTTTTAACATATGAGAATTACTGCAGGACTCAGATGGTCCTTGGACATTGTCAGCCATAACCATGGACTTCTCCACTGCAGTTTCCTCAATTATTTTCCAACACAGCAGCAGCAAAATATGGGCCATGTTTGTTGGTGACAGCAGAGACCAGGACAGGCATTCCATCAAGCCTGTGTATAGTTTTCCCTGACAGGAAGAACTTTTCACCCTCTGCATTTTGTCTTCTTCTAGGCTAACTAATTTTTAAAACTGCCAGCTTTGACACTTGGGCTCTGCTACTTCAAACTATGGAGTTGTGCTAAGTTTGCAATTAAGTCTCTTACACTGCAGGAGAAGTTGTCAATTAATGCTAAGTGGTTTAGTAAGACACTGACATCCCAAAAGTAATAGTATTTTGGCTTGACAGGTTTTGATAGGGAGGTGGCAGCCCTGTTTAGCTTGTCTGTTCCCTAATTCCTGTTGTTCCAGGAAGAATTATGGTAAAAACTCTCTTCCCGGCAGGACTGGGTATACTGTATTCTACTTTCTTTTACTAGCAGTAAATGATTAGGGTCTTAGATTTTGAAGAGTATATTTTGTCTTTCAGCTACAAATTATTCCACAAATTCAAGTAATTCCATTGTTTCTCTAATTTCCAGATAACTTTTTCTTGACATTTCTGAGAAGTTACTGTAGCCTTAAGAAATTACTGCAGCACCAAATTGTAGCCTAAATAGGCAAACAGAAAAGCAAGAATGTCACTGGGTTTCCCACAAGTTTTTACTACTATTTTCCCTAGTAGTAGTAGGAAAAAAGAAACAAGATTTTAGAAAACATTTGTTTTCTTTAGTTTCTTTTAATTTAGGAAGGAATTTGTAAGAATTTCCACTTCCAATTTACTTGCAAGTAATTCAGTTGTCCATGCAAATACAATTCTGCAAAACTTTTTCACTTTAACTATATAATCATGTTCTGAAAGTTGTGCTTGCTAAAATTTACAGAAAAACCAAAAAAGACCTAGGGATTTTGGATGCAAGTACCTTAAGAATTCTGGATCTTAACTGCATTTTGAAAAAAGTGTCTTTCATCTTGTCTTATTAGCTACAGCAAACAAATTACAAAGAAATGTTTACTTTCTTTAATAAACATTTCTGTAGTAATGCTTCTGCAGATCAGACGTACACCTTATTTGATTTTCTAACCTTGTTTCAATGACAGAAAGAGCAGTTATAATTTCAGAGGAAAGAATATAAGAGGTTAAAGCTTGTAGCCACTGCTCTCCTCAGATGGTACAAATGGACACTGCAGAGGTTTTACTTTAAAAAAGAAATGTGTAAAATAGAATATAACAGCAAACAAGAACCATTTTTAAAAATTTTATTTGGTTTCTGACACTTTATATCAAGGATATAAACTTCTGCATCATTTCTCCAATTAGTTTTAAAGTTTTAACCAAAATGTTGACTGTTAGCAAAAGATAATCAATAATGTGTTAAGTTCGTCTTTCCAGTGGGTCGTATGGAACTTATTAAAACTATTACAAAAAATATTGTGTGCCAACATGGTAAAAGCAATAAATTATTACTATAATGTTTTAATACTAACTTCATATGAGTCTAACAAGAAAACCTCTACAGTTTTTTATCACACTCATTAGCCAGTTGGCTGAGCTATTCAAGCTGAATTACAGAAAACAGAGATTTTTTTTCCTCTGGGAAAGAATTCTTTTTCTAACTTAACTCTTAGACTCTTCTAATTCTTGCACTATCTGTTTTGGATAGTTTTGTAAATAATGTTCCTGTAAACAAAACATGCAAACTATGTGTCTCAAACAATACCTAACATATTTTATGATATGACTGTTCTTATTACAACATCATCCAGTGCATTTTAACTTCCCAAATATATTGAAACCCCAGCCTAACTTCACAGAAGTCTAAAAAGAAAACTATATGGTTAAACATACTTATTATCTTGTTTATGACCATCTTGTATTTTACATATGCATTAATGTACTACAAGGTTAATTGTTCTTATTAATGCTTTAACAAAACCACATCTTTCTCATTGTATTGAAAGTAAGTCATCATATGCTCATGTCCATGAATATATCACAGAAATCCTCAAAATTTCAGTCTTCTTAAAAGACTAATTACTTTTTTTTTTTTATTTCCATGGATATTGCTGTTTAGGACATTAAATAAACAACATGCATGTAATGAAAGGATTAAAATTATATGTAAATGAAAGGATTAAAATTATATGTAAAATTATTTAGGTTTTAATATAAGTCCCCTGGAACTGGAGCATTGGACTTTTTTTTTAGAGATTTTCCTTTGCTTTGCAGAAATCACAGACTTTTAGAAAGCACACTTAAGTTAAAATATGCAGTCTTCAGATATGAAGCCTGTATTTCCTGTTTCTCTGACACAATAAACATTCACATCTACAGTGAATAAATATTTTTTACTGGAAGAGACTTGGAGAAATGAATGACCACTTCTGTCATCCTCGTAAATACTGTCAAGGAAATGCCCTCACCAACTACCACTAGGAAAAAATAAGCTCCTTCTCAGAGAACATTCAGAGCAGTTCTGTCATTTCTCTGGCAGTTTCAGACCAGTTTTCAAGTTCAGACCATCTTTTGTTAATAGGAAGCAGTAACTTTCGGGATTGGGTAGGAATGATTTCAAACTAAGACTGTCCTTAGAAAATGATTACAGGGTTGTAATATGACTAGCTGCATCTAATTTTCTGAGGTTTCAAATTCACTACCTTTTCAATGTAGTCTTTGTTGTTCTGAAGTGGCCTTCCTAGCTAAAGGTTTTGAGGAAGAATTAAAAGGAGCTATTTTAGTGTGTAGTTTTATGACATAACTCAGCTGATTTGATTGCTCGATTCTGCTGAAGGTGAAAGAGGCAAGGAGACATGCACTTTTCCTGCTTTCTGCTTTTTTCTTGTCTTTTTTTTTACTTTTTTAAAAGTATTTCCTTGACCCTGCTGATCTGTTTCAGAGTGTTGAACTGGAAGAAAATTAACCCTATTGAAAAAGAAAGGGATCAGAGCAGAAGGCAGGGAAACAAAGAGGAGGGAAGGGAAGATGGAAGAGGCATGAGCCTTATTGGTGGCTAACAGAGAAATCAAGTAGTTCACACGACTGCTGCACATGTCCAAAACCCTGAGTAGGCCACCATTTCACTGCCTACCAGAACAGCTCCTGTGGCACTGAGAATGAAGGCAGAGCTTCCCACTCTTGGTGAGGCTGTGCCTTGATTGGCAGCCTGACATCCTACCAACCCATTCCACTTCATCTCATGTGTTTTCTACTTTGGAAAGCCTTCTGGAGTCCCCAAAAAACTTAATGTAACTATTGGCAGTGATGAGGAACAACAAAGTGACTTAGTTCCTTGGCCTCAAAACAGTACACATCTTATTTTGCTTCCACTGCTAAGAAGCCTGGACCTGGTTTTGAACAAAAGCAATTATGCTGATTTGGAATGAAAGGGCATATAAAGCTCTTTTGACACAGCAGCACAAAGGGAGAGGGTCAGTCTTTCCAAGATTTGAAAATGTTCCCTTCTTTGCTTTCCCTTGCCATTTGTGAAAGAGAGTTGAGAGAACCTCTAATGCTAATGATTGCTGAGGAACTCTTTTTGTTAAGAAGATTTCCATAATGTATACTTCTTCTGAGGTGTCTATGCCATGATGTGATTCCTTCTGCCAGCTCAAGCGTGTCCTCTATCCATGTTCAGAGGCAGAAATCAATGGCAAGGCACGCTGAGTGAGAATAATGGGGGCATTCTTAGCCCCCGGGGACACCGAGAGCTCACTCATTGATGAGCCCTTGAAGAAAAGTCCAGTCCAAAAAACCCAACACAGTATCTGGTAAAGGAGACTTTCCTTCCATTAACTTTGAAAAGCAGCAAGGGATAGATCAGAATATTTACCTGGGTGAAGAAGTGACTCTTTCAGATGTTTTCTTGCATAAGGCAGGAATATATGAATCACTGCAAGGTATTGTGCTCTAACCTCTCTGCTTCCTTACCTGATGTCATGAAGGCCAAGTGAACTTTAAGACATGGATAAATAGTGTGCCTTTATTTTTTAATACGTAAGCTGCAATGGAATCTGTAGAACATTATTTTAACCACCACAGAAACTAATATTAATTGCAAATAACACCAAAAGTATATGAATCAAAGTTTTTTCTATTCTGACTCAGGAAGCTAAGGAAATCTGCTCACAATACTAGTCTTTGTTTCCCTTACAGCAAAACATTCTTGCATTAGTCATTTATGGTATTAAGAAACATTGATAATTGCCTTTTATAGTTTTTCAAGCATCATAATTTAGTACACCTATAATTGAAAAGGTGGATTTTGCAATCAAAAAGTAGAATACAGAGTGTTGCTATGCAAAAGTGAAGAATTTCCTCTTTCTTTAGCTTATTAATTTTAGAATAATGCTTTAGGGTTTGTTGTGATAGTTCTTTACAAGGTAGTAAATATATAACTAAACAGACTGTCTAGGCTGAAAACTAATTACCATTAGAAACTGAAGCATTTGGGCTTGTTATTTCTGCAAATCAAACAACTCTGAATACAATCTCCATATTAAATAAAACGTTCAGTGAACCGTGAAGCTCTTCACAAATCTGGACCATGTTTTAAGAACCTCTTTTTTAGTTGTTATATGCATGTCATTGCATGCCAAGTAGGTGAAATATTAAAATACATTTTTCTTGGAGGGTGGGAATGAAAATGAAAAAATTAAAACACAGTTTTGGAAGTTTTTAAAAGTTACCAAGTAGGAAAGAAATGTGAAAAAGGAAGCACATACCTTGAACAGAAAACTTTCACATGTGTACAGAAATGTTGATGGGAAGACATATCTTGACCTATTCCCCTGCTCTGTGGACAGATATCATAAGGATAGTAAATCTGTAATAAGGAGTACTTGTTATGTGTGTCTTAGAACTATAGTTAAGTTTAACACATTAGTATTTCTAAACCCATCCCTTATATGGCTAATAATCAATAAGGTTCTTAATACTAAATATGGGCTTTCTCAAAAAAAAAAAAAAACCCAAACAAAACCCCCAAAACAAACAAATGAACCAACAAGGAAAAAAAACCCACCAAAAAAAAAACCCAACAAAAAACCCAAGCAGCTTTTTATTTCCAGAACTGAGTTTATTTAAAAAGGAGAAAACAACCAGTATTTAAGGGAATGACCTTTTAGCTCAAAAATTAAAAGAAGAAAGAAGATAAAAAGAGTTCACAGAGAAATAAATTACAAACATCCTATATCAGCAAAGCATGTAAAGGGTGAGGGTAGAAGTACGACTGGGTTTTGGAATCATTCTTCAGACTAATTGCCTGGTATGCTGCCTGTGTTTCTGTCAAAAAACATGAAAGGAAAGTGCTGACTGATTATATATTTTGGAATATCAAATTAGGACATACATTCTGAAATATATGGAGAGAATAAACTACACAGATAATAAGGCTGCATTTTTATCAAGGCTTTCTGGTGATGATACAAACCATGTAAGGGAACTCAAGTATTTTTACACAGTGGCTGTCATCTGATAGCTGAGACAAAATATAACTCTATGTACAAATAAAAAGTAGGGGGGGGCGGGGAAGCAAAATGAGAAAACAGCTTTAGATACCCACAAAGATAGCAGTGGTACAGAATTGCATGAAATGTTGTGATCATAATTCAACCCAGTCTGTTTGACCGTCAAAGGCCATAATAAATTACATCTGTTGCTTTGTAGCACCTACAGTGGTTAAGAAAGTAAAACAATTTAAATGTATAACCTCTTCTTTTCACACGCTCCAGCCCACATGCCTTTATCCAAGCACAGTGATTTGTTTGTTTGGCTTTGTTAGAGTCTAATTAAGATTGGAATTTGATGAGTGCTCATTGAATAGAATTCATTCTGGATAAAATAAAGTAGCAATACTTATTTGTGAAGAAAAATAATTGGAGGACTGCACAGAAGGATTAGCTCCTTTGACTAAAACCATACACTAGCCCTCTGGTACAGGGTTTCCAGACTGAATATTGCTTGAGTCTTCAGCTGTTTCAAAATGTTTGGACAGGAAAAAGTAAGTGCTATAATTATGGGGAATGTGTGCCGTATTCATTAGACAAGACAAGAAGTCGAATCATTGTTTAATGCAAAAACTTGACTCTCTGTTAGCTACCGAGTGTTCATAAACACACACACACACCCCACACACACCTTTCTTCTTTTTCTGGTTCCCTTTTCCACAAAACAGCTGCAGACTCTGGGAACTGAAGGGCAGATTT
The DNA here is from genome assembly GCF_028018845.1 of Melospiza georgiana. NCBI lineage: Eukaryota > Metazoa > Chordata > Aves > Passeriformes > Passerellidae > Melospiza > Melospiza georgiana. The sequence goes on from NC_080431.1 coordinate 43,018,864, forward strand.
CCCAAAGAGTTGACTTAAAACAACTCTTAAACACAGCTTTTCAGCACCCATTAGCTCTAATCAGGGCTAGAGATCTCCTCCAAAAATATATAGGAAGTCCAAGCTAGCTCTCCAAGGTCAGAGACAGGGCAACCTCATTACTGTGTAAATTAGAGGAGCATAGTGTTTTGAAAGATCTCACAGAAAGAAAGATTCAAATGAACTCCAGCTTGTGTGATGGGAAGAAAAGAGGATAGAACAAACAAAAAAAAAGCCTTGAGAAGGCAGACTGGAAGATGGCATCAGCAACTGAAGAATGCAAACAATTCCTTGATATGCTTATCTTAAAAATATACTATCTAGATATAGTGATTGCCACATTATAACACCCTCCTCTGTTTTGACTTTCCAATCTCCCTTGTTTTTTGTAATAGATATCATCATTAAGAATGCCTATGATTAACTTATGAGCATTTTTAAAAAATATATTGTATTGGTGGTCCCTTCGGAAAACACAAGGTTTTTTTCCTTGTAACTCTTCCTAAACTGCCACACAAAGGTCTTTTAAAAGATCAAAGTATAGTGGCAGATTAAACTTGTGAAAACAAAAATATAAAGATTAATCAAATGTATGCATTTACAAATTAAATGAAGAGGAAGGGAAGAACAAAAAGGGACTCAGCCCCCTAATTGTGTTTCAATATAAATCTTTCCTTCTGCAATTTTTAGATAACAGTTTCTTTAAGAAACACCAATGTTAGAAATGGACACTATAGCATCCAACAGGTGATAGGTCTGGACATAAGGAGAATGAGTTTTAACTGAGTTTACTGAATTAATCTTTTTGTTGGCATAGTAATACTTTCTAGTCATTAAGGGTATGATTTGCAAAGACATTTTTAACTGTTGAAATTTGTTTAAATATTTATTTTAGTGAAATCACAATGAAAATATATTTCTTGCTTGAAACAAACCCCTTTTCAGAATGCCAGCACTCACAAGAATGCACGACTGGCTTTTGTGACAGCTGAAATCTGTATAGTAGATGTTTAATAAATGGAGACATTTTATACTAAGTTTTGCAGATTAGTATTTTTCCAGTGGTGACATATGTATTGGAAATAATCTTTTCAAAATGAGGTCACTGCTTTAAAAATGTAAGAAACATTGTCAAATTTAAAATGCTCTTTTAGGAAAGAATTCAGTAACTGCACATTAAGAGTGCCTTAATGTCTGCGACAAGCAAAACATCTGCTTCAGCAGCGGAAATGGAAAGTTAATACTTCAGATAAGCAAAGGAGGTTTTGAAAAAGAAAAAAAGAAAAGAGAAAAAAAAACAACCCTGCTATAAACCTTACCCAAAACTCACATGAATTCTTCTTTGATCAAGGTAGTTCAAATGGAACAAATAACTCCCCCTTCCAATTAGTTTCATATCCTCTAGCCCTATTAGCTTTCTCTCCCCACCCTTTTTTTCACCAGATTTCTTAGTTTTATCTTTATTTGACCCTGGGAGGGAGAAGACTGAAACCAGTGTGTGCTGTGACCTGGCCCCACACATCCCCACAGCAGGCTTAGAGTATCCCTAAGGGGGTGTGTGCTCAGTCCAAAGCTGTGGTTGCCTGCAGGTCCCACCTGACCCTTTGCTCTGCAATCCTGGACATCTCTCTTGCTGTACTGGCCCCCTAACAGCAGCCACAAGTCCCCACAAGGGAAGACATCAGATTAGTTGAGTATGTCACAGCCTCTTTACACTGCTGGCAAGCACATGCTGGGAGGCTTTTCTACACCCATGACTGACATGGGCCCAACCTTTTGCCCCTAACCTTGCCCCAGAGTTTGTTTATGTAAACCAGAGAGTACACTTGTACCCAAACAGCCTGTCTCAGAGCCACATGAGAAAAACACTATAAATCTAGCCATTGTACTCTGTCAAAGTGCTTGACAATTTTTCCTGGGTGAATGTCTTCATTTTGCTGCCTTCTGCTTTTAGTTTACTAAGACTGGACTGGGATACAAAAACTTGCAGTTGCTCCTGGGCTAGCTCCATCCAAGTCCAAGATGGAAACTGCAACACCATTTGTTTAGGATTGTGACACTTGCTGAACGTGCATGAAATATTTTGCCAGCTGACAGCATAGAAAAGTCCCACTGATCTAGTAGAAGGGAAAGAAACCAAAGACTAGGATGGAGCAGCTGTACATGCAGATATAATGTAGAAGTTCCCATCTCCAACAAAAGGGATATAGGACAGGCAGTATGGCTTTGACAAGACAAAACCAACAAGGTAAGAGAAAACAGAGACAGAGTGAAAGTGGAGAACTGGGGGATGAAAAAGACTTTCTAAGAAAGTCTATAACAATTCAAAGTTTAGAGAATCAATGTACATACGTGGATGAATGCAAATTTCTTTCTAGAACATTCTCCTTCTTCATGTTTGTCTAAATAAAATGTAAAAAGGCACAAATTTCTGCATTTTTTTTCTTCATAATGTGAAAGCAAAGTAAAAGTTCTTGTAAAATTTCTTCTGTGCTTAAGCCCAGCAGTAACTAGTTAAATATTAACTTGCATCAGAGGCAGGAGACTGTCTAATTTATAGTTGTAAAGGTTATGCAATTCTAGTCACTCAAATACAAAACCAAAGCAATCATAAGGCCTTTGTATTTAAAATTATACAAATATATAACATTATAGTTAAAATGCAAGTACACATCTCACACACTATGGATCGTAAACTACAATTTCTCGTGTATTGGAAATTCATAACGTACTTTCTTTAGCTATTGGGTTTCAAAATGAGGTCATATAATGTGAAATGGATTTTTTTTATACAATCAAGTGCTTAAAAGCTGTATTATATATACTCCCAGATTGTTTGTTTCTTTAGAATCAATTATACTCTAAAAGTCACTCTATGAGAAAATGCTTAAACTCTTCATATGCTATATAGTGTGCTTGTTACTATATAAAAATTATAACAATAAAGGTAAAAAGTCATAGCAGGTTTGAGCTAAACATTGTAAATTTTTCATTTTAACTCCCATATTAATGTGAGGCAGCTATAGAATTTCTTCAGCAAAAACCTATTCATAGTTCTGAGTAGCAATTACTGTTGTTACTGCCATTAATGAATCAACAGAGACATATGGGACTGGTGGCTGACCTGCTGCCTTGAAAATTTGGAAATGGTGTGGAAATAACACTTGAAAGCCATTTTGAGAGGTTTTCTTCTGTCTCTTCCTTTCTTCAGTGGTAAGATGTAGTCTGAAAGGAAGACACTTAGAAATAGGCATCTCTCGGTAGGTAACTATACAGACAAGGGGAGAGAGCAGCAGTAGTTTGAATGCCAATGGAAAGTGTAATGTTGAATGCTGTGGTTTAGCTCTCTGGCCTTTCTAAGGCCAGGCCAGGTGGGGCCTTGAGCAACCTGGTATAGAGGAAGGTCTTCCTGCCCATAGCAGGGGGAATTGTAACTACATGATTTTTAAGGTCCCTTCCAACCCAAACCATTTTATTATTCTGTTATTCTGACTCTTCAGAGTGATGCAATCAAATGCTTTATGTTTTAGATGATATATAGCATTTCACTCATTGATGTCCTCACTTAGGTGTCCTAACCTGAACACTGGACTATGCTTTCAGTTTTGATTCTAGAAAATGTGGACATTGAGCTTGCTGAAATTAGAAATTCAAAACTGGGGCATGGAGCAGACACAGAAAAACTTTCTCCGTGAGGTTTCCTGAAGAGGATGTTACTCTATGCTCCCACGGTTCTGTTGGGAACAAGATAATGGAAACTGGAGACTGAGAGCTGCAGTTTGTCTTGGAGGCCAGATATCACTGAACATCTGTTATACCATAAAAAGAAAGGAAAAAAGATCTTAGTATATAGACAATTTCTGGAATATTTAACAATAGTTTTGGCAAGTATATGCTCAAGTAATGTCCTAATTTGACTACATATTCCTTTCTGGGTGATTAAAGTGGCTGTACATGAGAAATGTGATTGTCTGTCCTTCCAGAAAAAAATGTAAAATATGCGGAGATATTACTTTCTCAGCAGTCACGTGCTACTCAACTAATTAGGCTTATAATTTCATAATTAGGTAACCAAATGTGCAAATTTTGTTTCTGGGGGTCTTCAAAGGCCCCCCTCTGTTTACATGGAAGTTGGGCTTAATTCCATTGCCTAAGGACAAGTATGTAATGACACTTTAGAACTTGTGGAGTATCCTTTTTGGGTAATCTGTGCTCTAGAAGAGTGGCAATCTCCCATGATCTCTGTGTCAAATTTCCCAAAGCTGAACCCATCAGACAATTTGGTAACACAACACAAAATCATATTTCAAAAAGGGCAGAAAACACAAGACAGAGAGAGAGGGAAAAAAGAGTGAGAAACATCAGGGAGAACACCAAGGTCAGAAGAGAGGCTATTTCCACTGCAGCCTGAGGAAGACACCAGAGTGGTCTGTTCAGATGGTTGTTCCTGAAGGAATCACAGCCTCTGAGGAGCCCTTGCCAGCACAGGGGAAAGTGTGAGGAGGCAGGACTCTTATGCACTGATCACTCCCCCGGTTTTTTGGGAAGTGAAGTTGAGGTTGGGAAAGGGACTAGGAAAGGTATTGTGTTAATGTTTATCTTGTTTCCCACTATCGAAATTATTGGTTACATTTTTTTATTCTAATTGGCAATAAATTAATTTTCACAGATCAGTCTGTTTTTCCCATTACTGAAATTGTTAAATTATGTCCCTGTCTTTATCTCGACCCATGAGTTTTATCATTCCTGTTCTTACTATTTTTCCCCACCTCCATACCAGTGAGTTGTGGGAATAATCAGCATCTGGGTGGGTGGTTTCCTGTTAGCCAAGGCTAATTGACTATTTCACTCCAAAACAAAAATATCAGTGTAGTTCTGGGGAGTATTGCAGCAGTAGTGATTCCAAGAGATACCTGAGATTGGTCTGTATCTGTTTTGATGTCTTCTGTCATTCTCCTAAAGAGCTTTGCACTCTCAAATACTGCCACATATTCCATGTTGTGCTTTAGGGCACCCAAAACAACTTTAGATAATGCATGAGTTGCAGCATAGTTCTAACATTACTTAATGCCTTTTTTAGCTGAAATGCATCCCTACAAAGTAAAAATTTTATCTGTGGTGTGCAGAAGAAAGTACATGAGGCTCAGAGGAGACCCATGATCAAATGCTGTTTAGTGAGGGCATGGCCAGTCTCTTCTAGATGGGACTGAAATTAAGCAGACTAGACACAAACCACTGAATTCCAGTAGTCTGGACACCAAGAGCAACTACAGGAAATGCATTTTACAGTAGACACATAGAGTAACTGGAACAAAAGAATAAATATTTCACCAGTGAACAGAGCAGGGACGGTAAGTAAGCAAGAAGAGTAGTAGTATTTATTACAACAGACAGAAAAAAAAAACCACTAAGCATTTGAAAACATACACAGCAGTGTGCCACATACATCAGATTCCAAACCATAATGCTAAACAAACTAATGTTGAACAGTGTAATGTTCCAGTGAAGGAAGAGGGCACTGAAGACAAAGATGACTGAGCAGCTGCTTCCAAGCTGCTACTGACACAATAGCAGAATACACCTCGTTTCTTTGGGATGAATGGCTTCAACATTGAGTTACAAAGCAACAAACATGGAAAAGACAGTGTGAGGGGAAAACTGAAAGGAGGAATCATCAACCAAAATGATGACTTGCTGTCTGACATATTTCTCTCCAAATTTTCACAAGAAAAAAAGAGGCAAATTTTTCAGACACAGAAAGAAAATTTTGATCACACTGCATTTTCTGAAGACAGATCACGTGTGGCTGTGATGCATCAGCATGCCAGGCAGCAGGGGACAGTGGTGACCACAACCAGTGCTCTGCCCAACTAAAAATAAAACAAAGATACTCTCTGCTTAGGAAGTGACAGAGATCAACAGTGCAAAACTGAAAACAAAAGGGCAGTATAAGGAATTCCAACATGGCCCTAAGAATAGGCTGACACTAGTCCATTATCATACAAGGGAAGCTCAAATAAAAGCAAAAGGGAAGGGCACAGACCCAGTGTGATTCAGTTCATCTGTCACAACTGGGTTTTAGTACACTCACAGCAGAGATGGAAATGTGGTGCCTAAATGAGTAAACAATAATTGAAGAGCTAAGGAATTCGTGGCATGGTACAATAAACTGTGAAACCATTTAGTATTTTTAACCAAGCAATGTTTAAAATGAGGCAACCAAATGTAAAGGAGGAAAATTCTCATTGCTGAAACAGAAGAGATGGGGGGATTCTTTAAAGGGAATAATTAACAGCATTTCCTTATCTCAAGCACAGCTTTATATATAATATCTGAAAACCAAAAACTAATCCCACCCCATCAGGATTTCAGGACAAGTTACAAACAAGAAGCTGACAAATAACAAAGGGGCAGGATATAAAATCACAACAGAAAAACTAGAAGTATTTGACTCTCTTCCCTGATGAAACAGATAAATGTTCTTAATGAAATCTGTGAAGGCAGAAAGGAAAAGCCTTTCTGAATAATAGAAATAAGGAAACTGGATAGGATATTGTGAAACAGTGACCTCACTGACTTAACAACTGGAGACAGCTTGTACTGCTCTTCATAGCAAAAATAATTTCCAGTGTGATACAATACATCAGTAAGTATACACAACTTACAAAAGCAGACAAATTCTGTTTGATAAATAGAAGATTAGGTCAACTACTTTTCCCTTAAACTCTTCCTCCTCAGGATGAGTCAACAGTACTTCCAAAAAAGGTCAACACTATCCACAAAAAGATTCCAACCCTCCAAAAAACTAGACAAAAAGAGCTTTAGCCAAAAACCCCCTACAAACAGCTAAACCAAAACAAGTCTTCTTTTAACTCTTATGACAAAAGGTTACATGCTGGTAGGCAAAAACATCAGAGAAAGAGAAAACCCCAATAAATTAGGTAATTCTGATTAAACACAATACTGGATTATTCTGACTCTAGAAATATGAATGAAAGGACCAGAAATATAAAAGCCCTGACCCAGTCAGCAAACACTTCTCATCATAAGGAGAAGACTTTACTTAATCTCGAGAGAGTGATAAAGAATATAATTCTATTTAATTCTTATAATTTCAAACTCAAACCCTGACAGAAGTATTTACATAATGTAAGACAAATATGTAATTGCATTACAAAATAAAAGTTCAGTAACTATAGAATTTTGATTGCTTTTTGATAAATGCTTAAAAAAAGGTAGATAAGGACCTGTTCAGATCCATTTTTTGTATCTAATAAATCAATATTTCAAGACTACATCTATGTAAGCTGAAATCAAATTCCTATTTTCTATTGCCAAATATTCACCACTTTGACTTTAATGATTTCTCTGTGTGCTCAATACCACTACAAAAGGTTGGTGGCTACAACTCAAAATAGAGTGCTAAGAATTCTCTGAAACAATACACTTGTGAATCTGAAACAGTTCTGGCACTATATTGCTTAAAGGCTCCTCCTATTCAGCATGGAAATTATTAAAGCTACTCACATACTTAAAACCAAGTTTATGGACAAAGTTTAGTCACTCTGTGACACTGCAACTGAAGGTGAATGTAAATTTGAGGAAAAAAAAAAAATTTTTTTTTTTAAGGTTCCACAAGGGGCAGCACATATATACATGTGAGATCAGCAAATTGCTGTAATATGTACAAGTCTTAAATATTTAAGAAAAACTATAGATAGAAATCTCAAACGTTGCTCAAACTGCTCAAAAAAGCTTACACTAAGCAGGCTTCACCACATACAGTTTTGTTCCTATTTTGTCTGGATAACTATACTGCTTACTCTCAAACTGTTGAACCTTCTTGGGAGGAAATAGACGGCATTAGGAAAAGATTCCAAATGGAAAAATAAATATTACTGATATCTGCATAAGGATGAGATTGACAGGACATCCTTCAAAGAGTGAAAACAGAGGCCCAAAAGAGCATTCAGGTTTAAAGATGGTTACAGTTTAAGAAGGCATACTCTATTATGCATGCAAAGTGGATGCAAGGTGTTCAAAAATGCAAAAGGAAAAGAAGTTTAAACCAATATTGAATATCAGACAGGGAATAGTAACCTGGCTTTCATACCTATTTGACCAATTTCTTAGCTGGTAAAAAGTGACATTGCTTGGTTTACTCAAGAGGAGCCTGGATCCTAGCAGCTAGGGATTCAAGCCCTGGTACACTTGGATGTGTTTTGTTTAAATTAGAAAAAGGATCAAGAAACCGGTTTGGCTACTAGTTGCGACTTCAGCAATAAAAAGATGGACATAGAGGCAGAGAAATAATTGTATAGCAATTTCTCTGTAACACTTGTTGGCCTACATACTCGTGGTCTTCTGTTGCTAGTCAGGAAAGAAGGCATTCCAGCAGTGATGCAATCAGAGGGCTCGTAGTAAATTAACTAAAGGCTGAACTTCTTTTAAATTAATAAATATATCACAGACACATTTATATGGTTAGTTATGGATGTTGCAATAAAAGTCTCTGAGGTTTGACCTGATAGCTCATTTTTTTATCATGGGAATGGGTTATGGGATGGGAGCAGGCTATGAGAATCAACTACTGTTTATTTACTCAACTGTAGGGAAAAAAAAATTAAAAATCCAACTCTGTGTACATGTGAAAATCTGTAATATATTCAGTTCATGTAGACTCTAATATGTTTGTGGGCATCATCATCATGAATAGAAAATAAAGAGTAGATTTAATAATTAAGACTGCCTAATCAATGTCTTAGTCTATGTGAATGTATAAAACTTGGGGCAACTTGCAGAGAGCATAAAAAAAATTTCTAGAATTGAGTAAAATTCCATTACAAATTGTTTGCAATGATTGGCCAGTAAAATCAAACCAATTATCCAAGCCCTGAAAATGCATGCACTCCAGAATAATGTTATGCATCAACAGTCAGTGGGCCTGCTCTCATGTGTAGAATTACTCTAGTGTATAAATTTTTCAGGACTGGGGCCAAGGAATATAATGCCAGGCAACAGAGCCCAAAGACAGTTGGCAGCCATTCAGGAAAAGTACTGGGGGTAGAGGTATCAAAACTGTGGACATTTGAGTAAAATTAATAAAACTATACAAATGAAAGATTTAAAAAACCCAGATATTTCAGACTTTAAACAATTTTTACAGTTTTTTTACATACAGCAGGTTTTTGGTTTTTTTTTTTTTTTTTTTTTGTACAACTTTTACAGTTTGTATGACCTTAAACTGGAAAGAAAGAGTCAAACCAATTCCAGGAATAGATAATAAGCTGAATTTGGCTAATGAGAAGCAAGAAAAAAAGGAAAGAAGGAAAAAAAACCAAGAAAATAAGAAGGAGACATCAGAACATAAGAAATTGCGTGTTTAGACTTACCATAGCTTTTTCCAAGTCAAAGCTGATTATGACTGTTTAAAAACAGAAAAAGAATTAGTCATTGAGAAAGCATTTAAAATGTTACCTTGATCACAACAGGTGAAAGATGGCACAATAAAGACCAAAAGTGGATACAAAGGAAATGGTAAGTGATGAAAATTAAGAAAGGACGATTAAATATTAAAATAAATTGGGTACCTTAAGTGAAAGAAGAGTTTGACATATTTTTAGTTCCACTTGTGATAGAGGCCTGTCTCAGATCACCTAGGACGTTTCTCACAGTACCAGCTCAGAGGTTGTCATTTAGGTGTTCCAAATCTCTGCTCTGAATATGCATACTTCTCTTCACTGACTGCATAAGGAGACCTGGCTCCTGTCTCTGACACATAAACCATCTAAAGATAGGTTGTGTGAGTACTGTCTGGAAGCAGCTGCCATAGAATAACTGGCAGTCTCTAGTAGTAAAGAAAAATCTAAAAGAAGAAAACTTATGGGGGAAAAAATCCAAACAATTCTTGAAAAGCAATGCTTTTCACATCTATCACGTATCTTCCAAAAGATACAACAAGACCTTTGCGACTGCAAATACAGTCTTTAAAAAGGACCAGGAAGGTTCAATAAAATAAACTAGAAGGTTCCAGCTTGCATGTTTAGACACAGGCAAGATGTCTAGTAAAAGGAAAGGAAAATATACCCTTGGATATTTGTCCTATGTTTAGTTAAAGGGTTGGATAGTGCCAAGAAAGACTTTTAGGAGACCTGCCCTGAGGTAACTTTCAGACTTCAGGACAGGTATTCAAATATAACCATGGACTTCCATTAAAGATGCAACAATTAAGCAGAGTAAGGCAGTGTTTACTCCAGGGATTTTACAGCATAAATGTTCTTTATGTCAGGGGAAAAGAATGTCATTCGACCTGTGAAGGACATTCACACAGAATGGCAGCATCTACAAGCATTCCCCATTGAGTTAGGATCCCCACTTTTGTCCTCTAGGTTGCATTAATTTTGGCTGTGAGAGAAGGTAAAGTGAATACCCTGCTAAGTGTCAGATCTGATTCATAGGGTAAGCAACAGAATGTGAAGAGGGCACATCAAAAGCCCACAAAGCTCCATAATCCTAGTCATTCCCTGTACATTTATTTATGTGAATAGACTTGGAGGCATGCCCTGAAGATCAAAAAGTAGAATAGTGAAATTACTTCTCTTCAATGAGACTGGGAGGTTCAACGCTATTTGAAGGAAAAGAGTTTACTGATTTAGATAATAGTTAAAACAAAAGGCAGCATTAATCTGATGTTTACATGGTTCAAATTTGAGATGCATCTCTCATACAAGCATTTCCTACAGTGGGCAAAGAAAGGAACAAGCTCTCTTTGACCAGAACCTGTGATTAGGAAAGGCAATGTCATAGGTTTATATTCTCCCTTTCCTTCAACCCTGCCTCTGGAAGGCAGTCAGGTTTAATGTTGTGAAATAGGAAAATGGACCCTTACTGATGATCTAGACCAGAAAAAAAAATCTCAAACACCTTTGCCAATCCATAGCTTTTGAAATTTATTACTCTTAACTTTCCTACAGGTGACCCAAGCCCACCCTTCTTTTTACAGTCATGTTTAGCAGCAGGCTGTGTATTTAGAGTCTATAGTAAAATAGATTGCACATTTACAACACTGATCTTTGCTTTCTAAACTATGGTTTAGTCAAGTACATTGTAGTAACCAAAATATAATGAACACTAACTACTAGAACTACATTCTGCTTCTTTGGCTCTCCAGTAAAGTCATTTGGAGGGTAAATAATATTTCTAAGGGGTTTGCCCACTCCATGCTGCAGTTCATTACGTAGTAGTGAAGGGTACTAAATGCAATGAGATGGTTACTCCAACAATATGGGTATATATAAATTAAAAGTAACGTAAAAAGAGAAGGAGGCAGAGAAAATCAAGATAACAAGAACTGCAGGTCATCCTCATGGATCGTAAAAATGAAACCTAAAAAAAATTAATAATGAGCAATGAACTACATCTAGTGTTGAATTCTCTACCTCTCTCTGGGCTGGCATTAGTTGCCATTATAAATTGAGGGAAGAATTCGCAAAATAATTGCAAATAGCCACCAGAGATTCTGCACACCAGTTAATGTGTGTCTGTGGGCATGCTAACAAAGGCAATTCCTTAGCAAGCAATATGTGAGTCGCCTGGGATGGTTAATGAATCTGCTTTGTGGTAAACTTTTTAGTACATCCTACAGAGACCTTTTAAGCATGTTGCTTTTGGAATTTTATTATTTTTATAAAGTTCTTTTCACTGAAATTCATATTTCCTTTTATTCAGGAGATTCTTGCAGTGCAGTTTTCACTGTGCTACACATTTAGCTTTGGGAAAGCTTATTGCAAACCTGTTTGTTGATATCTGCAGTGGAGAGTAATTTTTTCTGCTTTATTTTAAAGTGAGAGAGGTTTGTTTTTTTTTTTTTTTTTTTTTTTTGAGCACTGTTTAATTTGTACATAATATTTAATCTGTAGTGCCTCTCAGAGAGCCAAACTGCTAGGAAGTTACTCTTTTCTGTCACATTCTGCAAATATTAAACTCCAGCTCCCCATCATCATTTACAGCCTGTCCCCTACAGAGGGCACCTTTGTCTTATTGGAATTGCTTCTGCAAAACAGATAATCGCTGGTTATCAGAGAAATAACTGAGCCTTAAAGAGAGCTCAGACTTCTCTCAGACACAAGGACCTTGCTTGCCGAGGCTTTTTAATTAACCAAGTTTTGTACTGTTACTCAGCAGCAAGAAATAATGTTTCTTTCCGCATTATTACAGTGTCTCCTAAGAAGCGAGGCGATGAACTGAAGATTACTAGAATTTACATGAGAGGTCAATGAGTGCTGAGGCAAATTAAAGAGCATAAATTTAGGGGCTTTTTCTTTCCATCAGTAATTAAGGGATTTGTCATTAAAAAATGTTTCTGAGATGGGTACTAAAAACATTGTCTGTGGGAAAACAAGCTGTAGAAAGAAAGTCAACCATTTCCCAAATAAATCTTTCTAACAGACCTCCAATTAGTAATTGCTATCTGAAAGCTGTTCAAGTGGAAGAAAGTAAGATTTTATTCTTCTTTGTTAGGGTTAGATTATCAAAACTGACCCTGAAATTTTTATTTTGGAAAAATAACAATTGACTGCAAGACTGAGTCAAAAAGTAATTTTCTTCCTGATTTTTTTTGGTGTGCTATTATTTATGAAGTGTCAAGTATATCATTCTTAGTATCTACTGGTTCTGAATAAAACTAGCAATACTTTTCTTCTCAAGACTGTTTTCCAGCTCAATCTGTACCACCATCTTCCCTTACAGGCCCCTTCACAAATGTGTTAAGACAGATGCAAACATCATTGATTTGTAAATGGCAAAGTGAAAATTCTAAAGAATAATCTTTCCTCTGTCATTTTATATATGTCTGACTATTCAAAACAAGCAACAGCTGTAAAAAGAAGCATAAGACATTGCATTTATGTGACTCCCAAGCAGGCCAATCCTGTGTTAGTTCATATTAACTGGAGGGAAAACACACGAATAAATGCATTGGTCACTTTGCATAATGCTTTTTTATGGTGTTCCTATCAATAAAAGTCACAAATAGCCTTATAAATTTAACAGGAGGCAACCTGTTGCAAGAAGACTCTAACTTCCCAGGCTGGTTTCTGGGACTGACATTGAGTATAAAGAATCTAACACAAAACCCAGCAAGGAATGTGCCCTGCCTTCCCTAACATTTTTCTAGAAGCTCTTATAGAAAATGCATTCATGTTTACATTTTCAGCTTCAAATACCCAGCACAAAAGCATGGGAACACAAAAACCTGAATCTCTAGTCTAGGCTGCTAAATTAATTAAGCAAGACTCGTATTCCTGTGTAATACTTTAATGCCATTGGAAAACTGTTTTAGGGAGCATTTTAGCAAGCTCCTCCTGTGTTATAATTTTACTTCCTTTTTCTTCTCTAATTATAAGCCAAAGCTGGATTCCTAACTAATGAAGGAATCTCTTTTTTTAAGATTTCATTTCTAGAAGTCAATAGGAATGTTGCCCATGTAAAGATTGCAAGATCGAGAGCTTGTGCCTATAAAAATGTCCAATGTGAATATATGTTTTAAGACATTTACTGTAATATAAAACAGTTGAAGCTACATTTGCACTAGTGCCAGGAATGTTTCGTAGAACATGATGGTCTACACTGTAAAACTGTTTGAATTGCCCTTGGTACACTTTAAGCATCCTAAACCCCAATTCCTGGTTGCAGTTTGAAGGAGAGGGAGGATGCACATCTGAGACCCTTCCCAGCTGGAAGGCTACTGCTGCTACTATCTTGTTTTGAACAGCAGAAATTTACGAAGAGGCATATGTGCTAGTTGGCTTTATTGCATAGGAACATTCCCAGGCAAGTTTAATTTGCTAGCATAAACCTAGCTTCCAAAACTGTGTTTGCTGCAGCCATTCCATATCACAATATTTAAAAGTATTCAGCTATCAGCCCTTACTTGTAAACTGTATGCTGAATTTTAAGTTTGTATCAGTAGGAAAGAAAACACTCAAGAAAACATTTTCTCAATTATAGATACTTCTATATGCATTATTTTCCTTGTAATTGTTTCAGCTTGATAGGAAAAAATAAAACTTAGAGCTGTTAAGAAAATGTTTGTTTTGAATATGGTTGCAGATAGTATAGATTACAACAGAAAGTAAAAGCCACAGAAGAACATTTTAGAAGTATCTACTTGAGGGTCCCACTATCAAAGGAGGACAACTTTACCAGCAGAGAACAAAAGACCTTCATTTTTAGTGAGGGGTACTCCATGATATTGACAGTGAAGACATGGTACAGCCCCACAGCAGGTACAGCTGAATTCAGCCCTTAAAATCCTTTCTCAGTAACATGGCACATTTTCCTTGAGAAGTAAGAAAGTCTTCCTCCTGGTAGTAGTGTATTTGTCAACTGATTTAAATTTTCCAAGGAAGAACCAGGGAAACCTTAATTATTGTAGACCTCACATTTGACTGCTCACGTTCACTGCTGCCATGTAGGAAACCTGGCTCAAGTTCTCTTGTCCTGTGGGAACAATGGAAGCTGGATGTGTGAAAACTGGTTTCCCACCCTGGAAATGACCTGCCCAACTGGTTATTAGCTGTACCACAGAATGCAAATATGGACGCAGAAGCACACAGCCTCATTTCAGCTTAACCCTCCTTGGAGGTCCACTTGTGCAAATGTAGTGAACCCAAGCCAAGACTGCTTGTGTTTAGGCACAGATTCTCTCTTTAGAAAACCCCCAGCAGCTCTGAGATTTGCGCTTCTACCAATATGGCCGACAGGGGAAACCCACGCACTTGGTGAATTGTGTTGAGGCGAGCTTACTAAGGGATTTTGGCACCTAAGTCATGGGACAATTGGCAGTATGAGTGTGGAACCTGAGTTCTGTTGTGGATCTAAGTTGCCCTTTTCCTCTTTACGTGTGAAAACAGAATTATTCTCAACTGCCTGGGACTGATCATCAGATAGAAGGGTGTAATTAAGCAAAAGAACAACAATTAAAACTCTTTCTAACCGGCTAGATGAAAGCAATTTAGACGGCGGTAGCTCATTTTTCTTGTTTTGAAATTTACATCTTAAGTTTATACTCATATGTTTAGAAGAACAAATTTTAATAAAACAAACTTGCTAGCCTATACTTTTAACTAAAAAGTATTTTGTGTGGATAAAATTTAATTATTGTGATTCACCTCCTTTAGGTATTTATGATTTTCTTAAATTTGTTTCTTTCTCAAATGTATTCACTGTTTTTCTGTAAAAATTTCCATTCCTTTCCAAAGTATAAGGATGAAATGTGGTTTTCTTTTTTTTTTACTCTTTTGTGGCTCAGCTTCTTGCTTTCCAAAGTTAAGTCTCCGTCTATAGAACTACAGCTGCACCTAAAGCTATGAATGTATTCAGGAACGACTAACTTTATAAGTATTTTTATTGGATAAATATTCCAAGAATTTACTTTGTATAAAGACTTATATACATAAGCTTAAAACCAAGTATTCATATTAATAAATTTCAGTTGCAGTGAATCACAGAGCGCTGAAGAGGAACAGACAACAGTGAACTCAAACAGTCTTAATAAAAGTCTTTTGCCATTATCCACAATCAATTTGTACACATTGCAAGGAAACTTATTTTGATTCTACAACCCCCTTTTAACTTACCATAAAGACACAGGAACTTTATAAAATATTTTATATCCATGCCAAGTGTTATCCTGTAATAAAATAAGTGGATTTTTTTTTTTTTTTTTTGAAAATGAGAAAATAGAGAAAATCATGAATTGCTGCAAATTATTTTCAACTAGTTTGGTATTTAGTACCTTCCATATGAATGGATTTGTGTAACTAATTTTTGGCATAGGGAACTATTTAGGTGTACATTTTGGTTCTAACTATTGATGAGGAATGCACAGCACAAATAAGGGAAAGGTGTGACTGTCAAATAGAGGTAGAGAATGGATAAATGTTAATCCTGGACTGTCCTTTATTATCCACCAGATGATTTTAGACCTCGAGCCCAAAGTGCTTGAGAACATATTTGGAGTTTTCCTTCTCTGCTAAACAAGGTCTTAGTATCTTAAGACATTTATAAAATGCGAACCAATGGTTTACTGAAAGCTTTTAAAGACAGAGTTAGAAGAACACAGGTCTAGTTCAGCATCACCTACTTGCGCTCCAGGGTGTGTGATATAATACATAGCTGCCTCTTACAGCTTTGGGAACCCTGCACAGGAAATTATATTATGATGGACACCATTTTAAGTGCTAGAAATCCGACTGGGAACATTAACCAGTAGCCCAATCCACAACAAACAATAAGTAAATGCAAGAGACATTCACTGCCATTGTGAAAGTTTATTTTGAGCTTATCTACTTGGTATATTTTTTTTCCAGAGGGTTGTTTGTTGCCTTCCTTGGAAAATTCATCTCCACATGAAGGAGATCAGACAATCTCCAAGCAAATCTCAATACTGCCCAGTAACAAACTCTCATGCATGTAAACTAATAAACAAATCCCCCAAAACACCTGACAAAAGAACAGGGTCTAATGGAAATATCTCACAAATCTTTTGTAGCTTTCAAGTGTCGGGGCAGGGTATCCAAAGCTCAGAAATGTGTCTGGCGTAGTTCATGTTTCCCATCAAGGCTTTACAGCCACGCAGCCCTTCCAATTCCCTTCACTATTAGTGTGAAGATGTATGGAACACTTGCCCCATTCACACGCCTCCTCGGACAGATGGGGAGCAGCAGGGGAAAGACAACTTTTCCATCTCTGCTTTTTCTGAGCTTAGACAAGGAAGAAACAAACCCTCACTTAGTCACAGATGGGCTTAAACCTTCTTTTGTCCGTACCACATTCCGCAGCCCCGCGCACATTTCCTTGCCCTGGAGGACGTTTCTGCGCGGGGCGCGGAGGGAACGCCGGCCCCCGCTCACAGGCGCTAGTGGGCGCTGCGCTTTCTGCTCCGGCTCTCCGAGCAGCGATGCTCCACACTGCGATATACCACACTGCGATATACCACACTGCGATGTTCCACACTGCGATATACCACACTGCGATATACCACACTGCGATGTTCCACACTGAGATATACCACACTGCGATGTTCCACACTGCGATGTTCCACACTGCGATACTCCAGCCGGGCTGGGGCAGCCGGGGAGGAGCACCTATTACTTCCATATAAAGGGCTCTGTCTGTGTGCAGACTGTACAGAGAGTTGTCATTTACGCTATTTTACTTTAGTGAAGCTGAACTGGGAGAGGTCACTGGTAAGGAAGCACGACCAATGCAGGCAATTACAGCCGTCTTTTTTTTTTTTTTTTTTTTAATATGTATGTTAAGGATTACCCCGCAGAGCACAGCAGTGTCCCTGCATCCCAGCTCAGGGCTCAGAAATAAGGTGTCTCTTGCTTTACTTCTCTTTACTTCTCTTTTACTACACAAAACACCCGTGAGGTCCCAAAGAAGGACAGCTGAAAGCTGTCGCAGAGCTGTGCACGCTATGTTAAATATGGGCTTATTTTTGTGCGGCTAGCAACATAACTTTTTTTGGTTTTTTGTCCAGGCTGGCATGGGGGAGAATTAAAAAAAAAAAAAAAAAAAAACAAAAAAAAAAAAAAAAAAAAAAAAACACCCCTCCACTGACATATTTATCTCTTGTTATTTCACAAAGAAGTGATCTCTTTGGTACTATTGCAAGAGACATGCAAAAAGAAAAGAAAAAAAAAACAAACAAAAAAACAAACCCCAAAAAAACCAACCCGGGCACGTTACAGGAGTCTACTTAGCAACTTTCAGACTTTGTTCTTCTGTTTCGCTACATAAATACAGTAGACAGAAATGGGAGATAACGCTCCCAATGCCAATGAAGAGATCAATTGCTTGCCTACTCTCGTTTACGACAGTGGCAGAAGCACTGGTTTTCCCTAAAGCGGATTTTTTTTTTCCCGGTAGCCTGATGCATGGAAAGCCAGTGCATTGTCCTCTGACAGCTGATGCTTATCGGGCCGGTGGGGGTATTGTGTTTCAGCTCGTGGCACTGAAAAACCTTGTAACTTTCTTTTGAAGTTAAATGGCTCCGTTTTGTTTCCGTGTGTGAATAACTCTCCGAAGAACTACAGTGACCCAAAATTCGAACTACGGTGACCCAAAAGTCGACCCGTTTACAACGCCCGTCCAAGCGACCTGTTCCTGTCTCTCGGGCGGAGCTTTGCCCAAGAAGGTCCCCTCGGAGGAGCAGGCGGGCGGGCAGGAGGAAAGGGGGAGGGAGGGGGAGGCTCCTCAATCAGCCCAAGTCGCATCGTAATTAAATTGTATTTTATCCTACCGAGGCATGCAAAGTATCGAGCAAAATACAAGTTTAAATAATTTGTTTGTACTCTTACCTGTAGGAGTTGGAAATTAACAGCCCCGCTAGTTTACTGCTAAGCCTGGAGAGCGAGAGATTGCTTTGCAAACATTACAGTTATTATGTCTGCAGTTGGTACTCTTTGTATAAATTATTGATCAGCCATCTTATTTTTCTTTCTGCTTAATGGATATTATAGCATAGCCGTTTACACGCTATAGTTAAGGTTGTGTCAGCACTTCCATTTATAACATCCCCCTTTACCCAGAGTTTATAACTCTCTATAAAATTCCGCTCTGTGCTGAAACTTTTCAAGCAAGGGCTCGGACTTTTAAAAATCCTTCCTCACCCCCACCTCAAAAAAACCCCAGTTAATAATGTTTGTCTGCTTTTTTGAAATATGGGAATAATAAAGGTAACACCCTCCCGCCACAACTGTTTTCCATTCACTTAAGTGACATGAGGAAGAAGAGGCTGCGTCTCGCAGGCTGTCAGTTCCTATATAAAAAGAAGGCAGCACTGTGCATTTTTGTCGCTGTTATTAATATTGTTACGGGAAGCAATTAGCGCCGGAGCGGCAGCCGGGCCGCCGCCCTCCGCCCGGCCGGGCTCCCCTCCCGGCGGCTCCGGGGCTCGGCGGGGCCGCGGGATGCACGGAGGGAGGCGGATCCCGCCGCTCCCCCCCGCTCCCGGGCACGGAGCAGCAGGAGCGGTCCCCGTGCTCCGGCAGGGACCGCGCTGGAGAGCCTGGAGCGCTGAACCCGGGGCCGGCTCCCCGGTGCTCCCATTAGCCTGGGCTGGGAGCGAGGGATGGAGCGGCTGAGCGAACTAATTCTGTAAAGGGGGGAAGGCACGGCAAAGGGCAGCTCAGATTAGATCGCCGCTTTAACATAATTTAATGGCAAGGGCTTTGTACTTCATAATTATTGCTCCGAGCGACTCTTCCTACCTGTTGGTAGGTGAATTAGCACGTTGGACTGAGGACCTCTAATGAGAGCCCAAGTCTAACTCATACAACACAGAGGGCCCCCCGTCTATCGCAGCCCTCTTTTAAATCACGCAGGGAAGTTGGTTTTCATTTCCTCCCCGCGCTGCAGCTCTCCTGCTCGGCTGTCAGTTGTCAGGTGAATGTTAGCAGGCAGTGCCCAGCCACTGCTCCATCCATCCATCCATCCATCCATCCATCCATCCATCCATCCATCCATCCATCCCGAGCCAGCCCGGGAGGGGACCACGACTCGATCCGTTTCACCATGTGGCTCTGGTAGCAGCAACGTGACCGAGAGGCTCAGATCGACAGAAGGGCTGTTTTAGTTACTGACTTCGAAACGCCTTTTCTGAAGTCAGAATAGCGATTTAAGGGGGGGGAAAAAATCGCAAATAAGCAAGTAGCTTAATTGGCGTTTGGTTTTTGCAATTTCCATACATGCGCTTGTGCGTGGGCGTGTGTGCGGGGCGTGCGTGTGTCCGTGTGTCGGATGCCGGCGCGGAGGGAGGGAAGGGATGCGCGGGCTCCCGAGCCGTCGGTCATCGCATCCCTCAGTACCGCGCGTCCTTGGTCGCATCACCAGTTAGCATCCCCGGGGATAACACTCATTGCTCGTGGGGATGAAGGGGAGGAGTTGAGGGATATTCCCTGGGGCTAAATCCTGCCCCTCGGCCCAGGCGGTGGACACCCCCGGAGCCAGCGCGCTGACTCGCGGAGTACAGCCGGCAAAAGCCGCTCTAGCGCTGAAGTGCCGGGGCCGGGGCTAGGCAGGGCGTGTGCGAGCTGCCAAGCCCGCAGCAATTCCCCATCCAGCTCTGTGCACGGGATGGCCAGCCTCTGCTGTCAGCTCTCTGCCTGAGAGGTTCACATTAAACATCAGCGCAAGCAGGAGCAAGTGCTCCCAGAATCTCGTTTTTAAGGACTTCAAAAGTTATTTTTAGTGGCTCCAGAAGTTTCTTCACTTTCATTCTCCCACCACTTTTTTTTTCCCCTTTGTTAGGCAGGCACCATATGTAAATGCAATTTGTAGTAAACAGAATGTGAAAGCAATCTTGCCATGTATTTTGAGTTTTTTATGATATATGGTGGACTGTTCAGAAATGCAGGCTATTGTTAAAGCTGTTTGTGCCCAGTTTACTAATGTACTGTTTGATTGAGTGAATTAGCAGTCATAACAATCTGGCAGTCTGGCCATAGAAGTGTGCTCAAATTGATTTGTGTTATGGCTGGACTGGAAAATCTAGTGTTAGTTGTTTTTTTGCCCTGGGGCATTGTTTGTACCAAACTCCACTTTTCATTAAATTTTCCAATAGATTTTTGAAAGACCAAAAGGTTTGTGATCAACGTTTGCTGCACTTTATTATTATTCAGCTATTAAAAATATCCTATGAGTAATTTCAGGTTCCCCAAAACCTTGCTTTCAATTAGAGTAAACATAATTAGCGTGACGTCGTGCTTGGAATGGCAAATCTCCCTTTGTATCTATTAAGCATGTTATCTATTTGTCCTGTCACTGAAAGGAATCCAGTTTGTATTTGTATTGGACAAGGTTTTGTGCTACTTTGACTATAACACAACAATTAGAAAAACAGCGCTGCAGTATCCAGTTTCTTACTACTGATACAACACTTCACATCAATCTCAATTGTATTCGTGGTATTTGTCAATGTTTAGTAAATGTCTTGGTGGAAGAGAAGCAAAAAAGGATCCCTTTTCACACACTTACATTTCTATGAGTCTATTTTCCTGAGCGATGCGGGGGGATTCTGTATGAAGTCCCTCCCTCTCTCTCAGTCTTCCCTCTAAATAGCAGATAGCTCTTCAAAGGGGGATTGCTGCTCAAGACCTGAGATTAAAGCAAAGCAGAACTTACCTTCTCTGCGCCAGTACTTGCTCATTTCTTAGAACCTCTGCTTGGCAGTTGTTTGCAAGAATTATAATGCAGCATGATTAAACCTAAAACATTACTCTATTGATCACAGAAAGCTTTGTGAAATCATCTAGTTTCTCCTTTTCAGAAGCAATGAACAAAATAGGTCACTATACAAGGGTAAGACGAGACACAAGACAGAAAGGTTTCTAAGGAAAATAAACTCCAAAGAAATGCAGGGGAAAAAAAATTTTAGACGAACTTAACATGATAATGCACTGTTCATCCTTACCAGGTGCACACCTTCTGTTGCATCCCCTCTCCCGGTCCATTCCTTCACACACGTTCAGGAGACAAACACTTTTCTGGGGTGTTTCACTGAATGAATTTAAATATTTAATTATCAATAATAACTGCAGATGGGGGAGGGAGCTGGTGTACTATCCTGGCTCCTGTCATTCAAGTGTTCAAATTCCTTAAAATTCAACAGCTACAATGCATTTTGTAATTGCATTTTACCCTTTACAGCTGCCCTCAAAATTGTAATTTAATAAAATAGTGAACTCCATATCAGTCTTTTTTTAAAGCAATAAATAATAATCACTGTCAATACATCTTACTGCTTTAACGTACATTTTAATATACCAAAATGGTAAAAAGAAAAAAGAAGAAAGAAAGAGAGAGAATACCTGCCCTGAACAGCTACATGAGCAGAACAGAAACCCTGCTTCAAACAATATTCCAGGAAAGAAATTAAAGACTTCTTAATTAGTGCAGCAATTAAGCTTTCTTGGTCGCATTTTAATCAGCCCAGGCCCTATCAAAGGACAAACAGAACGATTTGCAGGTCTTTGAATTTTAAACAGTCTTATTGATTTCAGCACCATAAGTCTTCACTTGACACAGGGAGAATTTTCAAATATCAGTTACAGTAATTTGAGTTTTGCTGATATCAACTCAGAGAGAGAAAAAGAAAACACCCAACAATATTATTACACGAAAGCGTCAGCAACTAAGAGGAA
Source organism: Melospiza georgiana (assembly GCF_028018845.1). Taxonomy (NCBI): domain Eukaryota; kingdom Metazoa; phylum Chordata; class Aves; order Passeriformes; family Passerellidae; genus Melospiza; species Melospiza georgiana. The sequence goes on from NC_080431.1 coordinate 43,041,090, forward strand.
TGCAATCTAGAGAAGTTTACAAAGGATGACCTCAGGATTTATTGGTTTATGTGAGTGTGTCAGTATAGGTGCGAGTTAAATTAAATTGAGACACTCCCCATAATAATTAGAAACACTTACCATGCCAGAAGCTTTGAGGAATCTCGAGCCTTTTCAAAAATCTTTCTTTCTAGCTTTCTAATCCCAGTGTTGAATTGATATCATCAAGGTTAACCCAAACCCCTGGCAGTAAACCTTTTCAAACTACCTTTTCCTTTGGACCATGAGAATTATGTATCTGTGGGAACACACAGCAAATAGAAAAACAGAAGAGCTGGTGTAGGAATCATGTTGTAGGAAAAGTAGGGAACAAATGAAGTGGTAGCTTTCCTAATTTAGAGTTCACCCAGATCTCCAAGTGGCAGTATCACACGTGTCTGGCTCTGTCCTGATCTTCTTACGGAGCTGTTCTGTCTTCACAAGGTGTGAGAGAAGGTGACATGCAAAAAGAACAGGTGAGGGAAAGAAAATATGGACAGAGTTGGCTTTCTACAAGTGAAAAACAGGAAGAGGCAGTGTATTTAGATTTTGAAATTACAAGTTTTATGCAACACTAGATCCCACCACTGGGATCCCACCATCGGAACTCAAGTTGTATATGCTCCTCCAGATAAACATTCTCAAAAAACCCCACCTAAAAATGGCTCAAATAAGTGTTCTGCACAATTATGAGTACAAAAGACTTTAAAGTAAAACATTACTCTGTGTTTTCATGGTTTTATTTGCAATTTTAAAGATTTTAGTGCAGGATAGCTTAACTCTCACAAGCAAAACTTGTCGTAAGTGGCACTAGAACAAATTCCCGTAAATTAAACTTACAGTATAATAAGCAAGCAGATCATATGAGAACAGTTTATGTCTGATACTGTGGAAATTCCCCTGCACCAAATTAATACAGTTGAGATTATCCACTCTACAGATGTGTCATCCCGTGAGTCATGTCTCATGTAATAGTATCATAGGAAAAAAAAAAAAAGGCTATGGGCACATACATGCATGGCAATTAAGTACACGCAGGGCGGATTTTTGAAACAGGAAGAACTACGCACGCACCGACCGCTGATTTTGCAGACCCCCCGATGGGTACCAGTGGCCATTTCTTTACCCCTCTCAGTGTGCGGAGTGCCCCGCAGACCCGCAGGACGGCGCCCGGCTCGCCCGCTGCCCGCCGCGCTCCCGCCGCATCCCGCCTCGGGGCCGCCAGGTACCGCGCCCGCCGCCGCCCCACCGCGCATGCGCGGCCGAGCGCGCCGGCTGACTTTGCGCGCTCCGGGGCCGGGCCGGGGCTGCGCGCCCGCTGCGCGCCGCCCGCACCTGTTGCGCGGCGGGACCTGCGCGGGCCGCCCGCCCTTCTGCCAAGTTACTTCTGTGCCGCCGCAGCCCGCTCGGCGCGGCGTCTCGGCGGCCTGAGCCGTAGTGCCTCGTAGTCCCCTCCGAGCCGCGGCCGCCGCAGCAAAGTCCTCCGCGGATGCTGCCGCGTGGGGCTGCCCGTGCGCGCCCCGCGCAGCTGCCGCCGCCGCCTGCCGCGCAACAAAGGGCACCCTCGGCAGCAGCTCCCACCCCGCCGGGAGGAGCGTCTGTGGTCCCGGGAGAGCCGCAGCAGCAGCAAGAGCAACAGCCCCGTCCGGAGGTGTCTGCTTTTGTCTGCCCCGGCAAGGTGTGCGGCGCCCAGCGCCCGCCCCGCGCCCCGGCTCCCCCGCTCCCGCCCGGCTTTGGGGGAGCGCTGGAGACGCTCGTGCTTCTCCTCAAACTGTGTTGACAAGCGACTGTTGAAAAGGGCTGGGAAAATTACATCTCATCTCTGGTGGGGTGAAATATGAAACATGTAATCTAACGGTTCCTGAAGGAGGGGGGAGAGGGACTTCTCTCCCTCTCTCTCTGTTTTCCTGCTCCGGGTTCCTGGTTGGATAATTTGGGTTAATACTAGTGAGTGAGCCTTTTGCTGCTTCAAAGGGTATTTCAAGTTGCCGGAGCTCCTCCCCTCCGCACCGTGTGACAACAACAACTCGTCCAGCGAGCGAGCGGCGGCGGCGGCGGCAGCAGCCAGCACTTCCCCGCTCATTTTCTCTCTGTCATTCCCCTCTCAATCTTTGATCAATGTACTTGCCAGAGAGAACCGAAGTCCTTCAAACCTCCTCCTTTTCACCTTCGTCTTTAACGTGGTGCTAGAGCAAGGACCACAAAAAGAAACTGCCCTCCCCCTCCCCTCGGCCCCAGCCCCGCCGCCCGGAGCGGACTTCTCCTCCTCCTCCTCCTCCTCCGTCCCCACTTGCGGGACACTTTGTGCGTTCTCTCTCTCACTCTGCCCCCTGCTCTCTCGCTCGCCGCAGCACCTGATCTGGGGTTATCCCCCCCTTCTTCTCCCCCCTCCTCCCTTCTCTCCTTTCCTCTTTTTTTTTTTTAATAATTTTTTTTTTCATTTTTCCCCTTTCCCCTGCGTGTGTGTGTGGGAACTTTCCCCCCTCCCCCTGCCCCCTCCGCCGTATATGTGACCATGGCCGTACCGGCTGCTTTGATCCCTCCGACCCAGCTGGTCCCCCCTCAGCCTCCGGTCTCAACTTCTGCCGCCTGCACCACCACCACCACCACCTCGTCGTCGGCCACCTCGTCGTCGGCCACCTCCTCTCCGTCTCCGTCCATCGCTCCCCCGCCGGCCGCTTCGGGGACAAACCTATTCCGGCCGGAGCCCATCGCAGCGGCGGCGGCGGCGGCCACAGTCACCTCCACCACCAGCGGCGGCGGCGGTAACGGCAGCGGCGGCGGCAGCGGCGGCGGCAGCCCCAGCCTGGGCACCGGCGGCGGCGGCGGCGGCAGCAGCAGCAGCGGCGGCGGCAGCGGCGGCACCTCCACTCCCAATGCCAGCGCGGCCAGCGCGGCCGGCAGCCTGCCCGGCAAGCCCGTGTACTCGACCCCGTCCCCGGTGGAGAACACCCCCCAGAATAACGAGTGCAAGATGGTGGATCTGAGGGGGGCCAAAGTGGCCTCCTTCACCGTGGAAGGCTGCGAACTCATCTGCCTGCCCCAGGCTTTCGACCTCTTCCTGAAGCACTTGGTGGGGGGCTTGCACACGGTCTACACCAAGCTGAAGCGGCTCGAGATCACGCCCGTGGTCTGCAACGTGGAGCAGGTCCGCATCCTGAGGGGGCTGGGGGCCATCCAGCCCGGGGTCAACCGCTGCAAGCTCATCTCCAGGAAGGATTTCGAGACCCTCTACAACGACTGCACCAACGCCAGGTAAGCGCCGCAAGGCACACGCGCGCCCCGCCGGCCCCCCCGCCGCCGCCGCCGCCCCCGTCCCACCCCCGCGCGGTGCGGTCCGGGCGCCGCTTCCCGCTGCCCCGGCACCCAGCCGGCCTTCTCCGCAGCCAGCGGCGCTGCTTCTTGGTGGGACGGAGGGGGGAAGGGGAAGCCGTGTTCGTGCCCCCCTCCCGCTGCGCCTTGCAAGTGTCGCCCTGTCATTGTCCCCTTCCCTGCCCCCCGGGCCGAGGCGTGCCGGGGGTAGGGGTGGCCGCGGGCAGCGCAGCGCGGGAGCGGAGGGCCGGCGGGGGTGGGAAGGGGCCAGAAAGTGCTTTCTGACCGAACCTCCAGCTGAAGTTTATCCTTGGATGTATCTTTAAAGCGGGCAACCCTGGGAAAAAGCCGCCCGAAGGGTGCTCGGGAGTGGGCGGGGAGCGGTCCTGATGGGGGGACGGCGACACAGACGCAGGGGTGTCGCGTTCACTGGGATGGGGCGCCGGGCCCGTTCCGGGGCGATGCAGGCCGCTTGGCCATCAGCTGCTGTCACACATCCGAGGGGGCACGTGCACTTTTTGTGTAGGGCTCTAAGGCAGTTGCCACATGGCGAACGGGGGAGGTGAATGCAGGGCGGGAAGACGGCGAGGAGGAGGAGGAGGAGGTGGAGGCAGCTTTTCTTTGGGGCAGTGGGGAGAGGTGCCAGGCGGCCGGGCTGGGCTGCTTCCTTGGTGGGGGGGTGGGGGTGTCGGTCCCCGAGGAGCAGGTGCGGGCAGCTCCAGGCCCCCACCAGCCCCCAGAGGAGGAGACGGGGGGCAGCGGGAGCGCGGCAGGGATTTGGCAAGGCTGGATGCTGCTGCCGCGCAGAGTAACGCGGGCGCGGTGGCGGGGCCGGCGCCGGGGAGCGGCGCTGCGGCTGCGGGCGGTGCGGGGCTGTCCCCGCACCTCGCGGGCCGGGGAGGCGAGCCCCAAACTTGCCACAGCCTGGGACGAGTGTCGGGGGGACAGAAGGAGCTGGCAAAAGGGGAAATTCCTGATGCAATAGCAGCCGCCTTTGCAATGGAGGGCGAAAGCGTGGGGCGGTTATCTCTCAATCTGTAGGTTACAGGGCTGAATGTGCTCGATAAGGAGAAGGGATCGCATAACTGCCGTGACCCCGAGATCAGAGCGGTCGGAAGCGCCTCCAGTTCCCGGGGGCTCTCGCCCTGCCCCAGGCGGGGGCGGGGGGCTCGGGCTGTGCCGCGCTGGAGGGGCGCCGGGAACTTCCCACGGAGGAGGTCGTGGACAAAGTCCCGGTGCTACTTTCCGTATACCCAAACAAACAGACCGGGCTCGTTTCACTTTCCCATTGTCGGATTTCAAGGTGCAGCAACAACCAACACGTGGGGAATTAACCCCACGCGATGCCGTGCTCCTGCCCGTCCCGTCCCGTCCCCAATGGCGGGGCGTGTGACATCCCCTCCTCCTTCCCTGCATCCCCCCCGACTCAGCAGAGGGTGCCTGGCAGTCATTAGCATAGAGCCGGGCGAAGCAGGGCACTTACTCTGCGGTAGCAGTTGCTGGATGGATTGTTGAAGTTCCTGAATAATCAGGGCAGCAGGACAAAACAGCCTGGAATAACTTCCAAGCGCTGACATAACTGTAGCTGCTCGGGTAACTCTGCTGTTGTTTCATGTGGAATCAACATGAATATTAATAGCTGCTCTTAGACAATTGTTGGGTTGGGGTTTTGTGTGTGTGTGTGTCCGTGTGGTGTGTAACTTGCAACAACTCTGTGAGAGTTCCAAGATTTGGTCCTTAAAATAAACTTATGGAAGTTTTACTTCGCCGCAGTCATAACCGTGTGAATTTTAATTTGAACATGTAGAATTAAGAAATACAGAAACTTTCTTTTTTTATTGGGGGTGGCTAGGGGCTTATGGAGACACCAATTCCTGGACTTGGCAGGGTTATAAAAGGGTTTGGCAGGCTGGTTGTAACATGGCTTGATTATGTCAACAGCACAGAATCGGCTGTGTTTCAGCTGTTCCTGAGGTCTGCTGTGTTATCATCCAGTGTAGTAGAAATTACAGTAGTGGGTTCATAAGTGAGTAGGATTTGACCCTTAAAAAGCGTAATTGTAGTAGGCTTACTTATACATCCATTAAGCAAATAAATTAATGGAAAGGATATACAATAGGTATGCAAAATGTATTATTACAGTATAGACGAATAAAGCAAAGTGGATCAGTGAGTTTTGGTCAAAATGGGAAGATAAATCTGTATTTGCTTTCTGGATTTCCCCTCTAATACATTTAATTCTTCATTCTTTGCAAATTATTTTTAATTATTTCTGACATTACAGTAATTATGCAGAGTATTTTGGTCTACTCATTTTAGTGATTTAAGTGACCTTTCCTGACTCCCAGTTACTGCATACTTTAGCTGGGTGATGTCTTTTTGTATCCTGGGTGGACACTTTACTGTTGAGATGGAAACTGGAAGAACCAACTCCATCCTAGCGGCTAAATTGTTGTACTCATCAGATTCAAAAATTTTGAACCAGCATCTTATCACTGTTATATTTGTCTCATAATCAGCTGATGCACTCGAGTACGCTAATCCCTTTTTGGAAAGCTTCATCAAGGTTAATATGTTATTTAATCAAAAAAGGCATCCAAATAAAGCCATTACTTTGTTGTTCTTTAAATGGATTGAATCGTTAGTTGCCAGTTGCTGTGGAAATAATTTGTAATAACTTATTTCGAGACGGAAAAGTTTTAGATGTGTTTCACCAAAATGATACATTTTAACTGTGATATTGCTATTTAAAAAAATCAATAAAACAAAAATCAATAAAGCACCAAGGGATTTTCTACTGAGTGCTTAATGTGGAGGTCTGTAAAGTGAATTGGTTTCTGTGTTTATTTGTGATACTACTAATAATAACATGATACTAAAGGACCTTTTTCAAAATTAGGCTTGTGTATCAGTTCACTGGAAAAATAAGCTTCCGTTATGGAAGATGACTTTTCTTTTCTGGTCATACTGACCTTTGCTTTTATTTTCCTCATAAAAAGCATTGGCTGCCAAACAGAAATCCAGGAAATAGCAAACTGTGCATTTAGCTTACATTCCGATTAAACGGTTTGACATTAATGGGATGCTAGAAAGCCATATGCCAAACAAATAGGGGAAGGATAAAGGCAAAACATGGAAAATATTTAGAGCTACTAGATGCCAATCGAGTCAGGTTTCTTGAATGTGTGGGTGAAAGAGAGTAGCGAGCTGTGCACTGGATGTCACCTGCCTAGGATTAATGACCTGGAAGCTATTGATCTCAGATTGTTTCTGGTCTCTTGTGTTTTAAGCACTTGTTGTGGAATTTTGCCATGCTGGATCCCTTTCTAGAGTTTTCCCATAGACGTAGGCTGGTTTTGGATCGTGCCCACCCGAGTAAAGGCTAAAAGCGTGCGCTTTCTTCTGACCTCCCTTCTGTGACCAGGACATGTTAATCTTTTCTGACATTTGAAGATGATTTTGAATGAGTTCATTGACATTCATACTTAAAGTGGGGAATTATTTGCAGCCTTTGGAAGCTATTTACAATTTTTGGAAAACAACCTAATTGATTTTTAAATGTAAAGGGGAAAGATGCTGAGCATGAAACAATTCCCTTCAAAGCCCATCTTACACGGCAGTTATTCAGTCCCTCTTTCCTAGCTTCTGCTTCTCTCAAATTGTGTGGACCTAGTATGTCCTTGTTTACTGAATACTGCTCACTTGCATAGCTTTTTTTTTTTCTTCCCCTGTTTGTATGAATGTATTAATTAAAGGAGTATCTCACCCAGATAGGTTAGTACAGATCACAGATACTTTAAATGAATAGGTCAGCAAGTGCAGCTGGAAGGAATGTCAAATATATAGTACCTGTGGTTTATATTGATGACCTTCCTTCTTGCCACAGATTATTAAAATATAATCAGCAGAAATGTGGAAGGCTTTACAAGCAAAGATGACTTCTGGAAGGGCAGAAGATAAATTGTAGTAACTATGTAGACGGAGTAAAAGGTGTGGAAGTGGTTTCCTTAGACTTAAATAAAATAAAAGACTCCAGTTGCTCATAATAACAGTACTTTAATATCTATCTTACATTTTGTATTTAATGGTAAATATTGCAGTTTAAAAGCTGGGATCCTTGGCCCGTACTTACTGCAACAGGACGGAACTATTTATCCCTTTAATCTGATACTTCGGTCGCTGGCAGGAGCAGGGTATCTGATACTTTGGAAGGGAACACTTCGCTGGGAACGCTGGCTGCCTGTCGAGAAGTGCTGCCGACGCTGTTGAGGGCCTGCTAGTGATGGGCAGGGGGACATTTTTTTCCCTGATTGCTTCACATAATCTTCCTCAAGGATTCAATTTGATTACCTCCTCCTTTATCTCATAGCTATGAATATTGGTAAAGTTTTGTGTATTTTTTTTTCTTTCTTTATAATTAAGAAATCTTTTATTGGCAGATGTAGTTTATGTAAAAGAGCTTAGTTTTACTGTCAGGTCAGAATCAACTTTACTTACAAGAAAGGGCTATGTGGATAGCTGTGTTATTTCCTCAGACCACTGCCATGTCTGTTAAAATGCTCGGTTCAGTCTCAGGCTTCTAGGCTCTTTCTGGAGCCACAGGCTGGCGTGGCTGAGCCCCCTGGGCACATGGAGCAAGTGCCCAGTTGTGTCCCTATGGGCTGTGTTGGGGGGCTGCTGCGCCCACCCAGGGCTTCTTCTCTGCCCCTCCTCAGTGTTGTAAACCAAAATGCACTCAGAGCACTCTTATTTGCAAGTTGTTCTGCTTGATGTTCTGTAATCCGGAGTGGGTTCTGAATATTTGTTAGAAACACTAATCTTGTTTGACTGCCATATAGTATTTCTTCTCTTTTCCCCTGTTCCTAGATCATTCCAGATGCCTGTTTCTGCCCATCTCTGTGACTGGTCATCTAAAGTGAATTGCATACGAAGCAGAGAATTTTCATACGCTGCATTGAATTTTAATATTTTCCTTTTGAACTACCTAATCGATACATTAAATTGTTACTACAATCCCTGCTGGTCTGGTACAAGTAAACCTCTTTTTCACCATTGCCAGTGTTGCCTAGTCATGGAGGAGCTTTACAAGTTTAGCTGTAAAAATTCATTAATGGCTGTAGGATAGCAGAGAGTAGTTAGAAACTGCAGAGTTTTATCTAAATTGTATGAACCAGTGAAACAAGAGTCCAAAACAACCATGATGCCTGTCTGGTTTTAAGCAACAGGACTGGGTTTAGATCCTCTTTGTTCTTTTATAAGTTAAATATGTTTTGTTTTAAAAATAACGTTTGGGGCATCTGCTTTGCATTATGAGTTAATTCCATTCATTGTTTTAAAATAGTGATTAACCTTTTGCAAATTATATACTGCACATGAAGAGTAATTTTTTCAATAATCTTTAAATGTGCATGCTGTAACAGCGCCATAATGTGGACTGACATAATAGGAATTGACAGTAAATTTTTAGTTGCCTAAATACGTATTTAAGCGATACAGCTGAAGAGTCATCTGCAAAAAGCTATTATGATCCAGAGAGTTAATTCATATATAGATAATTTCTCCAGTGTGAATTAAGGAAGAATTTTTCTTTTTCCATTATCATTTAAATTATTTTCAAAAATCCTGAAATATAAACCAAAAATCTTTATATTTAGAATCAGGATATGTCTATGACTTGAAATAATAAAATCCAGTTTGCTTTGGGGAATAACTTTATCCTTAACCCACTATGTTCTACTTATTTATCTGATACTGTGCTCAGCCTGGGGCATCTCCTAACAAGTGCTGATGTTTCATTTTACAGACATTGCAGAATATTCAACTGTAATCTACAGAATGTGGAATATTAGCATTGAGTGTTAATAACTGCAAACTGTTTTAAACTTTTTTGGTGGTTTTTTTTTTTTTTTTGGTTTTTTTTTTTTTTTTTTTTATGGAACAAAAGGAAAAAAGATGATAATATATTTTCCATAGCATTAAGTAGAAAAATATGTCCCTCAGTTTCATCAGAGGAGGGATCAGTTTTTGACCATCCAGTTACATCCCAATTTGGAATTTTCCGCTCTAAGTCACTCACAATGATTAGCTGAGATAACTCTGAAAATACTGAAAACTTGCTTTCTCCTCCGTGAATTTCTGTAGGTCTCTTTTAGAGATGGGATATTTAACCAAGCAGACCCTGAGCAATAGTTCAGGATACGTCCACCAAAACTGATGAAAGTGCTTGCATGAGGAAACTGCTTGCGACTGAGGAAATGGATCACAAAATGTACTTTAGTTCACCTTGCTTTAAACAATGTTTTGTGATAATTGCTTTTAGGGTGAACATCCTCCTATGGCAGGTGGATAAATATACACAATGCAGTTTGCAGAATTGAATGGAAAGATCTTCTAAATCATAGGTATCAAAACACATTACTAGTTATAGGCAGAAACTTTCTGAAATAATATAACCTTTTTTTGTTAGTGTTCATGAAATTATGTTTCTGATACAATATAATATTCCAAAGTTTTTGTAGTGCACTCCTGAGAATACTTGTGTGGGTAACACTTAACGTAACTTTCTGTTCATTTATCTGTTTAAAGGTACCCTGTTCACTCCAAAAGTAATTTATTTTAGATACTTTCTTTGCATCCCACATAATTTGCATCTTCATCATGGAGAAGAAAGCTATTTCAGTATGAAAAAGAAGTATATTTTCTGTTACAAATATTGAACAGTGGGATTTTATGACCATTGAAAGGCTGAAATTAGCCATAGTCCAGGAACAATGGAGCAGGTGCAATTAAAATTTGCTGGTGCATCTTGCCCCACCAACCGGATTTTTTTTCCATTAAAATAAGTAGATGTTTTGGTAACGAAATTTTATTTATCCTTATAATTTATAGAATTAATCTTTGACTTGGCCAAATGGCTAAATTATGCCTAAATCCCTTTTGATCTGAAAAAGTTCAGGTTCAAGCAAAGCTTTCAGACTAATTTTCTTATTCCCATTTTAATTTTATGTGATACTAAATATACTGAAAAAAGTGCACCTTAGCTGTTAAGACGTATTTTTTTACATTCATTTTGTTCCTTAGATTGTATGACTGAATGAGAGGGCACAGTAGGTGTGCATACAGATTACCTGACTGACAAAATAACAAGAGTTACATACTGGAGTTGGATGGGGAGAAGGAGAAGAATGGGAGTACGTGGGACTGCTGCACATGCTTTAGCATAACTGACAGCTGAAATATACTTGTAATGTTACGATGCCATGATTGAAGTTCATAACTCTGAATGTTGCTGTTAGAGCACTTGTTAACCGTGCTGTACTGAGAACAGGTAATAGGTATTTTACATTTGGAGTACAGGTTGTTGTTTGGGACATGTCTCTCAGCATGTGCTTGTATTTACAAACTGTTGTACAATAGAAACTATTTCTGAATTTTACATCTGGGAAGTTTTGCTTTTTCATTTTACATGAAATGATTGTAAAGAATCAGAAAGTTACATAAAGCAAAATATAAAGGAAACGGGTAATATGTCATATTACTATTTAATAACATCTTTTGTAACCTTGATTTCATGTTATTCTCATACTTACTAATGATTTTTTTTTTAAGAGCTGGATCATGATTTTATATATGGGACACAAAAACCTCCACTTTCTGGTACTAGATATTATATTTTTAAGAGAAGTACAAACAATGGGTTATAGTTTTGTACAGTTTGTATAGTTTTGTGATAAACCTAGTCGGGGTTTATTGATGGTTTGAGCATTCCTTAAAAAAACCCCATTACTAAAGCTATTATTTTTTAATTATTCTTTTTCCAAATGTGGTAAAAATATAAACTTCATACTTTAATTGGTTTTATATGATATTTTAATGGATGACAATGTTATCTGTCTTTATGAAGCATATAATTTGTTTCCAGTCTCTTGGCCTGCTGTAAAAACCTTTCTTTGTTGGACAAGGTCACCTGTAGGACTTAATTATTGACATTAAAAAAACAGTGCTGTGGTTTCAAACCGTATGTGTAACTTCAAAAATGCAGATACTACTGTTGCTTTCAATAGCCTACATGTGTCTTTTAAACCAAGCATTTGCAAAATATATTTGGAAGTGCTATAAAAGAATCAGTTGACATCTTAGGTAGGAAGCTGGATTGCTGTATACTTTCTTGCATTAGCAGGGACAGTTTGAAAGCACTGGAAAAATCCTTGAGATTTAGTGTCCTGTAAATTAACTCTTGTTGCATAAAATTTTTTAATTTTTTAATGCATCATGCATTTAATGCAATCTTAGTATTTTTGTGAGCATTCTTTCTTATTAATTAATTTCAGCAAGTCAATCAACATCTTTGCGGGAATGAGTATCAGAATTTGGTATAACCTGTGGCTTCATACCCTCTGCTGGGATTTTTTGTATTAATTTTTGTAGTACGGATGAAGCCTGTCCCTTTTTGAGGGGAATACATGCTCCCAAAATATGTGCCGTGGTTGTCACTTTTCACATTCTAGTGCTGATTCTCACTGGTAGTTTGCTGGGAAGGAAGCAAAACCATTTTTCAATTATCCTCTGTTTCCTTAACAGTAATTTACTTCATGGGGGGAAGAAAATACCTCAGGTGGTATTAAATATATAATAAGGACTAATACAAGTGAAAAGTCATATGTTCTCTTTTTTTTTTTTTTTTTTTTTTTTTTAATACATCTTACCTTGTTAGAACAGTTCCTACAATATAGCTGATTTTTTTTTTCTCTGTGTCTGTGTCTATCAGTAAAGCCTAATTTCATGATTCTGGTGCAAATTACACTGCCTATTTTTCCAATACAAGGCAGGATTGCTTGGTTTTGGTTTTGGTTTGTTACAGATTTTTTTAAGCTGATACTCATAGTTTTTAATGGGCCAGGTTAAAAAAATAAACATTAAATGGTAATAAGATGTTTTGTCTTACATTACTGGGCATTATAGATGGTTTGTGATTCTACTCATTCCCTTTGAAATGAATTTGCTGCTGAAATATGATGTTAAAATTGACAGTAACAGGAAAAGAAGCTCCTGCTACAATAATTTACTATTTAACGTATAGCTGCGTATAAAATACAGTTTTGAGAAACTATGAGACAAATGTATTAGAAATATTAATTCACCAGCGTGTAGCTGTTTCAGGAGCATGCATGCGAATCATGTAAGAAAGGAGCCATAGCATTTCCTGGGGAGGGCATCAGTGAGGTTTTTAGGCAACACGTTTGGGGATAGCCACAGCTGTTGGGTTGGCTTGAGGCCACCTCAAGGTACAACAGGTGGGACATTGCTAAGAATTAATAAACTTTCAACAGATTTTATTGTACAGAGCTTCTGTGGCACCATGTCAGTAGAGTGGTGGAAAGGGTGGATTTTATCTTTAGAGGGAGCATGTCAGATTTACCCCCTAAGAAGTTGGCTCAAACAACCTAAATTTATTTATCCTTCCTTTGCTCTTTGAATCTCTTTAGTTGACCCAGAAGATGTGTCATAGAGAGATTTGTAGCTGAGTGGTCGGACTCAACCTACTGTCATTCCAGCCTCATTGCAATAGAAGTTGGACACAGTGGATGTGGTGTTAAACAGAATAATTTCAGGTAGTTCCTGAAGGAGTTTCTTCCACCACCTTCAGCTCTCTGCTGCTGAGCTGTTGTGGGTACTGTTGTGGGTCTGCCAAGCAGAGGTTTCATCTTTTCTGGTGACCCCCCTCTGTGATTTTGTCTCATTGAGTCTTATTTTACGTGTCTTAAATTAGGACAATACAGTGATATCATGAGAAGTAATAAAATAATAGTTACGAAATGCATGTATTCAGAAATATTCTGAGGTATGACTATATGACTAGAGAACTTTGTGACATTTAAGGAAAGAAGAATGTCCTTAGTTAAAACTGCTGGCATTGTTATGTGGTAAGTTTGTCCGCTCTTCGGTGTGCCAGCTGATGAGAGAAAAGGAATTTTTTTAGAGGTGAAAATGCAGAGCCAACTAGTTGTAAATACTGTTCTGTGAAGTTGTGTTTGACTCCTACAAGTAGTTTTCTGTGTGGAAGGTGTGCTCTGAACAGGATGGGTCTGTCTTTTCAGCTTGACTAATCCCTTCCTTTCAGAAATCCAGAACGCATGCAGATTTGAACTCGTAGCCAGGAAAAAGTGCTGCCATGCTTCAAATTGCCAAAGGACCTCCGGGGACAGAAACTTGACCTGGTTTTATGAAACCATAGAATTACATTTATACAAGTTACCCCATGGGAAAAGAATGAACTGATCCCAATTCATTTCTAAATTCTGGGGCCTTACGGGTCACATTTGAATTTTCTCCTACACCTGTTTTTCTAAATTTTTCTGAGGACGTTTTCAGAAACTTACTTTACATTAGGTATGGGTCAATTGCCTAATATTTAACAGTTCACTATTCTAATTCTTCAAAATGTCTAATGGTTTCTCAATATAATTAAGCTGCAAAAAGTTTAAATTATAGAATTTGTTTGGTATTGACTAAATCCTCAAGCTGTGAACTCTCCTCTTGGTTTAGTAACTCAGGCTTTGTTTTCCTGTATGTGAAAAAGAGGAGGCAGTGGCTGTAGTCAGTACATGGTGTGTTGGCCATGGAGAAGAGAGCAGCTCTGCAGATTTTGGGCTACTGACCTGGAATGTGAGACACTGTGGCTCTAAAGGTTCTAAAGGGATTACCAATGAGACAGTTCACAAGAAGGCTCCCAAGACTCCATTCTTCCTTTCTCCTTCCCTTACTTGGACTAAAAACTCGGGATTTGGGAAAATGTGGTTCGTCTTGCCTCATCTTGGAATTAATTGAAATAATGAGTAATAATAATGCTCCCATGGCATTCCTCCTTCAGTTCTTTGGTTTGAGCTAGGAGCCTAAATACCCCAGGGTGAGTGCTTGCCTCTCTAGGGTGAGGTGGTGTGGTATTTATACTGTCCAAGTGTTCCTGCTGGTGTATTGCCAGGTTGGACTATGCCAGCTAAGTTGAAATAGTGGGCCCTAAGGACATGGAAGGGTTCCTTAGTTCAAACACTTAGAGGGTTACATTAAAATTAGAATTAGCTTGCATTTTGATTTATTTAACAAACTAAGTGAGTGTTCTGTTCAGCTTAAGTTTGCCTCAGCAATTACTATCCCACAGAGGCTCTTCAAACCTTCCAGGCTTTGCTTTCACCTTCTTTTCTAATTCTCAGTCAGTCTTTCCAATCCTTGATATATATTTTCAGTGCTGAAATTGGCATTAACTGCCTGCATAAGTCTACCTCTTTCTAGTGAATGAATGATGAATTTGGATACTACTAATCTAGTATAGATGCTTTTGTCTTTAATGCCATCTTAGCACTCCAATTGACTGAACAGTTCAGCTGGTGATCCCCGGCTGTAGGCTTTCATTTTGTCGGTGTGGATGTGGCAGAGGGAGCTAGTTCTGAGTTTGTAGGCCCTCTTTTGGCTTGGGCAAAAGGGATTGGTAGGTGAGAAATGGATATAAGGGTGTTACCAAGACAAGTAGGAAGATGTTTATTTACTCTGGTAGTTCGTTTTTCATACCAGTGAATTTTTCTGTGCAGTTTGCGTTGAGCCATTAACGCCTTTGCCAGTCTGGATAATTGAACAGTTTCATGAGGTATCATTGTAGGGACCTTATCAAAGACTTGCTCTTATTTTGACTGGCAAAGCGAAAGGCAGGTCTTCTAAATGGTGATTACTTATCACCATTATGCATTTATTATAAATGTGTACATCGTGTCCCATCGACAGGTTTGACTACTATGTGGTGCTGACATCCTAAGTGGATACAGTGGGGGATATTTTTTTCCAAGACACAGCAAATGGTATTGTTCCCACATGACTTTTAATGGAAGGTAGAGAGGTCCAGTTACAATTAGGAGCTTAAACAGTTTTCTTATTTGCTTGGCTTTTCCTTTGTAGTTCTGTTGTTCTTAAGTTGTGTAGAAGATTTTTTTGAATTTTACTATATCCAGAGTAAGTTTAGATCAGACTAGGCTTTTGGCCTATCAATAAAATGTTTTGGCTGCTTTCTGATTTTGGTAGTAAATGAAGGAAATTAAATTAAATTTAGGATCACCTATAGGTGGCAATAAATTCTTCCAACGTGATTGAAATGTTTGTCTTAAATTCTCTTTGCATCTAAACTAAAAGAGAGAAAAAAAAACCCTGTTATCTTTTTGATCATAGAACAGCAGCTCAGAATGAAGGAACAAATTCTGATCTGTGAAAATTCAAGCTCTTCCTTTCTCTTTCCTCTTCTCCTGGTTACTTTCTTCTCCTCACACACCTGTCTGAATTTGGAAAAAAAAGATGAAAATTTACAATTCTTCATGGAAGCTATTTTATGAGGCACTGTGGAAACTTCAGATACAGAGGATGCTTAGTGGGAGCAGTTGCTAACCCTAGCAGTAGGGACAGGAGCCCTGAGGCTATGGGGCTGGGAACATGCTGAAGAGTAGCATGGTGAAGAGGCAGAAGTGAAAGGCTGGTTGACAGCATGTTAAAGCAAATTTATCCGGTGTTGCTGTCACATGCGGCCTTATGAGTTTACATATGTATGATCAAATTTTCAGTCTTTGGATCACAACTGTGTCCTTTCTCTTCGCTAAGCAGGGCTATGTTTAGAGTAGTGCCTGGGAAAGCAAGCAAGAGGAAATAAGCTTTACCATAGATTTTGATGTTGGGCGAGATTCTTGTGGCAGAGATGTTAAATGGGAATGAAAAATTTGTATTTTTTAGTAATACGCTTAATCTGAAAATTCTTAGCTATGCTTTGTATGGTTCTAAGTTTATTTCAGAAGTATACTGCTGTAATTCCTGTTTCTTCCTATTTTTCCATATCCCACGTGCAGCAATGAATGTAGTCACTATGCTATTGGGCTGTACATAGAAGTCTTAATCCTGCAAGCAGGAAGCTTTGTTTTGTATAAGGGGTCCTGTTGCCTATAGCATCTCAGTTGGATGGTTTAAAGTAATAAAATTGTGCAGTTCCTTAAATATTTTCAGTATTGCTACTCGGATAGCAATAGCAGACAGCGTAGCTAGTCGAGTTTTCATAAGCTGGAATTTCACAGACAGCGGCAACCAAGTGTGGGAGCGATCAAAGAACATTATTTGTAATCAAAATGTGAGTTAGGTGTTATAGAACAACTGGTGGGTGCTTGTGTGCATGTGAAATTTGCTTACACGAATAATCCCATTGATTTAAATGAGAGCATTCAAGTCACGAAAACAGGTTCAACGTGAGAATGTTTAGAAGACGGTGACCTCAGAAGCGAGCAGTCGTCTTTGGAAGCATTCAAAGGGGGGTTGTTAAAACTTAAAGCTGAGAGTTGGCGTTTGAAGGCAGAAGCAGCTCGAGAGGTGTTGGGGGAGCTCACCTGCCAGATAATAATGCGTTTTAATGATGCTGGTTAACTCCGCATCAACTTTCTCATACTCTTTTTTGGAGGGTGTGGGGGAAGGGATGGGAAGGAGGGCGAGAGAGGGACGGTGACAGCAAGGCTGTTTGTTTTTCTCGAAAGTTGTTTGTGATTTCAGGTACTCATGGGAAATCTCTTGATCAGATTCACATCTGTTCCTGTCAAAGTGGGTGCTAAGATACCGGTCACCCAGCAACCATGTCCAAGAGGGAATTGGGCCGATAATAACTTCAAAAAGGAATGACAGATGCTAGATTAGGATGAAAGACAAAACGCATGAAAAATGAGCTTGTTAGAATAAAAAAATTGTTCAAGCACCTTCATGCAAATTAAATGAATATTGAACATTTGCATGCAGTAATTTCTACTTTTTCTGTTGATTGAGAAGAAATAAAGATGGTACATATAAAAACATAAATGTAATTTTTTTTTTTGCACCAATTAACATACAAAGCAGTATCTTTCTTCTAAAAATGAGATTAGCCACCTGGGTGCTTGGCTGTATCCCACATATGTCACAACATTTTTGTAATGTGTATGCTTCTGTTGAAGAAACACCTTATCTAATTCTTTGTAGCAAAACAAACAAGGAAGAAACCTTATATTAATTTTAAAATACTTTCGGTTAGCATTGTTCCATTTTTTTTCAGCTGCGGTTTTCAGAGCTGAATTATTTCCTGCTGTCCTTGAATTCAATCGGTATAATGTGCATTAATAAAAGATCACATAAGATGAGTTCAGACCAAATGCTAAGGTTTCCTATTGACTGGTCAAACAATACATATTTTAAAACACCATGTCTGTCGGGGTAACATGAAGAAGAAATAGTCACTTTTCCATGCCTATGCATTAAGATAATTTAAATAATCTAACAGTTTTATTATTGAAATGTTCATATAACAATCAGAATTTGGAAAAGAATGATAAAATGTTCTGATTGAGAAAGGACTCTGTGTCTTGGTTTAGCAATGTCTAATGTGGTCACGTACAGAAATTGATTTTCTTCAGAAATTAATTAATTTTTCATATCGCCCTAAGCTGCAGTTAAAAAGAGTGCATACTTGTCTGTTTTTTCCAGAAATATTGCCTAATCATATTAATACCATTGCCCCAAGGATGAAAAGATAATTGTACAAATGCATTTGGAAATATGTATCACTGAGTATTTATGATTAAATTATGCAAATGACCCAGCTCTCATCCTTTCCAGACCCAGATTGTCTAATTAGGATTGATATGCTGAATAGATGTTCCAGAATTTGAATACAAGCATGTCCAAAGAGCAGAAAATTGGAAATGACAAGGCTGAAATGCTAAGAAAAGTGTCTTTCCCTTTTATACTTTACTAATGTGGTGTTAGCAGTTGCAGTTTTTCCTTTGGCTATATTATGTGACTCATGTGTCCTACAAGAAATAAGTCAGGGAAGAAAAATCAACTTTCATAAATAGCTTTACTTTGCTCTGGACTTACTTTTCTTTAAAATTCTGTTAGCAGTTCTCTCCCCTTTAAAGCTTTGTATCCTTCATGTTAAAATAATGATGTATTCCACATAAATTACTTCTTAATTTGGAGCACTGTTGTTTGTAGCTTGTCTCCAGCTGCCAGCTGCCAGTGCTAGATATTTAGCTCGTCAGCTTCTCATATATTCAGATGAGATTTACACACCTAACAATTTTAAGTTTGGTGAGGTTTGTTTTTTTTTTTTGGGGGGGGGTTTCTTATTTTATTTGAATTCACTATTCCTTAATGTAACTACTTCTTTTTTTTTACTATTTTAAAGAGGGGAATTGATATCTCATTAAGCTTGTTTGTAGACATTCTGAGTTGGAATAATCACTATCAGCAGTCTACAGCATTTAAATCCTTCTTCTTTAGTGGACTGTTTGTTCATTTATCTCTTGGGAAGCTGGGAGAAGAGCCTGGTGAGGAGCAAGGAGGAGTAGTGAACTGTCAGTACTTCAGCCATTGTTAGCAGCAGGAGTCGCTCCCTCTGAACTCTGTTGGCTCCTGCTACCCATCTGCGGGATGATGGATTGCTATGTTTAATACATTTCAGCTTTTGTCTGTCATAGTGTGGATAGACAGCGCTATCAATTATTTCAGCAGTGATTAGAGCGCTGGTTGTACCCGCTGCTATTGGGCAGCGCCTCCCAGGAATGTCTGATGTGGGAACTCCTTGGTACTCTCCCCACGCAGATGACTTGCTCGGCTAACTTTGAGGTGGTTTCAAACACCTACTAAAGACTGCTGGGGATTGCTAAATCCTCACAGCCGCCCTGAAACAAAATTCAGACACCCCTGCAAATAGTCTGGTACCAGCCTAACCCAGAGAAAAATGTGTTGTGCTTTCCATGTGTTGTGTGGGGATGTGAGCAGGGGTGAATTTGGGGCTGTGATGTCAGCGGTCCGTCTGTGGTTAAGTGTGTGGCTACTGGTGATGCGGGCAGGGTGCGAGGACTGTGCTGAAGCAATGAGACACGACATGACATGTGTCATACGAGGATTTGCTGAGCCCTGGGTGCTTTGTGATTCACGAGTCCACAGGCTGAATGATTTCAGCCACCAGAGAAGTCGCTGTACACCAGCACAACATATGCCCTGGAGTATCTTCTAATAATTATAAAATGTTGCAGTAGACGTATAAATTGGAAAAAAAGAAGATAATCGTGTTATGGACATTACTTTAGACAAGTGGATGTATATTGTTTTCATTATTATCATGTTAATTTTCCACTCTTAGAAACAAGTATTATTTAAAATCTTGCGTGAAACGGTATTGTATTAGAAACAAAAATATAACTATGCAAACTAAAGCATATAATACTAGCTTTAAAAGATGCTTGACCCAGTTTTCTTGATTTGGACCATTGCCCACCATGACAAGCCAGGCTGAGGATAACTTTCGCTTCATTTTGAACTGAGGGAGGAAGGGAAGCTAAATCAGAAGATATTAATCATCCTTGATTTAGCTTTCTTAGTAGAGAATTTAATTTACAGAACCAGAAGAAAGAGTAACTACTAAAAACTACCATTAGGAAAAGTGATAACCAGGCTTAAATGTGCTTTCTTTACCCGTGTTTCACTCTATATTCTCTTGATTGTGGCACTGTTTGCTTTTAAAAAATTTCTTTCCTTTTGGTTATACCAGAGTTCAACTTCTGCAGCTCTGCTTATAGGCAGTAGTTTACAATTTCTCTGTTGTGCTTGTTGGAAATCTGAGCTCCACAGCACAGTCATGGGATGCCATTTTTATTCCTTTTTAAGATGATCCAGTCAGTGGCAATGCTCAGAGGGAGGAGTGTTCATGATAATTAAAAGCTGGAGTTTACCTTTAAAAAAAAATTGGCAATTTGCCCAGGAGAAAATTCTGTCTTCAGTCACCATTTTTAATCTACTCGGCTGTTGGGAGTTATCTTCACTTGAAGAGTTGTCTGGTTTTAAAAGTTGTCTGGATGTTGAAATAGTTTCTTTGACATTGCTCCTAAGTGCTCACTTGCCATAGATGATGATCAGAGCATCTGAGGGCTACGTGGAAAAGAGTATCAGTAATAAAGTGGGAATAATCTTGACATGTACAGCTGGCAGCTTTTCTCAGTTTAGTCTCCTTGCGTTACCAATATGTGGCAGTGAAACAAGAAAACTTGAGGTATACTTTACAAATTCAAGAGAAACTTAGAGAAATTAATATGTGTTTATAAATAAACAAATTTATATGTAAGCAAGTTTAACATGTTAAACTTTTACTGATTTTTTTCTCCTTTAAAATAAATGGCATTTGGCTAGGGAGTTGTTCTTTTGCAGAGATCAGTATCTGGAGCATTCATACAGAGAGGAAATAACGGCAACTTGAAACTTAATGAAAAGCAAGTATTAAATAAATACATGTATTAGTTGGTGATGTGTTAATAAATGTATCACATAAATATGATCGGTAAAAGAATCAGATAAATGGTTCCTTAAGCAGATAAAAGGTCTCTGTTGTTTATATTCCTTCTGTAGAGGTAAGGCTGTGATTTACAGCCTTTTTTGATTGCAGGACTTGTTTGGATAATTTTGTCTTTCTTCTGTTTCCTCCAGGCACCCTGATCACACTCCTGTACATCCGTGTGTGACCATTTTCAGCACAGAATCAGGTCTAGGTTGCAAATGCTGTCTCCCCCCTCCATCCTTTCTCCCCTTCATTATTATTTTTATTAATCCTCATCTGTTTTGGGAAAACAGATCACCCTGTGCTTTCATCAGCAGTTATGTTGCTTCAAGTGATTGGGCAATGGGGAAAAAATGAATGATGGGGGTGAGGGGGGGTGGGGGAAACTTATCTTCAATTTTATGTATTGTCATTCTGTCTGCCATGAAATTTTCCTGAATCCAAACGGCAGTGCCCTGAGCCTAGCCTGGAAAATGTACTGTGGCTTACACAGTGGTTTTAATGCTGTATTTAAAAGGAGGACACAGGGAGGGGGGTGAGCTGCAATGAAGGGAGGAGTAAAATCTTTGAAAGAAAAATATATGAAGGCAGAGGAAGCCACTTTCCTCTCTCTCTTGGAAATCTGCTGTACTACATCTTGGCAAGCTGTTCTGCTGTGTATTGCAAAACAAATGGGATGGGTGTCTGAGGTAGAGCATTGATTTCCTCCTTTGGATGCTCCCTCTGGCGTTGTTCTGGTGGCAGAGAAAGGTGAGACATGGGCGTGCACCATCCTCCATGCCCTGCATGGCTTGGCTTGTTTGGAGAGAGAAGCTCACTTGATACAGAGCATCCTCTACTCTCTGGAAGAACTCTGGAATTTAGGCTGAGCCTAAGCCTCTGCTGCTGGAGTGAAAGCCCTAAATTATTCCTTTTTTTTTTTTGAGTGGACTTGTACCAGTCATGCCTCTTGCTTTTTTCGGGACTATTTTTTTTCCTGTTAGTGGCCCAGCGTTAGCATAGAATGCATCTCCTGTGGCTGTGCAGGATCACAGTGTAACTGAGGCCTCTGGATTCTGATATAGTATTAAATTACTGACTGCTGTTTTACTGTGAGGACCTAGTTCACAATACTCCTGCCAAATATTAATGATGATGGAAATATTCCACTGTCTAAGAAAACTTAGCCGGTGTAGTATTTTCTGCAAGCTATGTCAATAAAATTATATTAGTTTGCGCTTCCTTAGGAATAGTCTATTCTAGCTGTTTTAAACGCCAGTTGGTTTCTTGAGTGGCTTTTTGCAGATGTGATGGAAACACATCTGAAGCTACAAGATCCTTGTCTACCCAGAAACAGTGGGAAACTCAAGATTTCCCTGAGTAGGCATGGTTTTAGGAAAACTTCACTCTGTTCAGAATGGTCTGACTTCACTGTAAAGTAGGTTCCACTGTGCTAATCCTCTTGGAATGCAGCAATTATCACCTACCGTATAGGTGTTAAGTGCTGAATTTCAAAGGGATTATCACTTTCCTCCTTCAGTGGCTAAGCTAGAAGAGAAAAGTTGTTAGTGCTTCTAAAGGGGAGGGAAGAGGGGAAGAAAAGAAATCTCTCTTGTTTTCTTTCAGTGGTTGCCTTCAGTCTGGCTAAACCCGTGCAAGCTGGGTTTTGCTACAGCTAGTTACTTAGAGTCCGATCTTCAAGAATTCTAAAGGCATTTGTTTCCACCTCCCTGCTCCTTTCCTCCCCCGCCCCCCAAAGTACCCTTCCTTTGTGGAAAAAGGCAGTGACAACAGCCATTCAGAACAAAAACCGAAAGCTATGTAGGTGGACAAAATTACAGAGGAAAACCAAAGTTCTCTGTATCCTTACATTGTGTTTTCATCATCTGGAAACTTTTGTCAAGTTTACTTGACAACAGTCTGTAGAAGTTGGTATCTTTCAAGTCTAAAGAGGTACTTGATGGCTTTATTGGTGTTGTGGACAGAGTGCTGGAAATTATCTGAAGAATATTTTTGTGCATATGTTCTTCCCACGTGCCTTTTCTGTAACTGACACACCAATATTTTGTTCGTCCGCTGCTCTGTCCACAGTACAGGCAGTACGGATTTCAGGTGGCTGTTGGATAAAGTGGGATTTGTGTCCTTGAACCCTCCTTCCCCTTTTTCATGTCCATTCCTCAGAATGTCTCACCCATGGCTACTTCTGTAAGTGCTGACTCCTGCAGTCTTCGTCATCCTTGAAAGTTTTTCTGGTACCTAAGGGGCAAGGAAGGCAGGGCAGAACTGTGATTCCCCAGCAGTGCACCCTGGAGACAGTGCAGCTACCGCAGGAGATGGGAACTAAGCGGGAATGGTGGTTGGGGGAGGGCATTCACACCTGGGGAAGGATTTAGCATGCTATAGGGGATAGAAGTAGCTAGTAGTGGGCAAGAGAGGGCCGCCTTAATGGAGAAGTCCTGTTTCTGAAGCTGCTAAATAACCAAAAGAGGCTTTCAGAGAAGAAGGCAGGATCTGGAGTTGTATTGATGTGATTAGAAGGTTTCATAGAGGGAGAGATGTAGAATATTGAGTTGAAAGATTGGCTTCTATCCTGTTGTTTTCATTTTCACTATCACTTCACTGGGATGAAGAATGATAACTTCTGTCAGAAGCATTTGGTCTAGAGCTGGATTTCTCAGAGTTAAGAGTTTAAGAGTTGTAGTGCTGGAAATTGGGTTGAAAACATTCAATTTTATTCACAGTCAAACCACAGAAATTAACGATTTTCATAATTAAGGTGTATCATGGTGTTTAAATTGCATTTTCCAGGAATTACCGCAGACCATTTCAATAAATGATGAAAAGTTTCTTCTATTAAATATTTTAGATACTATACATAGTGCTCTAAATATTAGTATATGGAGTATCTAGTATATCTTGTTGCTGGTAGAATTAGTTCCTGTTATAAGAGTTTGTAAGATGCATGCAATCCATTTTTCTAAAAGAAGACAAGAAATTGTGGTTCAGTTCCACAGCTTGCAGTATTTTCCTGGGAATAAAAATCTTCTCCTTAAATGTGAAACAATTTGGCAGAGTAACATACTCTGCTAAACTTAGGAAGTTGTAAAAATGAGTATTCTTAATTTTTAATGAATTTCTGAAATATTAATTCTTTTAGTCCATTTTTGATGTCAGTAATGGTTTGTAGACTTTATGGGGTATTTTGAACTGTAAGGGGCTTAACTGCTTAACTTTCTGTATCAAGATGGTAATATTACATACCACCAAATGTCCACAGTGGAGAGAAGGTGCTTTGTACTGTTGGAAGTGACGTTCATTAAGGTCTGCTGTGCATGCAAAGAAGGCAGTATTTATGTTGATAGGGTTTCAACATGGGCTTGATGCCAAGTCACCATAAGACAGCTACTTTTTCAGGAAGTTGGGAGTACCTTACCGTGGTAGGGTATCCCATTATTTGATTTGTGAATTCTGGCATTTTCCCTAGTCTGATATCATAACAACTTGTATATATCTTATATGGGTTTCATGCTGTAGAAATAACTTTACAACTTCTGGATGAAAAAACTGGGGCATTTTAAATTAACACATTTCTGCCATTTGTTTTGCTGCCTGTTTAGTGTAATGATTCCAGTACCAAAGAACTACAGCTCCTCCCTTGTCGGCAGGATTTATGATAATGTCGTGCTGTTTTTGTAAATTATGTAACACACACTGCTCCTCCTTTGTTATATAGTGAAATTTAGTAGGTTGTTTTAATTGTTTGATTGATTTTTTTTCCTTTGGCATTTGTCTACTCTGAAATGTCTGAGATTTACTAGGACGAACAATCAAGAAGAATGTCTTTTGTCTGAATTTCTGAAGATGTCAGGAGGTTTAGGAATGTTTGTGATAAGTCTTTTGTTTTGTGAAGTCTAGAATTGGGTATGCCATCCAGTATGAAAAGCGTTGAGTGTTGCTCTATCTTTTAAAAACATCAGCACATTTTTTAACAGGAACAAATGCCACTTTTTTCACATAGTGCTGAATATTCAGCAACTTTTAGTGGTTCATATTTATTGTTGCGATGTTAATAATACTTCAAACACTCTGCTATATGGGATACCTAGAATATAGATTGCTTGGATCTTTATGGTGCACTGAATATGGAAGCAATAGCAACATGCCCAAGGACTTAATAGACCACGTACTGCTCTTCTGCCTGAAACAAATAGCTTCCTTAGAAGATCCCAGCACCAGTTTACTAAAGCAGTTACATTACCTGCCACACATGAGGGTCTGGAATGTAAAAAAGTTAACAGGTGGAATTTCCACTTTCCTGCATTTTCAATGAATCTGCATTTTTTGTAACTCTTTCAGGTAGAGACCTGACCAAAAATGGCTCAACCACTCTGTTTACATTTTGTAAGGGACTTGAAAAGTAGTCAAGTACAAAGCTGACATATTTTTAGAATATTTTATATGTTTTTATTTCTTACCTAATTTGGTTTACTTACTTAGGTATACCAAATATGCCTGTTGTTCAAAGGCTGATTATGGGATAGTATTTTTGAAAAAAAAACATGCCTGTAATTCTCTAACTGCTGTGTATAGACTGGCTGAGACTGAGCGGCCCAGGTCTGCTTTTTCTAGCTT
This sequence comes from Melospiza georgiana, assembly GCF_028018845.1. NCBI lineage: Eukaryota > Metazoa > Chordata > Aves > Passeriformes > Passerellidae > Melospiza > Melospiza georgiana. The sequence goes on from NC_080431.1 coordinate 43,066,408, forward strand.
TTCTTTTCTGACAGGTCAATATTAGACATTCCCCAAGCAACTGTTCCTCAGGAGCTTTCAAAGGCAAGCTGAATTTATGTTAATTTCAATATATCCTGTATTTCAAATGATCAAGGCCCCTGCCAGGATTACTAGTCACTGAAATTAGACATTATTTTAGTGAAAAGCGTGGATATATATAGTTGCCACATCTTATATTTGTAGAAACAATGTATATTTTTTACTGTCATGACTCCCTTTTCCCCCTGAAGTTGCGTTTCTCGTTGTATGCTTTAAGTTTCTTTACTGATTTAGCATTTTCTGTGACTGCAAGCAGTACTTCAGGTGAAAACAAGGAGATCTGGCCGTTAACCTTCAAGCTGAACTACATAAAAACACACTTGTTAAGCGTCCATAATGTATGTTTAATTATAAAAGTTATTTAGCTGATTGGCTTTTTTTTCTTTAATTATATTGAAGAAAGAAACCCTTTAAACACCTTTGATATGTGTAGATGTGGAGGGGGAGAGAGATTTAACTCAATAAAGTTATTGTTACTATCTTTCACCATTGCTGTTACTATTGTGATTATTATTTTATTGTCACTATTCTGAGATGATGGTTCATGTTTTGAAAGAATGAGTTCTTTAAGGTATTGTAGCTGTAAGAATTGTAGTTATCTTAGATTCCAATTTAAATAATGTTTTTGTCTGTACTTGTAGCCATTGTTGAAAATACATGTTGTAAGAAAGATAAATATTAAACCTCCACTACTGTTTAGTGAATAATTCTGCAGGTTCATTATTGTTCTTGAAAAGCTAGATAATATTTTGATAGTTGGTTTTAACAGACATTTTCTGTGCCCACAGACCTGCTCATGAAACAACTCACAATCAAATGCTTCTTTTTATTTGGAACATAATTATGTTGTATTTTAGTTACTGCTCTGGAAACGTCTCATGTTTGCAAAGCAGTTTCCAGAAGAATGGATTCATGTCTAAATGAGCTTGTATTTGAGGCTTTTACTAGTTTCAAAGAGCTTTATTACAGTTGTATCTCTGCTAGCTATTTTTTTAAAGACTTTGAACTGCTTTTGTCTTACCAAGTGCCATTCTCTGATATCTTACAAGCCATTTGAAATGGAGCATGCGGTTTAGATCAGCTGCAATGAATTTCCTTGGATAAGCGAGTGTTCCTGTGAATCTTAAAATACTCTCCACTCTGATTTTTGTGGTTCTACTGCCATTTTTTCTCAAGATTATCAGAACAGAAATAATTGCTTCTATCTCTTCTTAAAGATGTTTAAGTATGAAAGCAGTTCAAAAGGGAATTTATCTATGCATACTCCTAATCATTCATATCAAAATATTCCCCTTAAAAATTTGACAAGGAGCTCCAAATATTTTCCTGCATCTTAATTCAAGTAATTGCAAATGTAAAAATATGATCATTATTTTTGCAAGCTAGAAAATAATTTTCACTACTAAGTTTACGAACTTTGAAAGACTTTCAATTGGTAATTTTTTAAGTATCTAATGTACTTTTTCCTACAATTTTAAGACAAAGGTGCATATGGTTTTGTGCTCCTCTTTATGTTCTGTCACTTTCCACATAATTCCAGGAGCTGATACCATGTTTCAAAAGTTGACTTTTCTCATTTTGTTTCAATTTGTTCATCTTATCATGGATAACAACCTATCAGCATGGCTCTCTTTCACAAACTTCTGAAGCTAGTTCTGGTCTCTTGCTCAGGAGATTTTATAGTTAGAGATGTTTCTTTGGAATTTGTCAGAAACTGCTGAAATTAAAGAAGAAATTCCAAATAGGGCACTGGATGTTCTGCACGCATGAGAAGGAGTGAGACTCATTTGTGTATGAACAAGCAGTCAGGAAAGACAGGTTGAGACACCTTATACCTTTATTGCCAGAAGGAAGATAAATATATGGAGAGAGTAAATAAATGGCCTGTCTCTAAAATACAGTTTTAGAATTTCTGCTTTAGATTCATAATAATTTATATGTAATGAAATATTTCAGAAGAGTAATCAAACTTTTCTCAGATTTAAAGTAATTGTGATTTGGCACATATCAGTCTTAAGTTTGCTTTGTCTCTGCCTTCTGTTATGTTGGCTTTTTTTTTTTTTAACTTCTACATTTGCTTGCTGTGTGCTTATCAGCTGCTTACATTATTGAAATTTTGTTTCCTGGGTAGGTAGTTTCAGATCTTCACTTCTTCTCTTTGATAAGTTAAATAGCTTGAGCTCATTAAATCTTTCACAGTCTTTTTTTTTTTTTTTCCCTTTGCAGTAGTTTTTTTTCTTTAAGATGCTCATCGTGAGTAACAATTATTTTGCCCTTGTTTAAGCTTGCACAGCCTAGGTTTTTTTTTTGGTAAACAAAGGTGGTGTAGTGGGACTGTAGAGATGTACTGAAGATTAAAATTTTGGTGGAGCAAAGAGAACTTTGTTAATAATGCTATTGCTGCAGGAACAGGTCAGGGACTCCTCAGAATGAGCAAAATTGGGTTAATTTTTCTGGCTTAACAGCACTAAAGAGTGGCAAAAACTGAACTGTAATGTGAGGAAGCATTTGCTTTAGTACTCTCCAAAAGCAGGTCTGTTCAGTAAGAAGATGATATTTTCCAAGTTATTTCTTGGAATGAAATTGTTATTTAAGGATTGATATTTGTTAAGGTATGACACTTTTAAAATACTGTGTACTATTTGTACTACGTGACTTTTCTACAGAAAAGTCAGGGTCCGGTGACATGAGTAATTATCAGAATGACACTTTTAGTGAAAATCTCTTTTAAGTGTTTTAAATAGTTCCTGTTTCCAGAGTGAAAAAGGAAATCATTGGAGATAGGGACATGAAGTACTGACAATACAGACTTTTCAGGTCTGATCCTTCAACTGTAATGCACTCATGCTCTAAGGTACAGTATCTTATGACTTCTCAGGATCAAACAGCATTGAAGGACAAGAGTTCAAAAGGAAAAAAAAAATCTTTAGTCTGCTAGCAAATAGGTCTATTAAGTGTTAAACAGTGTGAGATAAAATGCATGATTAAGGACTCTTGACTACAGCTAGAGTAACCCAACAATTAATTGAGATTGTTGAATCAAGCCCAAGGAATAGTCCAATAATAGAACATTTTCAGAAATTAATGGGAAAAAAGGTAAGGAAGCATCTGACTGATGCATGGCATTCTCAAATGAAAAAACAGATGCAGTCTGTAAGCAAATTGCAGGAAGGAGCAGACTTTAGCTAAGAAATATATGGGTGCAATCCTGTGCAATGTGCTCTAGGATGACCCTGCTTAAGCAGGGAGGTTGGACCAGATGACTCACTGTGGTCTTTTCTAACCTGACCCCTCCTGTGATTCTGTAACATGTTTATGCCATTCAGTTATGTTTATGATGATAGTTATCTTAAAGGATATTGTTTATATTTGTTAATATTTTTAACTTTTATAGTGGAATATAGAATTAGAAGTTCTTACTAAATTTTTGTTTTGTTTATTTAGATTCTTACTGGTATTTGTTATTTTTTCTGAGATGTTGGCTTTTAATAAAATATTGAAAGATCTTATGACATTTCTGAGGTGTAGGAACAGGGGGAAGGGTTATAGCAGTAAAACATTAAGATCTCTATCTCCAAATTTTGGTCCATTAATGTTATTATTGAACATGGGCTGTTTATTCACTGGTTTGTAAAGTCTGACCCAACTAACTGCAACCAATAAATGAGCAGTTGCCAGATGTAGAACTTGGGGTGTGTGCAGGTTTTTTGTGCAGGAAATCATCACCATCATTCCATGGAGGTTAGCCAGTCTGACACCCATCTGCAAGAAGGTTGTAAGGAGGATCCAGGGAACTACAGCCTGCCATGACCTCAGTGCTGGGGAAGGTCATGGAACAGATCACCTGGAGTGCCATCATGTGTCATGTACAGGGTAACCAGGTGATCAGACCTAGCCAGCGTGAGTTTGGGAAAGGCAGGTCCTGCTTGACCAACACCATCTCCTTCTATGTCATGGTGATCCACCTGTGGTGGATGAGGGAAAGGCTGTGGGTATTGTGTACCTGGACTTCAGGAAGGTCTTCGACACAGCCTTCCCCAACATTCTCCTGGAAAAGCTGTCAGTCCATGGCAAGGACAGATGCACCTTTTGCTGGGGTAAGGACTGACTAGATGGCCAGGTCCAGAAAGTTGTGGTGAGTGGTGGTACATCCAGCTGGCATCCAGTCACCAGTGATGCTCCCCAGGGCTCAGTATTGGGTCCAGTCGTGTCAAACATCGATGGTTTGAAGGTTCGAGTAGGTTCACGGATGACACCAGCCTGGCGGGGCAGTGTTGGTCTGCTGGAGGGTAGGAAGGCTCTGCAGGGGGAGCAGGACAGGCTGGATCAATGGCCTGAGCCTGCAGCTGGGTCACAGCAACCCTGTGCAGTGCTGCTGGCTGGGGGAAGAGAATCTGGAAAGCTGCCCGGTGGAATAGGATCTGGGGGTGCTGGTTGACAGGAGCTGAACATGAACCATCAGTGTGCTCAGGTGGCCAAGAAGGCCAGTGGCACCCTGGCGTGTGTCACCAAGTGTGGCCAGCAGGACCAGGCAGTGACTGTCACACTGTACTCGGCTCTGGGGAGGTTGCACCTTTGGTGCTGTGTCTGGTTTCGGGCCCCTCACTACAAGGCACTGAAGTGCTGGAGTGTGTCTGGGGAAGGGCAGCAGAACTGATGAAGGTCAAATCATGTCCTGTGGGAATGGCTGAGGGAGCTGGGGTTGTTTAGCCTGGAAAAAAGGAAGCTCAGGGGAGATCCACTACAGCCTGAAGGGAGGTTGTAGTAAGGTGGGAGTTGGTCTCTTCTTCAGGCAGCTAGTGGAGGACAAGAGGGCATAGCCTCAAGCTGTGCCAGGGTAGCTTCAGGTTGGACATAAGGATGAATTTCTCCACTGAAAGGATGGTTAAGCACTGGAATGGACTGCCCAGGGTGGTAGTGGAGTCACCATTCTGGCAAGTGCTCAAGAAACAACTGGATGTGGCATTTATGGTTCTGTGGTTTAGTTGATAAGGTGATGTTCGGTCGAAGGTTGGACTTGGTGATCTTGAAGGTCTTTTTCAACCTTAAAGATTCTGTGATTCTATGTTGTTTGTGGAATATAAAGTCGGACTGTTTACCTATCCTGGAATAAATAACTCACTTTGCTTAGTATTTGCTCATCAGTACCTTGAGTTGCACCACCATGTTGCTTTCTGATAGCATGTCTGGTGCTGAACAGCAGCAAACCATGCAGGAAGCTCTTGGCCCAGGAAGCTGTTTCAGCTTGCATAGTACAGGCCTTATCCCCAAGAAAACATAATTGTTACTGATTCACTTGCTGCATTTCCTACCTGAGTTAATAGTTAGTAGAGGCAGTTGTGCACTTGGGAGGAATGCCCTGTTCAGGTTCTCAGTGTGTTTTACAGAAGAGCTGTAGTTCAGGTTCAGACTTGAAATGGGCACGTTAATTTGAATTAAAGCCATCTGAATAGGGTCATAGAAAATGGGTTATGGATTCTGTTGTGTCCTTTTTCTACAAGTGACAGCTTTGTGTTGAAGGCAGGATTCTTGAAATCAAACTATTTGGGCTGACTTTACAGTCTATCTGACATACCATTCAAGAAAAATAAGAAAAATTAGGAAAAAGATTTCATTGGTTTTTTCAGGGATTTGTTTATTTTTTAAACTGTGAAGTCAGGGTCTTGTAATTTTTTCAAGATAATGAGAGAAGTGAGTGATATGCAGGTTAAATCTGCTTTTCTAATCTGTAAAGACACAAAAATTTGAGGTCCTTTTGAAACTTAGTCTTTTGTATTTCATGCTTGGAACATCACTGGAAGAATGTGCATTTGGGGAGCAAGAATTAGTTATAGCACCCATGAAAAAATTAGCCACTAATAGGGTATGTTTTCACAGCACAGGGTAAGTGTGACTGCAGCAGGAGCCAGTAACTTTGCCAGCATTTGTAACAGGAGCAGTGGAGGTCTGGCAGTGTGGTCTAGCAGCTTGGGTATTGTCCCTTTAAAAGCCTGTACCAAGCATTACAGTTGCCAATTCCTGATGAAGGCAGTGCAGCAGTGTCTTCACTAATATTCTCACCTATGTGAGCTAAATTAAAAGTGAGATGAATGCTCTGATATAACCACATTTTCATTTTATGTAGATCAAGACAGGCTGCAACACATTTCTGCTAGACAAGGTTAAGAACTCTCCACTGTCCCTGAACAACAGTGTTCTAATTAAACAGGAATATGGTAAGCAGGTTGTTTCCCTGCTCAGACCAGCTGAAAATTAAACTTTTTTTCCTCCCCTCTTTGGAAGGACTAGTTTTTAGTCAGACCAATTACTCAAAGTATCTTGCTACAAATTCTAGTGCTATGTGGAGGAAGGGGTGGCAGTACTTGTCTTGGAACAGGTGGAAGACAACACTGTAAATTGGTGGCCTCAATGTAGATGAAGTTAAGCTGTTCTAGAAGCATACACTTAGATTTGAACACTTTTAGGTAGCTATATTCCTGTTATGGTGTTTTTTGGGCTTTTTTTTTATGTGAAATGAAACTGTAGGGGGATAGAATTTAAGAAAATAAAGGTAGTATAGAAAGTAATCTCACCCCTAAGGAGTTGCAGCTGGGTTAATTATCAAAGATTAGGGACAGGCCTGACTTTAACAGGCCACAGCTGTAGCCAGTGAGAAGAAGAGTGCTATAAAAGAGTGGGGTGGCTGGGTGAGGGGGAACTGGGGTCAGTTGGCTGCTGAAAGGACAAGGAAGAGTCAGTGCTTAGAGGAAATGCCTATGAGAAATATTAAGGAGGTGTGAAACCCTTGCACTAATGACACAACAATATGAAACCTTTGCAATATAATGACAACAGGAAACATGAACAAAGTTAGTAGGACACCAATCCTAAACATCATCTCTTAGGTCTAATGAAAGTTTAACAACTTTCTGCTATTCAGATTTAGAAATCAGGGTAAGCTAACTGGTAACAAACTTTGAACCACCATGGGAAAATATCAGTTATTGAAAATCAACTGGACTCGGCTAAACTAGGATTCCAGTCCTGAGAAGACTATGTCCTAAGGATGGAAAGGTAGGCTAGACAATTGCCATTTATTCACCAGAGCTAGGATTTGGTAGTATTAAGGGTAAGTAAAGGTGGGTGGTGATTTAGAAAAGAAAAATCACCAGCGATGCTGACCAATTATTTCCTATTTGATTCATGGTAAAGTTTCAACCTAACTAACCAACATATTGAGGTGCCACAGGATCATGAGATGAAGAAAACTGCCTCAAGACATGTGAAATGTATTAAACATCCTACAATGTCAGAGGAGGAATCAAGTTTTGAGAATGCCAGCTATGAAGCACATCTAGAGTTGATGTTCCCAGGAGTACAATTTTGTAACTCCCATTTAACACAATCTTTGATTTTTACACCAATCTTTGCATTTCCTTTCTAGAGAATCAAATCAGGAGGAGATGCAGATCATGACCAATATCTCTCAGAATGATTTTTTACTTCTCTAGCTGTTATTAGCTGTAGAATGAAGTTATCAGTAGAAGATAATTGTTCATACAGTGCATTCCCTTATTCTCTCACTGGTTGGAACAAGAGCTGGGAAGCCAACCCAAACTGTGCATTCATAAGGGAAGAGGACGCTGATGCTTCAGTGATTTCCATGCTCAGAAGACCTCTGAGTCATGTGTTTCATCAGATGTATGCACTTTGTAGTCTCTGTCTGTGCATGGGGGCCACCAGCCTCCTGGACATCAGGGAGCAGGTTAGTGATGCTTGATGTCCTGCGCAGGAGTGGGAGGCTCTTGATGTCCCATGTGTGCCAGCTTTTTTTGGGTTCAAAAGGACCACCAGTCTCTGCATCTTGGAAAACTTCAGCACTGTACTCTCTCTTAGAATATTATTCTCTTCTCTTGGGCCTGTTCGTTTTTGGTAGTTATTTCTCTATCCAAAAGTATCAATTTTTTAAAATTATATTTATTTTTTAGGAATAAAATGGGCTATTGTTGGTCTAGTTTCCCATTTTCATTTCTTTGTCCAGTCAGCTGTGTTCTCCATGTCAGGAAATAAGTTTTTTTTCAAATGTAGTTTTTAGATGCAAACTAAGATAACAGCTCTGTGTTACTGTTCACCTGGCATTATTTTAAGTGATTCCCTTCCCTGTTCCTACCAATGGTTCTGTCCTCTGCATTATATTGATTCAGTTCTTTCTTTAGCTGTCTAAACTGCTGCAGTGAAATATTTGTATTTAGAAAGAAAATACCACAACAACAAACCAAGATCCAAATCCAGCCAACCCAAGACTTTTCAGACTTCTAAGAGGTTTTCTTCCTCTTTCATTTCATGCCTTTGACTTTGGAACACAGCCAGCCAAACAGTTGGACTAATGTGATTTATAGCAAGGGACAAGAACATTTAGATAGTAAGAACTGGAGGTAAAGGGAAGGAATGATGGGGAAATATATGGAAAACCTCTTTTAGTTCATCTGTTACTGACAGAATAATGACATGTAACAACAGCTTAAATGTCTAAAATATCACAGAAGGAGTGCAGAACAAATTTTTATGGCATGCTTTCTTATTCTTCACCTTCAGAGTAATAACAAATTTGTGGTTATCATTATGGGGTGGTTGTCAGGTGGAGTATCTGAAAATCTTAACAGCTTCTAATATTTCAAACTTTTTTGATAATTATGGAGAAAGCATTAAATGTGCTGTTTGCGAAGAATAGATTTTATGTAAAAACATACAGAGTTTCTTTTTCTTCACTTCTTCTAGCTGTTGTATGACATGTGCAGTGCCATTCGTTTTGAAAATGTGGATATATTTGTCCAAGTATGAATGTTATTTTAAGAGCACAGGTAAATAAAAAATTATTACTAAGGTTATTGCAGGATACAGTAGAAATCCAGGGTTAAGTGTCTGAAGGAATAAGGTTTTGTAGGTTGACAAGAGGAGATCTTCCACTCACTCATTTCAGACCAACAAGGTAAAAGACATGGAGAAGTTACTTTCAAGTAAGCCAACATATCATTTTAATACTCTAGCTACTCCAAATTAACTTGCTGTCTGGGATTGTAGGACATGATTCAATTGCATAAACACAGGCATCTAGATGCATTTGAAAGGCCCTAGGGTATCTTATCTGTTTTACAGCTGCTGTTCAGAGGAGTGCAAGTCTTTCCCAGGTCTTTTGTCAAGTCTGCCAGCTCGTCTGCATGTCTTGGGTACTTCAGGGCATCGCAGATGGCACGAGGCTCCTATATTCCAGCAGTCAGTCAAACTCACAGGGAAGAACTCAACTCAGGGTTTAGTCAATGGTGGATTACTTGATGCAGTCAAAGGAAGAGTCATTATTTTAAGGCAGACACCTACGTTTTCTCCACTGAATAGCTTTCTAGCCTTCTTTGACTAGATCTTCTTTGGCAATAATAGGAGCTTAGACAACCACTTTCTGGATACCTAATTTTAGACACTCCTCCTTTACATGCAGTAGGTAGAAGCAGCATAATATGTTTTTAAAGTAGCATGATTGAGAGTGAATTTCAGTCCATTAGCATCAGATATGTAGAGTTTTTTAAATTTGAGCTACACTCCCTTTATAGTCAAATGGAGAGGGATGGGCACCTCCAGAAAAGCCATTCATTTCCTCAGAGTATATGAAGATGAATTGCTTTCTAGAGCTGCCACTCTTTATTCTTTTAACTATTGAAGGAGTCTTGATATGAATTTAGACTTAGATGCCTCAAGTTAAGGGCAAATAATCCCACTTTAGTTGACCTCAGTCTAATTGCCTAAACATCAGCATTTGGTGCCAGTTGAGGTGCTTCTGTGCCTAGGAGTGCTCAGTGTGAGACACCTGTAAAGGCAGATACAGTGGGTGACTTTCAGGAGATCTGTTTCTTCTTAGGAGCCAAATCCATCACAATAACCTATGGAGACTCAAATAAATTTACATGCCTGTTGAGGCAGCTGAATCCTACCTTACACGTCTGTATGCAGATTTTGTTCAATGAAATGTGCTGTAAATGGCTGCTTTTTTTCTTTTTCTTTTTTTTTTTAATGGCTTCCCTGAATAAGCATAGCCACTTCTATTTTCTTCTGGCTTGAAATACAATTTTATCTACATAGCCCCTTTAGTTGATATACTCTCAAACTGCTGTAGTCATTCCTTCATTGTTGAAATTGCTAGTCATAAGTAGACTGAAGCATAGCATCTACATAACAGCATGCACCCATGTTCTGAGATATAAGGGATAATATATATTTACTTGTCTATTTATTAATCCAGAGGATAGGAAATTTTGGATGAGTTCACTATAATTTACTAATTTATGTTGGGCCAGACTGTTGGGGTTGACATTGAGGCTTTAGTGACTAGTGCTGTTATAGAAAAGTACCTCTGGGGTAATCTGAGACAGTGATTAATCCAATGGATTTAACAAAAAAGTTACTGTTTTGCATATTAATGAGCAAGAGGAAGTTTTGGTAAAAAAAAAATTAGAATGAAGGGTGCTTAAGAGAAACTGTTCCTGGCTTTCCTGTGTTGTTGTATGGGTGTCCTTGGAAGGTGGGATTCGTTGGTTCATGGCTGCAGACTGGGAGGCTTTTTGTACTTTACAGAACAAATGAATTAATGCATAACCTCTCCACTCTACCAAGATACACTGCAATGCAAAGGCTCTATAAAGACTTGGTTAGAAAAGCTAATCAGTGAACAGTCCATTATAAAAGGTTTTTTTATATTAACAACTATTATTGACTTTTCATTTTGCAATCCTAGGAATATGTACTTTGTTTCTAATGGTATTCTCTGCATCCATTGGATATCTTACTTCCTAACCCCTCTTTTATGCCCTTGCTGATTCAGCATCAGTTTTTAGAGTTCACTTCTGAAAGTGCTTTCTTACCAAAAGGAGTACTACTTAGAAACGTGCAGTGAGAATGTATTACTTAGACCAAACTGAAGTAATGATTGAGAAATGCATGGACTGCCAAACTAACTTTATCCTAGGGGACTTTTCTCAATTTTAATTGATTTTTTTTTTCCCTGAGAATTTGTTCATCTTATTAAGCAAGTCCTTAGAGGAGTGAAACAGTAGGTTACCTCCTTGAGAGCAAAGGACAACCTGACTTATTTGCTACAATTATCAATTTGTCCTTATCTCCATGAAGAGAAATACTTTTTTTATCCTTCTGAAATAGCTTACAGTGATGAATAAAACAATAAAGAAGAGCTGGTGTTAACTCCAGCATGAGCCTATTTAATTTTTAAATATCAAGTGCAATATTGTGAAGACTGCATGTAATTTTATTTTCCTAAACCAGATATTTGGCAGGTGAAGAAACTGTCAAGCACAGCTGATTGAAATGCTTTATTTTGTTGTCTTCACTAGAATATTGAACAGCTACATTTCAGTAAAAAAATCATTATATGTTTAGCTGGAGTCTATCATATGAAGGAAGTTGTGGAAGTTTCGTGCATAATTCAGTTATCTGTTGTATTTACTCACAGCTACCTAATATTGTTTCAAGTGATAGTTACCTGACTTCTGCTTCCATTGAAAATTGTTATGAAATGCCACTGGCTTGCTTAGGGAAAGGGAAGCTCTAGTAGGTATTATGTGGAGCAGCTGAGCATTTGCTTCAAAAGACGAATCTTGCAACATTCAGATCAGAGCAAATTCTGCTGTTGATGAGTCAAGTTCTAATTATGACCATGTTGAAGCTTTTTTTGTGCAGACAGTCAAATCAGGAGGGAGGCAGCATCTGTAACTCTCTCTTCAGTATCCAGAGTAGGATAGCGTGTAATCCCTGCTGTACAGGGTGGGACCCAGGACAGTGTACTGAATTCCTGGCATAGCACAGGCAAGTGAGGGGAAAGGGTGGCTGTTATCATCATGAACTTTCACTTGAGATTGTACAAGGATGTCTTTCCCTAGGAATCATAGCGAAGTCACGGTTTGGCTCTAGTTAATTTATCTTTAATGATTAATTTTTGAATGTCTAAATCAAATTAATATTAGTATATTTTAGGAGAGGCAAAAAATTATACACTTATTGATGTTTATTTTTAAAATGCATTAGCTTAAAATGTGTGAGGAACAAGCATTATATGGAGTTAGAACTTTTTTTTGAATTACATTGCTAAAAATTTGTAGATAGTAAAATTAGCAATGCTTTCCATTAGACTCAGTTAGATAAGTGTAGTTCAGAGCAAGCATGCTGAGGGTGGGGAAAGTTCAAAAATATTTTCTCAATGTGCATTTATTTAATAAACAAGAAAATTGTGCATTTATTTCAGTATCTGCAAGTACCCTTCTTTATATTTACTACTGCACTGTTTGTATGCTATCTGGTTCTTTCTGCTTTTTGTTTTGCCACTAAAAAAAAATATATAGATGTTTCCCAAAACTTGCATTTAATTCATATAAGAAATACTTTCATCGGGGAATAATCCAGGTATTTTATTCCTGAAGTGCAAAAACATTTGTGACGAAAAGCAGCATGATTTATAGTCAACAGTAGCGTGTTAAGTTTAGAAGAAGCAGTGTTATTTCTGTCATCAAGAGACCCCGTTTGGTATTTTTCTGTTTAGTTTTTGTCCTCTCTGGTTTAGGCATTCACTCTTAGAACCATTCTTAGAATGGTCCGTTTTTCTGTCTAAACACCAAACACAGAAATGCTTTCAAAAAGAAAAAACGAAAAAGCCCACAACAAACAACAAGCCACCAGAAGTGCGTGCAGAGATAATACGTAGTCTGAAAAATACTTATGTGCTGACAGCTATCCAGCAGTGTTGTCACAGCAGGAAGACATCAGTTGAAGAAACAGATAGCGACCTCCAAAAAAAAAAAAAAAAAAAAGTCTGGTCAGCAGTGTGGACAGGGTTTCACAAGATTATAAATCACCCCAGGGTCACTGTGTTCCCACCATAAAGAGAACATGGTCGTTTTATTGTAATCTAATAAGTGATGGGAGCAAAGGACAGCTCCAGTGTGTGTGTTTGAAAAAAAAATAAAAATCTTGATTACAGTTTCAAAACTATACAGTTTCCCTTGCCATTGAAGTGCAGATTATGGGGGTTAAGGCCATTTTAGGATTGGATTACCTTTTTATAGCTGTATGTTATTCCCTTGTTCATGAATCAGAAAGTACTTAAATTAAACTGAACATTTGGGAGTAATACTAATAGGGAGTGTGGTAGTAGAAAATTAATCACTATTTAGTATTAGATGGCTAGCCAAGTAAGTCTTTGTTTTCAAGGCTTTTTTCACTGAATAAAATACCTCCCTTAATGAACTGAGGAGAACTTATATCCGGTGGTTTCCTTTATTTTTCAAAAAATTAGTTGTTGTGTTGACTCATGTGCGAAAGCAAGTTGATAGGAATGTATTTTTAATGTCAGATTTAATCAGCTTATTCACACTTTCATTGTAGAGCTTATTCTATATTGGGTAAAATTAACTAGAGGAATTTTTTGTTCTTCTTTGTCTTGCTCCTTGGGGTTCCCCATTTGATACATCTGAACATGTTGTACATGTTCATCAAGTAGCCTTGATGTGCACAAAGAAAGGTAAGAAATTGGATTTTTCTTCTTACTTTTCTGACTTTTTACACCTAAGCCCCCCAGTTCTTCTGCTATTTTTTGGCTAGCTCTTCTGGAACCATTAATTTTTTTTTCTCCAGAATCTTCCCAGAGGTTTGAAACCACCTTATGGGGTGAGTGGCTTCAGAAGTGGAGAGGTAGGGAACTGAGCAGCAGGGCTTGGGATGGCTGAAGAGGAAGATGAGTGCAAGGAGCCAGGAGAATGCTCCAGTGCTTCCCCGTGTTCAGGTTCACGTGTCTGCTTGCTTCCTCAGCACGCTGCAGCTATGAGCTGGTGGCTCATTTTGGTGCCTACTGCCTGAATGCTGCTTCTCAATAGGCAACTTCTGTCCTTCTGCACTAAGGACAAGCAGCTGACAGAAAACAGACAGAAAAGAGAAGCCAGACAGACCCTTGTATGCTTTCCACACCTCCCTCCTCAGACCGAGTACTACTGCTCCTAGCTCTTCTTGGTGGCCGTATTTTGTAAAGCAAAACGCTGGCAGACTTTTCTTGGCAATTTCTTTCCTTTATGTGCCTTTTAAGTACTTATATACTACTGAGACCAACTTGATTTCTGCTTACTTGCTGCATCTACAGGTAAGGTTGGGAAAAGAATAGATGTAGTGCTTTAACAGTGTAAAGAAGGAGGGTTCATAAACTGTTTCTTCTGAAGTCTTCTCAAGCTCCACATTTTTTTTTTATGGTATTTAATTTCACTTGATCTGGGAGCTATCCACATCTTTTAACACAATTAACAATAAAACAGTCAGGCCTGGCTTTTTGATTTTTTTTTTAAACTTCAACACCTGATAGGCCAACTTCTAGTGCAAAAACCAGGAAAAAAATGTTACAAACAAACTTTCGTTTTTGCTGACATTTTAGAAAAAAAATTGCTGTGGCATAACATCACTGAAATTTTTTTCTTATTTTTTGTCTCATGCTTTTGTATTTCAGAGTTGTTAATTGGTAGGAAGTTCCATAAGACAATATGAATTTATTAGTGTTGTGTTAATCTGTGGTTATTTCTGTGTGTTGGGATGCACCACAGTAACTCTGAGATGCATTCTGGCAGATATGGGTAATTTACTAAGTTCTGTCATCTAGGAAGCAGGCTGGTATCGTGAGGAGTCCTGGAGTACAGGGGGATGCTTACTCCATGATGAATCTTGCATTTCAAGTTTCCAAACATAAGTGGATGGAAAGGTGTTTGCTTGTTTCTTTTACTGCAGCTCACTATTCTAATGATGTTCTTTGAGCATGTTCAGTGTGGTAGGTTTTCCAAAGGCTCAGCAGTATATTATGTGCCTTCTTCATTCAGAAACCTCAGCCTATTGTGCAATGGTTCCTGTCTTCTTTCTTGAACAAAATGTGAGTATTAGTTTTCCTTGGATGTTGGATGCTGATGGGGATGATGGTTTGCACTTAGACTCATAAAGCGAACCTCTGGTTCACTCCAGCTCACTTGTCTATCACTGATCCCCTGTTATTCCATATTCTCACTCTCTTCAGCTGTTTATATAGGCAGCTCTCATCCTGTATCTAATAGGACTGACAGCATCTCCTGCTGCTGCTATCGGTGTCATTCCTTTAATTGAAAATAGAGCATGATTGATGTCTGTGCAGGTTCTGCTTCCTGTTGGACAGAAAGCTTTCCCTGCTTGAGTTTCCCAGCACATTTTTGGTAAAGAGACTAACAGCACTGCAGCAATTACTGCACCAAATCCAGTGTGGTGCACGGGGGGTATCTGAAGTTCCCATCTTATCATATTAAGAGGCGCAAAACTTACCAATGATGCAACAAAGTATTGCAAAAGAATAAAGAATGGAAAATGTGGTTGTAGCTCTAACTTAACTTCTGCTCTATATAGCCATTGAACTGTCTGAGATCTTCCAAAGTAGCAGGTGAGTTCAGTTTTTGTTTTTTCCAGTTAAAGGATTTCCAAGTTTTTTTCCCACTTCAGATAGCCAAATTTAAAAATTAAAAAAAAAATAGAGTGTTTTGGATAATTGAGTTGGTCGGACACACTGTAGTTAACCAAAAGCAGGATGTTGCATAAAAATAATCACAGGATTCATGAGATCTTGTAGTGAAGAGAAGCATCTTCCTGTTGGCTTCAGATAACTACAGTGCTAGTTCCCACATAAGTCAGGCTGTACTTGTTATGTTTAGGAGAAAGGAATGAGTGAGTGGCTTTGCATACAATGTTTTACTCTTGCAAAATTACTCCTACTCTTGGAATAAACTACAGAGTGCAAATGCCAGGATGATTTTTTGTTGCTGTTGTTGAAGACATAGGGTAGATTGGTTAAGGTAGAGAAACAAATGTAGTTGCTTTGATTTATCACTTGTGACATTAGCGTGTACTATACCGTTCTCCTGGAAACAAAATGGTTGCACCTGAGGACAGTGATATAAACACTACTTTGATTATTTGAAACAAACCATTAGGCTTTGATGAAAGAACCATTACTTTAGTAGACCTTGTACAGAGAGCGCATTTGGAGATAATGGATGAGCAGCCTACAAATTGCTTGCTTTGAATTTAAAGAAGTCACATGTTTGTTTGAACTTCATGGCATAAACAGATATCTAACATGAGCAAGACAAGCTAATGGCATACTTACAACGTAGTTGAAAAACACTGTTGCAAACTTTACTTGCAAGACTTTAAATACGGCATTTTAGAATGAATACTGAAAAAAATCAATTAACCGTGTAGCTTTAATGTATGCAATGGATTTATATATTGATGCGTATACAACGTACACATATGTATATATGTGTATTTGTAAACTACATACTTGTATTAAACCAGTAAGTTTGATTTTTTCTATTTCCTGAATGTTTTAATTATGAAAATATGTATTTTAGGGTGTAACGCAGCAAAATGTTTCTAAAAAGTATCAAATTTGAGTCTATTTAACAAGGGAAGCCTAAAAAAATATTTTAAGTATTTGTACTCTTGGGTAGATTTTCTTTGCTATTTGTTAAGTGATTATCTTAAGAAAGTTTTTTCTTTAATTATGTGCATGGTATCTTATGTAGAGCTGATCTCTGTGGGCATTCTTATGCTTTAAGGTAGCTCCATTTTTACTGGGTCCTGATTGCCCCCACTCCATCATTTTTTTTGTGGAGTCTTTTAGGATAAACCAGCTAGTTCCTTCTGGAAAAAAAAAGAGCAATTGTAGTCCTGGTGATAGTCCACTCTAGACACTCTTTCCCAGAGGCACTACAGAAAGGCAACATTAGGTTTATTTCTTTGAATCCACCAACACTGTGCCAGTAAACTGCACTTTCTCATAGGGCCCTGCACTCTCATGCTCTTTCCTAGATTATGTGATACCTACCTCACACATATCAGCCATGATTTAGAGATGGAGAAAATTTCCTAAACATCCCACCAATGGGACCTATACTTGCAGTATTTCAAACACTTTGATCTGCAGTGGTGGAATTGGTTTTATGTCTGCATTGTAGAACTCTCCATCAGAGCCAATGGCCAGTGATCCTTTGCATGATAGTCAAGGAACTGGATTTTTAAGGTGTTTTACAATTCGTTATAAAGAAGGTCAGAGGAAGCAAACTATAGAAGTTCCTGTGTTGCACCATAGGTTGTGAAGGAAGCACACAGGATGGCTGTGCCACAGGGGTATTTCTGCATTGCAGACATCAAATCTTAGTGAAAGGATACAGAGTGAGTGAGAGAGCCTAAAATTGTACAATAAATTCACAGGCCCTTTATGTGTTCTGTTTGTAATAATTAGATGGTCGCTGGGAAGGGGGGCAGTGCTGCAAGTTTCAGCAAATAATTATCTGCCCAAGCATTTAAAATTTAGATTTTTAATAATAACTTATCAGTTTATTTGTTAATTATATATGGTGTCACTGAAATTACCAGACTTGAGTGTCCCCTACACTACTCCCCTGTTGTATTTTCCCAAATAACAATCTTGCCTTAACTGCTGCTGGAGATGGAAGGATAAACAAAAATTGAGAAGATTACTCTAAACCCTTATGACAGCCAAGGACATCTAAAGCCTGAATGATTTACTTCTGCATTATGGTAGTCATGTCCCAGGATCCTGTTTCATGTGACAAGTCAACAAGCAGTAAAAAATACAGCACTTGAGTATCTGACTGTTTTTCATGTTTAATTTGAGGAACAAAATAAATACTGGCTACTGTATACAGAACACCGTGCCTATGGAATACTGAGGACTGTACAGAATAGTGGACCAGGTTTCCATTGTCCATAAATTGCCTGATAGGAGAATATGAGCTCTCTTTTTCTGTTCCATAGGTATCTCCTTGATTTATGAAAACACTTCTCTTAGGCTTAAGCACAGGCATGGTACCATAGTCTGAGCAGGTCTGTGTTGTGTGCTTTGAAATGGTTGCATTATCCTGCAAACCTGGAAAATGTTCAGTATTAACATCTTAAGCAAGTTACATTTTGTGAAACAAATATTTATTCTACCTAACTATTCTGAACTCTTTATAAGATTGGTAAGTGACCTAAAACCTTTAAATAATTCTTCTCTAACAACTTTTATTTCTTTTGAACTTCATGTATTTAGCTACCATTTCCTTACTCAAGCTTTTTGTGCTTAATCTAATTGATTTTATTAGGGGTCATAAATTGAGAGCAAACTTTCATCTGCTGTGGATACATCCTCTTAACTGTAATACACCCTACCAACTACTTTTGTCTTGATTAAGGACACATTACCCAGCAGTTGTAGGGCTTTTTAGTTTTAGTGAGTACTTTTTTCTTTGGTAGCTTGTGTTCATTTAAGTACTTATTTTAAAAATGCTGTTAACTATTTGCAGCTGTTAAATCTAGAGGTTTTATAAACAGTTTTGATGTAAATGTATAAAAAGATACAAAACAGTGCAGTTGCTCACTAGTTTGCTAATCAATAGATTCAGGACATTTTTGAAAAAAGAATTTTCATGTTTTTCACTTTGAATTCACATTAGTTGTTGTTCATTGAATTAGTTATTTTGTGAGCAGCTGAATATTTTTCTATGAACCAACTGAATTACCTATATTTTCTTTCTTCTCTGATAAATGATAATAGTGAGATCCATTTATTCCAAAGCAAAATGCTGTATGCATGAGAAGAAGTAAGAGAGAGGTGGTTTTGACTCCTATTCCTGCTTGGTTTAAATAAGTTAATCACTTGTCTTTTTATGAGATCTTTCATGGCTTGATAGCCCTCTAAAGTTCCATTGTGAGCTTTTAGTATCATTATGTGCATGCTGTTTGGATATCAAGGGGTTTTGCTAACTGATGAAAAGCTTTTCTTCAAATTCAGTTTTCATACAGTGACCCATAATATTTTTTTTCTCATAAAGTTTGTGAACTCTGGTGATGAATTTAAGCAGGTTTTAAAGATTGGTTTTGTTTTTACAGCTTGAAAAAGTCAGTGCCCATTTTAATCAGAACAACAACAACAAAAAAATCTAGTTATGTTCTGCTCAGGAAATGGGCAAAAATAAGCTAAACATGGCAGTAATGAGGCTGGCTCTTTCTAATGTTTCTGATTTCAGTTAATGAGAAGATATTTAGCCTTTTCTGAGCTGAGTATTCCCAAAGAAATAACGAATTGTTTTCCCACATAAAAGGCTCTATGTATGCATAAGTATGTATGTATATGTGAATTAAAGCAATCCTACAGTTGCATGTCATATTTCTATCAGAAGCTTTTTTCTGTTTCTTTAGGGGCTGCAAGATGAGAGCCAGAGTAGGGCATTATTGGTGGAATTTGTTCATTCTGCAAAGAGAAAAGTGACATTTGGGGTCTTTTGTGAAGAAATAGCGTCTTCTGCTTTCTTCTGCCTGGAAAATAATAATAAACAGATAACATCTTCCTGCAAAATGTTGTCATGCCAGCAGACCATTAGCCACTTCATCTCCAGGAAAAGTTTTTCTGGAGGAGCTTCCCCTCTCCCACCCTCAAAGTATGGTGTCTAAAATGACAGGCTAATTTCAGATTCAGCTGTGATTGAGCACATGCCAATTTTTACATGCTTTACATAACTAAAATAGAGCTGTCTTTAGAAATCTGTATATTAGGGAAATGAGCTCTAATCAGTGAAACCTTTTTTCATAAGTGGGTATATTCATATAATTTTTACTTTTTTCAAACATGTAGCACTTAAAATTATATTAGGAAGCTTACAGAATTATTACTACATAGCTCACAGCAGCATATTGGAAATAATGGAAATGATAATTCCTTTATTTTCCTAATAGATAACCACTGATATTATATCAGTTGTATAATCATTCTGGGTCTAAAACATGTGCCTTTCATCTGAGTAATATTTCTAAAGATGAAAGAAAATAAGCTCCCCTAAGTTTTACAGATATAAGATGCTATCGTGGAGTTTAGTTTTCCTTTTTTATTTATTTAGTATAAAACAATTAGCCAAAATTAATTTAAGTGAGATTTGGGACTCTTAATAAGGAATGCTTTTTCATTACTTGCATGCTGTGCAAGCCAAAATGTGGTGGCTTTTGTACAAAGAATATGAAAACCAAAATTGGTAAATACGCAGAACTTGGAAAATCAGATTTGTCCCATATCTTACTCTATAAGTGACTACAGAATAGCATTATACCACTGTTACTACCCATAATAAAGGGGAAAATGGAGTAAAGATGTGGACTGAATTAGCAGAGCTTTTGGATTTGATAGCTGGGATAAAATAGCACTCAGAAGTGTATCACTGCAGACAGTAGGTTTTGAGCATTGCATAGGGAATTCACACAACAGATTCTCGCTTCATGTTTCTCTGTGATCATCTCTGCAGCTTTTTTGTTTCTCTGCCATTCTTTGTAGATGGTGGGTGATGTTTTAAAAGGTTTTCTAATAAAAAGCATGTGCATCCATTATTTGGATTATTTTGCCACATGCAGTGGAAAGCAGATAGATACCCATATTTTTAACTATTAGTTAGGTTATGACACAAATAAGCTATATCTGGTATGAAGTAATTAAGTATAGGAATACACAGAAGAGGATAAATAATGACACTTAAATGACTTTGATACCATCTGAGTCGTGATGGCAGTGCCTTTAGTCTTGGGACATAAAGATCTAACTGAATCCTGAAAAACAACCAAAAAAATCAATATCCTGAATATTAATATTCTTCTTCACACAGTTTATCCAGCTGGGTGGTCTAACTCTCATTTACAGTGCTGATACTTTTTTTGTATCCCCTGACTTGGTTGGAAAGCATCTAGGATTAGCATTTTTCCTGTTCTCTTTCTTGACTTCTAAGGGGGACTCTTAGCTAGATGAGTTTGAGTAATTCTGATATGCTGAACCTTCACGTGATCAAGTTTGCCATCAAGATCAAGTTGCTTTGCTAAGAGAACTCAAGAGCAGCTTTGCTAGGCCACTCGTGTGGACAAGCTACAGGTGTTTTTCATGACCCTGCAGATGCCTGGATAGAATAGTTCTGGTAGATCCTACAGGAAGCCCTGAGGAAGGGATTCCTCTGCAGCTGGGCTGTGTAAAACAGAAATAAACACTTCCAGAGTGCTGCCTCTCTGCCCCTGATGTGAATGTCTAAAACAGATCAGATGAATTCTGCCTTAAAATTTCCTGTTCCTTTCAGCTGAGGGTAAGGAATGATTTGCTTAGATGGGGATGCTTATGCTTTAGATCTCTGTTAGGTTAGATGAGTCTGGTCACTACAGTTTATGATGATAGCATGCTTCAAAGAAGGGTACAAATTATTTGACTTACTAGTATTACATAGGACAAAAATTGCACAGAGCTGTGAATTTACAGAAAACTAATTTAGCAGCTCACACAGAACAAGGAGAATAAAGTAGCCACTTGCCAGTTAAGACACGTAAACCCAGCTTTGGTGCTTCATGCAATTTGAAAGCTTTTCCCAGAGGTCCTGAGAAACCCTCCACAGAGTTGATCTCTACCGATGCACTGTAGTGATCATAGCAGTTAGCATTCAACAGAGTTAACATCCAGTGTAATAAGTGCTATAGGGTAAAACCTGAGCTGGGCAGTGGTCCTAAAGGATGTTAATGCAGTCCAAATAAAAATGTATTTTAAAATCTGAGTCATGTGTCTAGGATGGAAAAAAGCCATTGGAATTTATGCTTTTATAATATTTCTTCCAAGTATCACTTTTGTCCACATTAGCAATGTTACTTTTGACATTGTGTTTTGCCTTAAAGACTATTTTCCCTTGCTAAAAAAAATCTTATGTACTTAGTATTGTGATATTTTTTTCCTTCCTCAACTTGCATACAGTTTCTGTGAAAGTTAGGGACCTGTATTTTAAGGAATGAACAGGAAAGTTAAATGTTTGAAAACACACCTTTGCAACAACACAGTAGGGCAATCGATTTGCAAACCTGGGGCTGCTTTTAGTTGGTACTTTTTCCCTGAACGTGGCAAACTTTATAATAAGTGCTGGCTAAATAAAAATGTTGTTAATACTGTGTCCTACATTTAGTTGTGTGATGAGAAAGTTAATTTGATTTAGAAAAGTTGTATCAATGTGTAGCACTGATTCTAGACATCAGTTTGAACACAGAGATGCTTTTAAATGCAGTGTGTCTAGTGCTTCTCTCTTTTATAGATACTGTTAACACTGTTTGAAAATGCATTATTTCACGCAGAGGGTGTCTATAAGTGAGCGAATATGGTATAGTACATCAAGTTAAAGAGTTATTTTAGACAGGGTGTAATACTGAATAATGATGTAAAAGCAGTTTTGTTTCAGTTAAAATCCAGATTTACTGGATTATCACGAAGTCCAAAAATACCCAGTCTCTGCCACTTGAACAGTCGTGCTCTAAGGAATATGTGGACATTAGCATAAAGGTTGCACATGTTATACAAAGTGTAATTAAAGAAGCTTTGATCCCCCAAATGTCAACTAGCTTGCTAAGTGTCATAACAAAGTGTCAAGCATCTGGTATACAGTTAATTTGTAGTCATTAACTGCATATTGTTGATGTGACAGTTTGTTAGCAAAGCAAGCTTGACAGTTTGCATTTTGTTATTGATTGACACCTATAGACCTCCCCACCCGTCTAGTTTACATTCTTTATGAGGGTTACTCAGGTTGCACTTCTACTTTTAACTAATTAGTTTGGTTAGTTGGTCCAATATGTTAAAATAGAGTGAAGGCGTATAGCGAGCCCAGGACCCCTAATTCCATAGCAAGTGTTTCTCAGTTGCACACATCCTATAGACTAGCAACCAGTTTTACAAATGTCCTTTAGTTTTGATGTTATTGGTAATCTGTAACTTGCATGAACATATTGCATATTAACCAAAACATCCATTTAAACAAAGTGCACTTACTATCTAGATTGTGATATCTTCCAGTGCAACTTCTCGAAGAGCCTAAAAGGGTACCTTCCTACTGCATTCTGTTTTGTACAATGCAGCATAAATATATTTTGGTTGGTATAGCTTTTTTAATATTCAGTAGCATTCTGCATAATTTCAAATGCTGGAATTAATTAAAATAATTAAATTGCTTTTTAGTTTTGGTTCCAATTTTCTTTCCCCCCCATATGATATGAAGGCAATCTGTCAACAAACTGAGCATGCTAATGAACAGAAATAAATATTATGCAACTATACTTATATCCAGAAAGGAATTTGTGTGCATATTTTTGGTAAATGGGTGATGAAAGTGGTTTATAAAATAAGTAATCTGAGGAATGCTGTTTCAAATTAGTGAGATGTTTTGATATTTTTTTGGGCAATTGCACAAACTTCTGAATGTTGTTTTCTAGATTAATCTAAAGTATGTTGGCTGCACTTTCAAAATTCACGCTTTCTTTTCTCTCTTCGTTAAGAGAGAAATACTAAGGAACTCCTTATTTATTGATTTTCCTTATTTACCAGTCTTTGGATATTGAATCGTCATCATCCACCCACTCTACAAGATGTGAACTGGATTAAATTTCCTTTGGAGGCTGCCACCTTTGCTTAGAGTGATGCTGACATAATATCAGCAGTGAGATGTGAAGCTCTGCTCAGTTCCACCGCCCTGGCAGTCCTCAGACTTGTGTTTTAGTGTGTGTCCCTGACACTTGCTTCTGGAAGTGTGCTAGCCAGCAGTACTTTCCATGTTGTATTTTGAATGCATGTGTGAGTGTTACCACTTGGTTTTCTATCAGTAACACCATTTTCATGCCATATAAAAGTTACATGCAGATCTTTCACCCTAGAGTTTCAGATTGACTAAAAATCACAATAAATTTGATTTTCAGTATCTATCTCACTTCTGTTTTTTTTAGGTTTTTTTTCCAACAGTAGTCTTAATAGATAATATAGATTATAGCTTCTCAGACTTTGTTTTATTTAGACTCATTTTAACAAAAATTGAGATACATAATTTCATGATCTGTGGTGATTCCAGACATGGTGTTTAGAAGAGAGATGCCAAGCACTTGAGTAGGCAGCAAATACTTTGGTTAATAACACAGAGTAGGCTTTATTTTCATATTTTGGTTATTATAGAAAGAGTGTAATGAATAATATCTGTGGAGTGCTTGAATAAATAAGAAAGGAGAAGCAGAAAGGATGAATTTATTGGTTCTTCACTTCTGTGCGTGGAAAAGATTTCTTCCTCCACTGCTGTTGGTGGTATTGCATGATGGTGAGGGACACATTGAGTGGGAACACTGAACTGTTCTGCATGGAGGAATTAAGAGCAGTTGTTACCTTTTTGTCAAGAAGAAAAGATGAGAACCTGATATTAAAGGCAACCACAAAATTCCAACTGTCCTTCTTTTGGCCACTATTTTCTGTTGCTGCTGCTTCCAAGTACAGGAGAGTACCTGTGTAGAGCCACTCAGCGATACTAAAGCTAGAAGCTGAATTTCTCCCTTTTTGATCCTTGCAAAAGCAAATTACTAAACCTATGTAATGATCAATATATGCAAATGCAGACAATTTAAGAATATGTAAAAATGCAAATAATGGAGAGTGGTAGAACATCTTTCCTCACCATGTGAAAAATGGATTCAGAGAAGACTGGAACATTAGGAGGAAAACATTCTTTAACTGTTTAAATTCTTTAATTTAACTGAAGAACAAATAAAGTATAAAGTTGAACTTGCCTCCTTTGTATTAGTTCCTTCATGCTTGACATACTTAAAGTTTCCCATAATTTAAAGTGGTAGAGAAAGCTCAGTGCACCATTCCTATTCCAATAACAGTTGTTGTATTGTTTGTTTATTCTTTAAAGGTGTTGTTTTCTTTTAAACTTTGACATTTTGGAAAAAAGTTGACTGTGTAAATTACAACTTCTTAGGATGGCTTCAGTGTCCAACAACTGCCTCTCTTTTGATTTCCACTTTTACAAGTGGAATCCAGAAATTATCCAAATTCCTGAACTTCAAACACCATTGTTTTCAAACTGTTTCTTGAAAAAAGCCAAACCAAAACAAATCTTTACCTTCCCTTTGAATTATTTTCCAAAGACAGCAAAAGTAGGCAGATGAACTCTTTGTGACCTGCCTCTATGTTAATCCTTAAAACTGTGGCAAATTATGCAAAAAAATCTTCCTGGATTTATCTAAGATATATCCCATTGGCCAAGAAACATAATTGATCCTTCTTCTTCAAGTAAGTCAGGTCTGTGATAAATATGTAGTATGAAAATCCTGCTAGCAGATGTGGAAGATGAGATGTGCAATTTCCTGGATTACTGTACTTTCTAGAAGAGCTGGTTCATGTTGCTTCTGACTCAGAGGAGACCTGCCCAGAAGAGAAATGTCCTCTTTGGGGAATGCTTCCTTTAGTGGGTACAGTGATGTCAGGTTTGGGTCCTTTGTCATGGGTATCAACCAAATGCTGGAAAACTTGCTTGCACTAAGCAGGTTTGGGCATACACTGATGTCCCTAGAGCTAATGACTTCAGTTCTTGCTGTTTCTTGGTCCAAGGTAAGGTGAGGCCAAGAGGCCTCATCAAGCCAGGGCACCAGACACTGGAAAATGAAAATCCAAATTTATTTCTATTGGTTATAAAGAAGTTGCTTTTTAATTTAACTGACTTGTAAAAAATTAGCATCGACGAGAAAGAACTGGCTTGAGAAGTACTGCTTAAACTTGAATTCAATTTAGCTGACATACTTTTTTCCCTACAATAGATACTCCCCAAAGTTTCTACTATGAAAAAGTTAGGATTTTTAAGTCAAACCTGGCATTAAGCAAGCACCACCTGGTGCTTATTCCTGGACATTTTCCTGCAATAAGATAGTCTTTGAAATCTCTTCTTCCCAGGGATGCTTTTAAAACCTTTGAAACTTCTTTTTCCCAGGGACACGTCTGGTGCAGTGTTCATTTGACACCAGAAAATTAATACGTGATTTTGCAATTAACATTCTCTTTCACCTCCTCCAAATCCTTTCTTCTGCTCCATCATCTCAGTCAGACATGTCTCTCTTCCCTATGCCAAGACAAAAAATATGAAAATATTATCCTATGATAAGCCAGGGGAGGCATAATAGATAAATTGTGTGTGACAACTCCTGTACCTTTTCTATTTGCAACCATTATCTCAGATACAGTTCTCTTTCCTCTAAAAAGCAGGGAAAAGGACTTTCTTATGCTGTTGTTAGTTGGGCCACCAGTGGTAGAAAATTTATGAACCCAAGTTGGTGTACTGAATTCAAACAATTATCCTTAAAATGGATGAAAAATTTGCTTAGTCCATTCACCCACCTGTGAACAATATCAAATCCAAAGGTTTGAGGTGCCATGATAAAACCAGTGTCTGCCTCTGTTCAGTTGTTAGATGTGATTCCAGTCAGATTTCTGCTGCTAAGAAAATGGTAGCTTAGATGTTCTGGTACTAAATTGGTGAAAATCTCTGTCCAAATTTTGTGGGGAGTCTAGAGATGGTTTGGAGTCCATTGGGAATGCCTGCCTCAAGCCTTTAGCCTCTTCCTGGAGAAGATTAGTGCAAGGTTATGCCAGGGTGTTTATTAAACGTGTGCCATTTCTCTCCACTCCTTCCTGACGAAATGAAGTGACTCCTGATTGACCAGTTATCATAGACAAAATCCTCCTGGTGTATCCAGCCCTGGATGGCAGATAACGATAATTGAGTGCTGGTTCAGCTGTGTAAACTTTATACTGGTTCCTTTAGGCAGGGTTAGAAGATGGATTTTGCAGACAAAAGGCTAGAATTTCATCTGGCATACGGACATGGACCCATTAACTAACAGAAGAGCTTTTAAGGTAAAACAGCTGAGAATCTGACATAAAATCATGAGCACAGAGTTGAGAAGTATGTAATTTTTCTTTCAATGACTGTTTTCTTTTCCCTTTTGTTCATAGTTGGTATTTATGAATATTTACTTCTGTCTACCTGTTGGATTGACTGTGTGAGATACTATAGCTAGGGCTTTTTCTTTAAATTAAAAAATAATAACTTCTGAGTCTGCTTACTGAAAGGTTTTCTGCAAATGCCTTGCTCCAGGAAAAAAAACAAAACATCAAAACCCACTCTCTCCAGTTTCTAGTTGCATTTATTTCTCATCACATTTTTATTTGCATGCTTACCTTTGAATTATCAACATCATTTTAGCTCTCTCACTTATCAAATGTAGATTATTACACAGTCATTCACAAATCAAAGTGACAAGGAAAGAATTTATATTTTGTTAAAGCATGGCTAATATTTCACTTCTTTTTCCTTGTAACTAAATTTAGAAGGTACAGACTATTCACCAGGCTATTGTGCAGAACCCTTCTGTATGTGGTAGAAAAGCTGATTTGTATGCATGAACTCTCATTCTTGTGTTTGTGCTAGCTTTAAGTAGCAACACAGCTTTTAATTGTGAGGTTTTAAGTTCTGCAATTAAAATTTACCCTTTCTACTGAGAGGATTGAGTGATAGCTTTTTGATTTACTTCAGACAGTTTAGACAAATTATATTTAAAAGCACATAAACATGCAAGATGCATTTCCTGACTATATGAAGGTCAATATGTCTTAGGCACATTTGCTGAAAGTTTTCCTTTGAATAGCTAATGATATTTTTCTACTGTATTGCAGAGAACATGCTAAGATGCTGCAAAGAGTTTTCCTGTCAATCTTCTCCAAAGATTCAGTTTTCTTGAAAACCACATCAAAAAAGACCTTGACTAGTTTAGTTAATAAATTTTCCATCGTGTAAAGTTATGTTAGTAATATTCATTTATCTGAAGTCTAAAAGCCAAATATGCAAATTACCCCAACACCTTAGAGGTCTGTTCAAATTCGTAAGGTAAAGAAATGATATTTAAGAGGTGTGGCTATATGATCAAGGAATCCTGAGACAGATGAGGTAGAGTTCATACTGCAGTGTTTTATAGATGATGTGTACATGATGTCTTCTCATGAGAAAACATAGGAATAAGTACATTGTTAACTGTTTAGTTTTAAATTTTGTTAATGATCTTAATTGCAGATGTACACAAAATAAACTGCATCCTCAAACTGGTAAGTCTGCAAAATTACATAATGTCTGTAATATAATGTTCTGTTATCTGCTTACAATAACAAAGACTATTGAATGTCCTTTAGTTTATATCTGCATTGATGTCTCCATTAAGAAATTTGCCCAGTCTTGATTTCAGAAGTTCTTTGAACAGCATGAGTCTCACCTCTGACAATTTTATCAGTAATCAAAAAATTGTTTTGTTTATAATATGAATTTTAGAGTCTAGATTTTCTTCTTTTAAAGGAAGTATTGCATTATTTACTAGCTGTGAAAAGCTGGTATTTTTATTTTCTGTATTTCTGTTCCAATTCACATCACTGTTGTTTCTTGAAGTCCTCACTGTGGACTGCTGCACTGCTCAGTTCAGACACTCAGTTCCTGCCCCAAGGAGTCCTTGGTCTAAGTATAAGCAAAAGACAACAGATGAATGCTGCCATATGGAGAATATGCAAATGAGATAATATTGATCAACATGATAAGCACGCTGTGACTCTTAAACTATATGTAAACCCTTTTTGCAGTTTGCAGACAACTTCTTCACATTCCCATTTCAAGTGTTCTGCTGAGTATATATATGGTATATACTATATGTATAGTGTATATATAAGGTCACAGCTGCAGTAATAGTAATAAAAAGGCTGAAAAAGAATCTCCATGCTGTCAAGAACAATTTACATTTTAAAAAAATCAGATGTTGCAGATTTCCTCAAAAGTATTACTTAAAACAGCACAGCATATTTAAAACATAGTATCAGATTGTTTTTGTCTGAAGATATATTATTTTTAAGGCATCAGTTCTTTTATTCTTAAAGTACTACAGCAATCAAAGGATGGAACACACATGTGTTGATGCATATGTTTGCAATATGCATGATCATGTTTCATGTTACGAAAATTAAACTATATTGGAAATTTTAGGTGATTATTGCAAATCAAGAAGGAAATAATATATAAAACAAAGAGGGGAGGATTTGATGTATTCAAAGTGTAACATGAAAAACAAAGACTTTTATTTGTAGAGCAAAACATTCCTTTGGTTTCATAAATTAGTGAAACATA
Organism: Melospiza georgiana; assembly: GCF_028018845.1. NCBI lineage: Eukaryota > Metazoa > Chordata > Aves > Passeriformes > Passerellidae > Melospiza > Melospiza georgiana. The sequence continues at coordinate 43,095,594 of NC_080431.1, forward strand.
ATGTTTTAGCTTAGTGTTTGGCAGCATTGTATGGTTGATTCTAAATATATTCAAATGTTATTCTGGCTAGATTGAAGAAGGTGACATGAATGTGGGAAACAAGGTGAGCGTGTCTAGAGTTCACTTCTCATTCATCTAGGTTTACTGTTATCTTAATGTTTAAATGTCTCCTGCTGCAGCAACAAACACTGTTGCTTTCTGTGTTGTGTTCCAGATAGGAACTTGCTATTTTTAGGAAGTTGGTAATAATCCTGAACTGAGTTTACATGCTTGGAATGATTATTTGGCACACCAGTTCTCTCATTAATAATGTTTTTAAGCAATAATATGGTGTGAAAGCCTGAAATGGATGAGGTGTCTGTGGTCTGGCAGATTGGGGCATCTCTTCTCAGTTACAGGTATTCAGTGGCCCACAGGAACTGAGTCTGTGCTTTTGGTGTATATTTAGTACTTGTCACCAAGACATCCTCTCAGTTCCAGAAGTAAACTGAGGAGTGAAGGGTCACAGGAATAAATTCTTTTTTATTTCTTGGTGAAAGTAGAAGCATGATTAGAAACTTTTTTTGAAGGATGGCATTGTCCTTTAGTCTTTGTCTCACAAAATTACTGTTTGAAATGATGGGACAACCTTTGTCATAATCTTAAACCAACCAAATTTTCCAGCTTATTTTTGGTTAGCTGAAAAATAGCTAGTACTTTTAGCGTTGAAAAATAGCTTTTAGTAGAATATGCTTTGGTTTTCTTCCTTCTCTAGTGAGGCATGGGAGAAGGAAGTGAGCATTTGGGAGAGAGGGGTTGGAATGGAACTACAAATGGATCAAGTCTCTCTATGGGATTAATTCAGTGATGAACTGGTGCCTTTTTTCATTTTACTGAAAGAAAAGCTGCTTTACAAGTGCTACGATAATGTAAGTGTTAATGTTTGCTTAGGAGACTCGAAGGAGACTTGCTTGAGGCTATTAGAAGAAATAAAGGTTCTTTAATATGAAAAGTAGAGGAAAACATGAAAAATGCAAGTGTATTAAATCAGGAATCAGCATACAGTAGGTATGTTTGTATGTGGGATTTCTGTATTGAAAAAAACCTCAGTACTACCACCCCAAAAGTTTTAGAAGCACGTTCCGGAGATTTAAAAATATTCTTTGGATAAATTTCAGTTCCATTTCAGATACTTGCCAAGGAGTTCTTTTTCATTATTGTTGTGACTTTAACCTCTGATAAATGGAAGTAATCATCTGTTCTTATTTATCGCATTTCTGAAAATATTAGGTGTGGGTTTTTTAATATGGCAGTTAGGCAATAAAGTTGCTTTACAGGATACCGAAATATCATTCAGTGAAAATACTACACATGGTTTATATTCAAGTTCTTCATTGTTCAAAATTCAATTTTCCTCCACCCTTGTGCATTATGTTGATGGTGTTGACTTTAAGGGGTACATTTTCAAAGTCTTTTCTTCAGGATTTATAGCTAAATAACTCCCATTAATTTTAATGGCAAATGTGTGGCTAAATCCTGTGTACTGTTTTTGAAGAATGTGTCCCTAAGGTTATTGTTTTACACACTTCTGTGTAGATCCAGCTATCAAAGTTTATATTTTTCAGCTGTTTTATATAATACACACATGAAAGTGTAACATATATAATAATGTTAAACAGATTTTGGTCTAAAAGATGCCAGCTTTAAAAAAAAAAATCTGTTTATATATTTTTCCAAAGGATAAAGAAATATAAATTGCAGTCAAAATTTCACCATGTATATTTTGTGCAAATCAAATTTAGTGCTGTTTTGTTTGGTATTCTTATCTTGCTTCTGTAAATATATGTTCAGTTAGGCAGTTCCCTCATACTTACCATTATCTGCAAATTCAACAATAAGTAACCACTGAAATAACAAATTCTGCTATTTTTCATTAAAATGTGAAGAGTTAATTATGTATTGTATTCTATTCACAATAATATTTGTAATGTTTCTGTGTTAATCTTAGCTCTCATTATTCACAAATGCCTGTGGCATCCATGAGTTATTAGGGCCTTCTTTTGTGGTATAAACATGCTTTCCTCTTGCAATGGACATCTGTGTGACTTGCACTAATAGAAAATTCAGCTTCTTTTTCACCACAGAGGTAGAAAATGTTCACAAAACATAGTATCATCATTTTGCACAATTACTCTCTGAGGTTTTTTTTTCTTCTTAATCATAATCATAATGAATTCACTGTTTGGAGGAGTCTTCCAGTGGATAATCAGAAACTAGCTAAACAGTATATGTTGCTTTAGCTGGCTGTATATTAACTATTTTGTTTTCAGTAAAAAAAAAATAAAAAAAAGTTCAGTGAACTGAATAAATGGGATAATCTAATTGACCACATTGCCTAGCCCAAAGTACACTAGTATGGTTAAAAAGTACACTCATGTAAAAATAAGTAAATCTATTAGAAACTGAACTTTGGTCTATTTCAGAATAAAAATTATAGCAAATGGGGAGGGGGAAAATGATGGTAGATATTTACTAAAAAACACAGACAATATGAAAGGATTAAAATGCTTTAATCAGACAGAAAAAAGGGCTTTGGCTACTTGATTAGGGCTGATTTCCACCATCTGCTTATACTTACTGAGGATCTAGCCCTGACTGAACACTAATTTGTGCACTTCCTAGAAATTGAAATCTCTCAGCAAGCAAATTAACAAGAGCAGGGATTCAGCAATAATGGAGCTCCTCGGCTTTTGTTTCCCTCTGACAGATGGACAGGGTGCGCTCAAATTGAATTCAGCTTTAATTGCATTGTGCCATTTAAAATTTTATCTGCTCCACAGATTTTGTTTACAGGTTTCAGGATTCCAAACCTTTGGAAATTTTTTCAGCCCTGGGTGAAATAAAGAGCACTATAATTCTGTGTGACTAGTAGGTGTTCATTACCACTCTTTGCCCTAAAGGGTGGCATGCTGAAAAAAGGCAAAGAATTCTATTTTCAAGCCCTAAATTGATGGGTGGAGAAGTACAATTTTTCTCACTGTAAATGCTCTCTTATTATCTATTCATAAACAGAAATATTGTTAAAAGCTGGCCTAGAAAATAAGATGTATTGGGAGCTTCTTTGATTTTCCGTCATTATAAAGGCACCGCAAACTTTTCTTAGCTGTGAACTCTAGAGTTGCCTAGAGTTATGAATATTTCTGTGTTTTAGAGATAAATTTTTACAAAATAAATAGTGACATTGTAAAACCTCCTGCCTTTTTCCTGACTGAAGGTTGGTTAGATTGAACAGCCTAAAAAACCTGTTCCTTTTGGATGAGATGTGAAATATGACTAAATATTTTGCTCGGGTTCTAAACATTCCTGTGGCTCCAACATTGGAGATGCTTTTGTACAAAACTGGTTGTCAGTCTGCGAGTGCTTTTTCATAAATCTGTGGCTTAGAGATTCTGAACGTGGCTGTTCTGCTGGTAAACCAGAACTCTCAGAACTCAAGTCAGCCACCATAAGTTTATTTCAGCTCCAGCAAAGCCTGAACACTCTGCAGTGCTTCCAGGGATCCAGGTTTCATACTGACACACTTTATGTAAATGTTGTTCTAATTTTATTTTTTGCTGAACATCTGCAGCAAGGATTGCTTCTTTGTACAGAAGTACAAGAGTGCTTCACACACCTACAAGCTGTTTTTTACAGAACTTAAGTTCCTGGCTGTTCCATATATTACAGTAGGAACTGTGATACTGAAGTATTTGCTTTGTGAGGTAAATTTTGTAGACATGGATGAAATTTCAAAGTCTGAGGGAAAAGGAGGAGCTAATTTAGGTTTGTTTGCATTGCAGAATGGGCTTACTTTAGGGCTTACCTGCATTTTCAATTTTATTTTTTTTTAAAACAGATTACCAAAAAAATAAATTTCTTTAAAAATCAGTTATTTAGATTTATGGATGCTAACCAAGCTACACGTGTTCACACAGGTTCCAACAAGAAAATGTACTAAAACAAACAAAAAAAGACAGTCATGGCAAAGGTAAATCTTGTAAAAACGTAATATGCATCTTTCTATACCAGCAGAAAAAGTCTGTGGTGTTATACTTGCTTCCACTGGCTTGGAAGGTCAGATGTAAGCAGAGCCAGTCCTGATAGAGGTTGTGGCCTGGTGCTGCTCAGTTTGGATGCAGTTACTTGGGGTTGACAGTTCCTTTTGATCAGATCTTGGTGAGGATTTTTAAAGAGCAGTGTTGTACCTGAAAGCCTTGTTGAAATGGTGGCCCTCAAAATGCAAGCACCTGATATTGCTTCCCTTGAGCGTTTCTAAAGGGTCAAGTTAAAAAAAAAACATTAAATTGCATTTAAATAACTTCCATATTTTTCAGTCTTTCATGATTTGAGTTAGTGAAATCTTGTGAAGTGCTCAAAGGAATCAAAGTCCTTATCTTGTTTTGACCTGAGGTCTTCAAGACAGTTTACTGTGCCATTCCTGGTATAGAATGTTTAGACATGGTGAAATATAATGTTTTTTTTTTCATTACTAATCTGTTCTACAGTAGCCCTTCAAAGCAGTGGGACTGTATTGTTGGATGACATAGAGAAAGACTGTTGCTCTTTTTAAGAAATACTGGAGGTAATACAAAATGGACTTTGAGATTTGGAGCTCAAGAGGTATTAAGAAACCTTAACAGAGATTGTCTCTTTACACATTAAGTTTTCTGGGCTTTCCTCACTCTCTGCATGACTTCAGTCCATTGTGTTCTGCTTAGCAGTAGAAATACAAATAGGTTAAAGTGAGAAAATATCTTTTGGCTGAGGTAAGAAAAACCTTAGGATACATCCAAGTCTTTTGTACTGAACAGTAATTGGGAGCTGATGAATTCTTTTGCCAAATCCAGGAATGAAGCAGTCAATTGGAGTTTTGCCATTGTCATCAGTGGGAACAGGATCATGCCTATTCTGCCTTAATCAGTTACGATATGAGAGATTTATAGGTAGGAAGTATATACACACAGTTTCCAGTTCAATGAGTTTGCGCTAACAGCTATAAGATTTTTGGCTAATTCCCTGGAGTTCTCCCATCACATTTCTTCTCCAGGGTCAGCTTCATTAGGTTCTGTGGGATTTTAAGTAGGAAGACTAAATACCCCCCTATGGTGGCTTCATTGTTCTTAACACAAGATGGATTTGATTTATCAGCATGAGTTTTTGAAAGGAACCATGGAACTGTTAGTATTGGTGTTGGAGCCTTCTGTATGCTAAGGACCAGGATTTTGAGACACACTATTAGACCTCTCCCATTCCATGCAATTAGAATCTACTTGCTGCTCTGATTTGGTCTCTTATCTCTACCCATCAAATAGCTGAGATTTGGTGTTTGGAGTTCAGTGGTTGTGTTTTAGAATGAACATCTACAGTAAGTTCTCTTCTGACAACTTAGTTTTTTTCTTCCTTGAAGTGGAAGAAAATCTAGATAAAGAAATGTAACTATAATGTTGATATGCAAGTATCATGTCCACGAATACTTATATACACCAAGGTTTAAGTTTATTAAGGAGCTTTTCAACCAAAATATTTTTAATTTCTGGAGCAACACCCAGAATATTGCTTCCATACGTAATAGGTGAAAGCTTTTGTTTTATTCTGAAAAAAAGTATAGAAGTCAGACTGTGAGCTGCTACTGAGTGCCCTAATTCCTAATTATTTGTGAACATAAAATATTAAATAATTTTGTGAGATGGGTGGCTCACTTTGAATTATAGCCATCTGTAATATTGATCACCTGGCCATTTGTCTGATGTGTATTCCTCAGAGATGAGCTTGTGTGGTTTTGAACTTTCTCACGTGAAGAATTTCAGCCTTTGTATCTCATTGTCTAGCCAAATTCCCAAGTCTCTGAAACGTTCCACAAAACGTGACTTTTTGGGGTAGAAAATAAAAATTAAAGGCCAATCAGTGTGACTCTTGCAAGGAATTTAAGCCTGTTCTCCTAATGCCAGTTGGGTTGAGTTCATTAGACACTGAGATGCTCATTTTATGATCCAAGTTGACTTTATAATTGGGATGATATGTGTATCCCAGAAACTGAGAAAAGTATGTGTACTGAGAAAAGTAAAATAATAAATCATAGGAACTTACAGGACTAGTTTCTGTTTTAGAGAAATCCTCAGCTTTTGAATTTAATTGAAATTCCATCTAAAAATTCTCACAAGTTTCAAGTTAAATGACTTGATAAGTTCTTAAATGCATTTCTTTTCAAGTTGAATATGGTAGCATTTGTTGGAAGCCAGGTTCTGTTAAAAATATTCCTGATCCAAGAATAGTTTTGGAAGCATTTTATTTTCTCATGGTAGTTTTTTCTAAACGGGAATGCACAGGAAGTATTGTCTAAATCAGTTTAGGTGATTAGGAAATTATAATTAAGGGCAACCGTGTCTTTTATGCTGGCATTTTTTTATCCTATTGAAAAAGATTGATTATACTGAATTAAAGTTACTTGACGGCTGCTAGCTGAGTTATTTTTCACATTTTACAACAACCTTGAACGTATTTTTAGTTACTTTTTTTTTTAAACGGCGCTATATTGTGTTATTTTCTCTACTCAAGGATTTTTACATCTTGAAATCAAAGTAGACGTTTCTAAAGTCACTCATTTTAACCAGAAAAGTTTGCTTTTACCATGTTGTTAGTCTTGGTCGCTTGTACTTAATTAAGATTTCAGATGTAGAGTTGCCAATCAACATACTAAGTGTACCTCTCTCCTCTGTTTTCACAAGCAGGCACCAGGAGATTCAACACAGTAGTTGATAGCTGGTATGTGATATCTGTCTCCTGGTTTATAGCCTGGTACAATAATGTCATTGCCCCATGTGGCAAATGGTGTAAGCTATTGTAAAACTGTTTGTCTATGTGATTAAGACATTGCAGCAGTGTGCAGCACCAGCCAATTACTTTTTTAAATTTAATTATAGCAGAAAAAAGAGAATAGCATAATAGAAATTCTTGTCATAGGGAATATGTAAAATGTAAATTGAAGAGCCATGAAAATTTCATGCATTGGCAGGCTGATTTGTTCTTATTTTCAACTTGTTATGAAGACTGAGTTCTTTAAATGCAATAAAACAAGACATAGCAGTGTTTAGTAATTACTTAGTTCTACATCAAAATAATTATATACAGTATGTGTTTGCAATCCACTCTGCTGCGTATGAATGTAAAAATGAACACTTCAGGGCCCATATCAATTTTGTCTTTTAGACAGTGTAAATAAAGCTGAATCTTCAACTTTCAAATTAAAACTGATAACCTTGGGCAATCAGGGCTTTTATAAAGAAGGGGAAAAAAACTTTAGCTTGCCTCAGAACAGGTTGTGTCTCTGGAATGCTTCTGGGACTAAAGAGATCAATTAAGTGTGTATAAACAAACAGTTGGAAAAAAGCTACTAAAACAACAGAGGAGAAAGCTCTCTATTGGGCTCCAGGGGCCTGGGGGAGCGAAGTTTCATTAACTGGATCTGAAGTCCTATGGCCTTCTATAAACAGGCATTAATTAAAGAATGTAAAAAATAAAGTTTCAGACCTTGCAATATGTTAATGATCATATGATTCAGGGCCTGGGAAGGAGAGGAGCAGCAGAGGTCATAAAATAAGCATGAAGCATTTAATATGAGTGCTTGGCAGGGATTTCTGCAAATTAGTTGGTTATTTGCTGGTCCAAAGCAAATTAAGGTGATTTTGCTTCACTTGCTAATTTTTTATGTGCATGCTTGGCAAAATGTTTTTCACAAATGGATGAAGGTTATTGTTAATGGCATAATGAGAAATATTAACATATTTAAATAAAACAGTGTATTCTGACATAGGCCACAAGCACTCACTTTTACATGTGTATTTAAATAGACCTTCTCCTATAGCATAGAAGTAGCATTTCAGATAAAGTTTGTGCAAAAGCCTATGTAATTTGTAATATCCTGTTTATAGATTACATTATTTAAATCCAGCTAGCACCTGAAACTTTGTGTAAAAGGACACTATCCTTCTGAAACCCTAAAGGAACACTTTGAGGTTTTAAGTAGAACTTAATACTTGTGTTAAATACAAAATATTTTTTTCCTTTGTAATTTTTAAAAAAAATATTAGTTTTCATAAGTTATGACTGATTTACAAACTGTCTGTTTTCATTGCCTGGGATGTTTGCTTTTCATATCACTTCTAGCTCTTAAAATGCCTTAAGTTCTTTATTATTTCTAGCACAGTTAAAGGTTTTTTTGAACATGACAGAGCACATGTACATTCAGTATACTTATGTACAATTTAGTGTATTTCTATATAAGTATATAGAAATATTCTATTTCTTTCTTTCCACACTGTTATGAAATCAAGTCAGTACCAAATGGAATCTGTTTCTTCTTTACTATTATGAGTAGAGTGAGAGTGATATTTGCTCACTTCTCTCAGCACCTACTGTTGAAAAAGGGAGCAGCAAAACAAAAAGTCCAAGGAAAAGGACAGGAGTTCACTATTCTTAATTTCAGGTAATGGGATTCTTACCCCAGTTTGGTCAAGTAGGACATTTCTCTTGTCACTTGTTATTCTTTCATCTCTTCAGTCATATGCACTACTAATTCATTACTTTTGGCATCTAATTACTCCCTTTATTTTTGTTTCCATTGCCAGCAGGTTAAGGAAAGGAAGTGCTTGATAACATCCAGAGGGATGGAACTCTGTGTCTTTAAATTCTCTGAAGTTAAGAGATGGATGTGGCAAGAGTGTGTAGTAGAGGGAGGTAGTATGAGTAGGAAGCTACTATTGACATTGTTCTGTTGCAGCAATTTTAGATGGACAAATTGCAGTTGAGAAAATTTCATGACTCGGTAAAATGAGCAATGATGACATCTGTGGATGCAGGTCTGTTCATATCTTTGCAGAGCCTTTAGGGAAATAAATATCTCGGAACATTCGGTGAAGTGAAGCTCACTCAATAAATCAACCTGACACAATAACACTTCTGGCACATGAGCTCTACTTCTCCTCAGCACCACCTACCCCTCTGTGTTCCTGTGCTACCAAATGGTGTCTCCCCACAGGCCTCTAAATCAAATCAGAGCACACAAATACAGTGAGAATTTATTGGGAATTGGTTTTGTTCGGCAAAAACATTACTTATTAGATGAACTGAAATGATAAATTTTGACCCTTTAAGTGCTGAGGCAGTTCAGACACCTTTCTTAACTGGAAAAGGTAAGATAAACTTTATGCTAACTTACAGAAGGTAAACAAATGGGAAGACAAGTTTACATTCTGGTTTGTCAGAGGGAATATGCAAGTTCTCTGAATGAGATAAGTTAGCTTTTGAACTTTTTTATTAGTTGGTTGATATGGGAAATACAGTTAGAATCTATGAAATTCTAGCCACAGAAATAATAAACACCACCCTGTTGCACTGGGGCAGTAGAACAAGGAGTGTTGCAACCAGCCCAAGGTAGCTGCTATTCTTTTATAAAATCATTTAAACGCATTATTTCTGTGATCTGAAGCTTGAATGTGTAGATTTGTGTATTCTGTCTGTTGGTTTGAGTTACTGAAAACAGATGGTGAAAAGGAAGGGTTCAATGCTTTTTCTCTTTATACTTTGGAGATTTGGGACAAAACATTTAGGGTAAATGAAGAGGCCCTATGTTCAGTAAAGTAAAATAGGGCTCAGTAAGTAGTTTTGATAAAAGTGTATCACTTGGCTGGAAAAGAAAAGGTCTGTGGAATGTTAAATCTTTGTTTTATTCTGAAACGAAGGAGTACTTTTAAAAATTACCGACATTTCCTTGAGAAATGACATTTCCATGAACTGAAGCACAGAGATATTCGTGCATGCATAAAATTACCTGTCTATAAGTATTACATACATATGTACAAGTACATAAAACAATGAGGGAGGATTGCTTTGCCATTGGGATTTATTTCAACAGATAACTTTCTTATTCCAGTATGATTAACTTGTTAAACTCTCAATGATTTGAGAAGTAAACTGAAAGAGCACTTACTTAAAATGGCCGGAAAAGATGGGACCTTACTGTGCTTCTGTTCTGCCCTCCATCTAAAAAATCTAATATCCTTTTAGATGATTATCTAATTAATAAGATTTCTTTCTAATTAGGTTGAAATTGTAACATTTCGTGAATGTCCCCTTACTAAGCAAGTCACTTCTTAGAATACCTGTGCTCTGGGGAACATGAAATATCTTTTCTCAAGGGAATTGTAGCAGCCTTAAGATTGCTAAACTAGAACATCTGATGGATTCCTGATTGAAATGCCAAATGCTACTTTAGAGAAGTGGATTTAAATCTGAACAGTATTTTACATCCTATCAAGTTAAGAAAGTACAGAAATCATGTAGGTCTTATTTTTTTCCCTTTTATATTTTATTTTGAACTCAGGAGAATAAGCTAATGGACTTAGACTCTGTATTTCGCTGAAATAATAAGTTCTGATATTTCATTTCTTTGTATGGAGCCAGAAGCTGTTTATAGAATTTTTTTTACAAATTATGTTAACTGTTCCTCTCTCCTTTTTTAATAGGAAAGGCAATTTTAAAGAAAAGAAACACTAAAATAGCAGGACTTAGATTTTACCACAGTTCTGGCAGAACACTGAACTTCTCTGTACATCAGTCATGGTGCTTTAACTGTATTAAAGCAAGAAGGTCTGGGCAAAACACCGGATCTTGGTTGTATTTTTTGTGCTGTTAGAGCAGGTTTCTGTACCTGGAGGAGCAGAACTATAGTGATAACCAAGGCTTTTCTAGCCCAGGCAGTTTTGTCACTTCAGGTTTGTTTCCCAAAGTTTCTGTTCTTTGGTGTGGGGTGAATGCAACTGGATTGGTATATCCAGTATATCCACATTGAAAGTGATAAAATGATGTGAGTTTTATATTGGGTAGCACTGTTCATTTGTCAGCATGAATTCTTGCACTGCATAAAGACTGGTGTCTAATCTTGTACCTGCTCCCATTTTGGTGCAAAGTTGGGGTAAATATAGTTACATTACGTCGATATATTCTTGAGAAATGCTAACCCAATCAGTGACAATTTTGTGAGCACATGCCAGGTAGAGCAGAATTTTACTAAAACCCTGGTAAGAGGTGGTAAAAGTTGTGTAACCCATGCAGCTGAACTTGTTTTTGTGATGTAGACTTACACTTAGGAATGAATATTTGTCTTAGATTGGTTCCATTGTCAGTTTTTCCCTTTTGCCCTGAAAGAGAAGAGAAAGGTTATAGTACTTGAGAAGTAAAGAAGTCTGTAAATAAAATATACTTACGCAGCACCTGAGAAGGTTTTTTGGAGGATGAGGGTGTATGTAGCATCACTGAGATGGCAACCCCTTGCAGAGATATGGGCTGTGATTTGGTCCATCTTCTTCCTTCAAGCCACACGTTCCCTGATGGAGAAGGTGGCTAAACCAAATACCATGGAAAATTTTTTAAAAGATCTGAGTAGTTGTGTGACTGCAGCAACATTTCTATTAATACCTGTTAAAATACAACCAATCCAGTCCCATGCTTAAGGGTATAAAATTATGATGATCAGGGTTCTGGAAGGAATTTCTGCCCTGCATAGCAGTACACAACAGATTGTGCCCTGAGTTGCTGATGTTTTTGGATACTTTGGGAATTTACTGGGCTCCATGTGACTGTTTCATAGACAACCTGTATTTCATACAATGATAGCCCAACAGCTGGAGGGAATTTTCTGCTATTGTGTATCTGCCTGTTGGTGTCAGCTACTGTTTGTTGGCCCAATGAAAGCTAGCGCTGCTGGAAGTAGGAGTAGGACCAGAGGACTTCTATTTTATGATATAAATAATTTAGAATTGCATGTTTTTAGGGCGGTATGTTTTTGGGGTTTTTGGCAGTATGCGGTATAATGAGCATAACAGTATGATGCCGTGAAAAATGGAAATCCTAAATCGTCAGATCACAGCATAATTCTAAAAATTTTTTTTCCTTGCTTCCTTCTTTTCCATCTTTGAAATACATGGTCATCTTCATGCTCAGTTATTTAGCTGTATTGGTCATTCAATCAAACTTCTCACAGAGACAACTTTGGCATTTAAAATAAAGTTAAATTTTCGTTGCTTATAAATGTTTACTATATCTTCTGTGTTGAATGTCTTGTACACATAGGGAGCAAGTAACTTTTTCCCCTTTGGAAAAAATACATATTACAGAATGATAAAGTCCTTCCTGCCCCATCTTCAGGATTCCAGAGTGTCCTGTTACCATTTTCATATCTAGGACACTAAACTTGGTCAAAACCTATCATTCAGTATCTATCATTCTATGAGAGGTCTTAAGTACAAAATAAAACTACCTTTAGAAATTAGTAAAAGGTATAGACTCAGCTAGGAGCTCCATTTGTTTTTCTTTTACACTGGTTAAAAAAAAAAAAAAAAAAGAAGGTCTGTTTCAAATCCTATTTGTCCCTTATCTCTGTTTGTTCAGTTGTTTTTAATATCACGTACTGAAAGAATTTCAATAGCTGTTTCACCATGAAGTCATTTGTTATCCTTCAGCAGGCCTTTGCCTGCTGAATTGTAAAGCAGCCTCGACTATTTGCATCCTCCAGATGGAGCAGCATATAAACACTCCCAGATATTTCTGGTAAGTATGAAAAAATATCTTATTTGTCCTTTCTGTGAATAAATAAGAGAATGTCAAATTTTATAGACTAATAAATTTTTATGTCGGCACTGACATTGAATCTCTCATGGCCTGCAATGTCACAGACCCTGAGAAACACAATATTTTTTTTGTTTTGTTTTCAAATAGATACTAAGTCAAATAGAAGCTAAATAAAAAGCCAGGGAATTTGATTGCATTGTTTATGTCTGCCCAGTAGTCTAATTCAGTTGCAGTTGACTATGAGCAAATACAATTTACATTTTTCCCAGGCTTATTGCATAAGCGATCGCTCACATATACATGCATGAGTGTATGTCAAGCAGAACTCAAATAATGGGTTAAAGTGTAATTTAATAATATATTCTAATGTCTGTTTTTATAAAGAACAAAAAACTTTGTTCTATTACAATGCATTCTCTTAGCTACCGACAATTAATTCAAATCTTATCATTATTAATTTTTTTATTCCTCTCATTTGCAACGTATCCTAAATCTCAACTGCTTTGTGATACAAATGTATGTATCAAGTATCACCACATGCAGGAGTTCCAGACATCACTATAAGTCTACATTTTAAATTCTATTTCAGTTCCTGAAATTAATCTCAATGAGAATTTTAATTTGTGTATTTCTAATTTTAAACAGAACACACAATAGAATAACTTATAACACTCATCTAAATAATGAAGCCTGACAGTATCTTCCGTGGTTGAGTAATAGGCTTTTTATATTTGCTAGTTTTCATAGTTTGTTTTTCAGTTTCTTTCTAAATTAGATCCAGACTTCTTGAAACAGAATAAAAATATACAAAGGACATAAAAGTCAATGAATGTATAAAGTGGTAGGAATTTAATTTAATTCGCTGTATTTACACATGATAAAATACTCCTTGATTGAATGCCTACTGATTATTTTCTGAACTGTTTGATTTTCAAAACAAAATTGTAATAAGTCGTATGCAATATTTATCTTGTTTCATTAGTGCCATTAAATGAAAATTAGTGTGATTTACTCGCGTTTTCCAGCACTAGCTAATTCCTTGAAAATTAACTTTACTTAGTAGGCTTTTACCCAACTGAAATGAAATGTTTAAAATCAATATTTGAGTGTTTTTTGAAATAGTGCTCAGCAGCAGCACCAGCTCATCAGAGGGGATGCTGGGGACACTACTGAATGCTAAGAGTAAGCATACATTGTCTTTTGTAATGGTTACTGGACAGCATCTTCACTCAGGACATGTTGCTGCTGTTTCTCTGGGAGAAAGTTGCAGAAGATACATAGTCTGTATGTATGGACAGAAGACAGGTTTAATTTGGTTTTTATGCAATTCAGTTTTCTTTCATGGTGTTAGCTGATTTGCCATGGTTTAGGTCATAACTGCTTTGTTTCAGTTGAGTGTATGCTCATGTAAATAGAAAGCAGATTAACTATATATTGAAAGGTCAGTCCTGAAGTATTGTCTGTCTTAAAAGGCTTTCACAGGAAGCCCTACAGATCTTGCAAGTCTTTCTGTAGATAAGACATCCATTTACTTAAATATTTTTTCCGAAGTAACAACTGCAGTATTTGTTTTTTCAACCTTATAAGATAGCATTATTATTTTTACTTAGATAACAAGAGAGATACAGTATATAGAGCACAATATTGTTTGACATTTTTGCCCTCCTCCTTTGGTATTACCAGTTGTTTTTGCAACTCAGTATACTTTTTACTTGACAAAAAGTCAAATTATTACAAATAGTAGAAAAAGAGGAGACTGGTAGGAAACAAGAAAGATTGAAATTTGGCATGTTTTGTTGTACTAGGACTCTTAACTGAAAAAATGGAGCATTTTGAGGATGAAACTAGGAAGAGGAAAGAATAATTTGATTTAATGGTTTACTTTTCAGTGACACTGGAAAATACCTAGATGGAACCTGATTTTACTGTCCCGAACAGTGTTATCTCTCAGTTTCTGCCGAATGGGCAGACGTGGATGGAGCTCACAACAGTACAGCTCATGAGAGACTTACTCTGCTCGTTATCAGCCAGAATGGGATTCATCTCACTAACTTTTGTCACCTAGAAATTAGTCAGCTAGTCTGAACTGGCCATGTGGATTCTCTGAGGTCATGGACTTTGTCTCTAATGGAGAGAGACACTTTCAGGGGGGGTTGTGAGACAGTTGTGATGCATTGCTCTCTGGGGATGCTCGTCTCTGTCTGCTCCCTCTCCTCCTCTCCCCTTGTTGACCGCAGGGGGAGCCTAGATGACTGACTTGGACCAAAAGCTTGGGATTCTCATGGATTCTGCCCAAGGCATCTAGTGGAAGCTCCTTGGATGGAGATAAATCATCATCTGGAGGTGCCAATCCATGGAGCTGAAAGGCAGTCTAGGCAGATAATGGGGTAAAAAATGAGTTTCTGAAAATAGGCATTTGTTATGCACACAACTACATTATGTTAGGCATACAACACTCAGTATGTGTGTTCATCCACAGCTTCAGGTTTTTAATGGAATCAGAACTAAGCAAAGGATTTCTATGTGTGTGCTATGGGCAACAGACATCTTTAGCATTTCTCACCAGAATAAAACCTTTTCTTTTTCTGAAGTGCTTTTTCTTTAACCTTACTTGAAGTGCATTTGATTCACTTCAGTTCTTTCACTGAAGCTTCGTCTTCCTTTCTTTTCTCAACATGCAAGTTTTCTCTTTCCAGGTCACATCCAGTCATGGTTTAATACAGCTGTGTCCCAGCAAAGTGAATAAGATGTTGATGACATTTGTCACAAGGAACCTCTTAAAAACCATCAAGCGAAGCAATGCATTTGTCATTGCTTTCCTGAGTTCTTTGTCAAGACAGATAGGGAAGCCTCAAAGATCTGAGCATGGGTGAAATGTGTTCATCTTGAGATAAAGATTTGTGAACATTGATGACTTGATGTAAAGAATGGCTACTACTTTTATTAATGATGGGTGTTCTCAAAGGAAACAGAAGTTGGAACTAACAGAGGTTTATGCTGGCCTATGCAGGGGGTGGATGCACTGAAAGGTATATGTTTTTTCCATGCACATCTTGGAACAATCCTAATTAGTCATGCCATTAACATTTATCTAAATGAGGATGGGAATGAAGATAAATTAAAGGTGTGGACTGAAACTAGGCCAGAACATTTCTTTTTTCTTGAGATCAGTAGTTAAACTTCCCCTGACTTCAGTGAGATCAGGAATAGTTGAATTCACATGAAATGCGTGAGATAGCAATTATCATATTTTTTGCATTGTGTATTTGAACACATAACTTGCTTGCACGTCTCTCCTGCTAGAATGTCAGCGAGTTACTCAGATCGCTGTGCTAGCTGTACTTAAAGATCTTAGTTATATGTTTCTGAAAATGTCATCTATTCCTTCAATCACTTGTAAGCCCCCTGTAATCTCTTTTTAATGTAAGCGCGCTGGAGTTTTCCCTTTTGTTTGCTGCCCTTGCATTATTTACTTTGATCCGCTGTGAGAAAATGTGAAAGTGTGTTGTCCTAAATGCTAGCATCTCACCAACAAGATTTGAGGCCTTGTACTTCACATTGAAGAAAAAGGCTCTTGTGTGAAGACGCAGGTTTTGTTTAGTTCTCTGTCCCTGGTGGGAGCCTTAATTGCATTTTCTCTCTCACACAGTGGCTGGCTAAGGAGTGCCTGCCTTCCCTGCTGATGCTGGAGTTTTCAAGCTCTATTACCCTGTGACGGAGAAAATTCCTTGGTCCAAGAAGAAAAGACTCAGATTAAAAAAAAAAGTTAAAAAAAAAGTAGAAAAAAAAAAGTGTTTAAGTATTGTCAGTTTACCATGTGTGGTAAACAGAACAAACAATAGACTTGCTTAACCTTCCTCCCCACCCTCTGAGACTCTCTACAAGTTTTGTATGACCTACTTTATAGAAATCACATCATATTTAGAATGTTAAATATTATGGAAAGTATAATTCCCTAGGGCAAATAAATTAGACTTCTTGGGAAAAGTGGTAAACATAAAATTATAAATGCTTTGTGTTCTCTTAATCTGTGCCAGCCCATTCTAATGCATATTTTATAACCTTTAACTGGAGTTAAAACAAAGCAAAAGTCCCCAATTCGCTTTTAAATTCTATTTCATTTATACTGGGAAAATCTTTGAGATTTTAGATGTTGCAAATAAATATTTAATATCCTTGCATGGTTGTGACAGAACTTCCGATAAAGTAAGGGGAAGCCTTGCAACAGCTTTTAAATTGCAGTTAGCCTTGATTTGCACTGAATGTTTCCTCACACAGCACTGAGTGCTGGACAGGGATGTCTAGAATAGCTGGAAATAATGTGAAGAATTAAGGGCTGTGTACTTGTGTGAACATGCATGGATGGAATCATGATAATATTCAAGCAAGCTTGTGTATTTTTAGTCTTATGCCTGCATGTGTCTATGACAGCTTGGTGATTTTTGCACTTTGATCTGTGAATTCATGTCCCACTTAAAACCTCCATATTTTGGATGGAAAAAACCTCTTCCCATGGCAGGGGGGAAAAGCCTTATCTTATTTTTCCCCCCTGAAATTTTGTCATGTTCTTCATTGATCTGTGGTTGCTAATGGTGAAACAATGATGTCATAGCTAGGAGGTTTTTTTTTTTCCCATTAGTGTTCAGCTGTAAAACCATTTTATATGGAAGTAGCTTTTGCCTTGCACATCCATGTCCTCCTCCTCTTGGGATTGGAGTCTGCAGAACTTAAATTATGGAATGATTAAAATAGGCACTTACATTTTTAATCCTGGTTATTCTGCACTTAACAACAAATCATCAAGACCTTTGGGCAAAACCTTATTCAAATTTTGCACAGCAAATTTGGATTTTGGGTTGCTCAAAATATCTCTGCTTGCTAATGACGTTTCTAATGTTGTGCAGCTGACACACTTCACTCTGTAGTTTCCTCTGATGAGTTGATGGATTTGTCTGTTTATTTTTCCAAGATGTTTTATTCTTAAACACAACTTATCTAAAAGAATTATCTCATTTACGGTACATCTTGACAGTAGAGATCACCCAGGATGCTTTTGATAAACAGCTCTTGGTGTGTGCTTGAGGCTATTGAAAGGATTCTGAGGGATGGGTAAAAAGGGTCAAGCAAGCTCTGGAGTTCACTTTTGTGGTTAGTCTCACAGAATTTGTTGGATTATTTATTTATTTTTTTCTAGAAGAAAGTAAGCTTTTCCTGTGATTTGGCAGAGGTCTTTTGATGTGCAGAGGGGCATTTTAAAGGTGTCTCACTACAGAACGCCTAGAAGAATCCCAGGAGAATCCAGTTTCAGAAGTAGTTTGGGAAGGGACAGAATAATCACACTGCACTATCTACACTTAGAGTGTAGATAAACCTGTTTTTCTTCATGTAGATATCTGTTGTTAGAAAGATCTCAATGCAAATATTAACACACATGGTGATGACTCATGTTTTTTCATGGAGCATTCAGAGGATGCTTAAGACAATTCTCTGGTCCATTTACTGAAAATACATTGGAAAAGTCTGAAATAGTGTGTTCTTCATGGTTTGCTATGTGTTTCTAGAAAGACCAGTTACTTAACTTTCTGTTACATTAAGGAATTAAGGAATTTTTTAAAATAGTAATTCCAGCTATTGCTAAATATACTCATTGTAGTAGAATTGTTAGGTCCTTCTCCTCTCAGTTCTTTGGTCTTGTGTAGTTCATTTAGTTCTTCAATAATCTCCTTCCCCTATCACATCCTGCTTGTATCCATTACCAATATTCCAGGCATTTATCCCAAACCTCAGTGAATGTGTCAAAAACAGATTTTGAAGACTGAACAATTTCACTGAGGCTTTAAAGCTGTTGTAAACTATTCAAACAGTTTTGTCTTCTCAGCATCTTAAGTTCAGTCTGACTGAAAGAAACTTTTATGTGGTATGAAGAATTTCTTAATGATATTGAAATAAAAAAGCTTCTTTTACATCTGTTCACTTGGAAGAACTTGATGTTCTTTCTCTTTCCTAGTTAACTCATTTTGAGTTAGTAACACAAATAATAAGATCAAGCTTTTGTTAGTGTGAATGTTTTTCATAGACATTGTTAAGGTTTCTAAGGTCCCAGAAATTACCTCACATAGGTATGAAGAAACATATTACTTAAAGGGAATCCTGTTTCTCAGGTGAGTCATGTGCATTTGCATGAACCTTTTTATTTTAAAGTTTTTTAAAAGAAAATTAATCTGAAAGGTATAATTTTTCTGTTACATTAACAAACACTACAGCTTAGGTGCTCCTTTACTCATCAGATGGAAATTACACCTGAACATAGTCTAGAAATGTCTTCTCTTTCTACTGTGCTGGTGAGTTTCACCTTTTTCTTTGTTCAGAGCCCATTCCCTGAACAAGACATAAAGATCTGACCTATACTTGCAGTAGCTTTTATTTCCACACAGAAAGGTGTTCTCAGCAAATCTATCCTAGAAGGACATACTAGCTGTGTTTGATTTGGATGCAGCTGGTTTTCCCCTATTCCATTTAGATGTGCATCAAGTTTTATTTTATTATAGTATTGTAGATTAGAAATTATTGATTGGAGTAGCAGTACTGGGGTTAAAAGTATGGTCAGCCACAGGTTTGCAGTGCTGGTATGGACAGTGCTGCATAGGAGGCTGCCTATATACCAATGGGAACTCCCATAACCTGCTGAGACATTTTACAGCTTCTGTGTTTCTTTATTCTTTTGTTAAATGTACGTGAATCTTCAGGCTCCTTACTGTGAGCGAAAGCAACTATGTCCCAGATTAACTGAAGCATTCATATAGAAAGAGATAGTATTTTAGGAAGCACTTAAAATTGAAGACAAGGTAGCTTTCATGTGCTGCTCAGCACTTAAAAATAGCTTTAAAATTAACATCTGGTGGAATGCTGAACATGTATTTTGAGCATTGTAGATCTGGAAGCCTCATCCATGGCTTTATAAACCACACAATACTAAGGAAACAGAAAATTTTGTGTTGCAGTTTTACAAGAAAATCCCTAAACAGTTGGGTGACTTGGATAGCTGATACGAGTGTGCTTATAATAATAATTAAAATAATAGTAATGTCTTAAGTCAGTAACTATTGCCTGTTTACTCATAAGCAAGTGACTAACCCAATCTCAGTTTCGCCCTCCCTTTACATAATTACTTGTTGGAAGGGCTATAATTTGGTAGGAAGAGAAAAAAGACGTGACTTGACACCGCTCCTCATAAAGGTGGGTGGAACTGAGACTGAGGGCAAATGTCTGTTGCTCTTTTTTTTCTTGTGCTACCTTATTTTGATTCTTGTTTTAAGCATTAACCTTTGAAGACTACCTTTGCTGATATCATCTGTTTGTTTCTGCTGAGTCAGTCTACCCGCTTATACAATTTATGTATACAGAAACTCTTGTAACCAAAGGCACTGTTCTGTTCTAATTGAATTCAGTGGCAGATCTCTCAACGATTTGATTAGTTGGTTGAACTGTGTAAAACAACATCTTTCTCTTTCTGTAAAGGAGATTCTTGCAACCCTTTCCTTTTTCTGCTTCGTTTGGTACCTTGCATCTATCTAAGGAAAGATGGCACATTCACATAGCAATATGGAATAGGAGTTGATTGTCTATGTCCAGCAGGATATTTTTTCCCAGGGATTATGAGTGGATAGAACATCTAGTCAGGTTTTGTGTAAATGGATTAGAAGTATTTGAGGGGAGAACGTTTGTCATAGGTATGTGAACAGCCTTTTTAGCTGAATTATCGTATCATATTTTAAGCACTGAATCATAAAATCCATAGCTAAAAGGACCTCGAATAATTAGTTTAGTTCATCCTTTGGCAAAATACATGATTTGCTTTCCAGGCCATTTATGATATGTTTGTGTGACCTGTTTAATATGAACTGATGCAGCAGAATTATTTTTATATCTCTTAGACCATCTAAAGGTTACAATTGGTCCCTAGAAAATTACTCCCACATAAAAGAATACAGAACTAGACCTACAGTTCAAATTATGTGAATGAAAGAAGAATTGTCTCCTTCTGATTTTCTGACCTCTAAGTTGTGTTATGAAAAGCATTACAGAATTAACTTTATTTCATATCTGAAAATGTGGACACCTGTAAATGTGCATGAAGTAAAACTGTTAGTTTCTAGCTGTAGAACACAAGAAAAATTGGCAGGATGTTCACCTACTTGATAAACATCCACCTTACCAGTTAATTCCAGAATGGACTGTCAGATAACCTTAGGAAGCTAAAGAAAATTATCTACTCCAACTGTTAATTCATAGTAGACACATCACATTATGTGATTAAGAAGATATTGGCTGTATGTATTGGAAGATGTATTTTTTGTCATAACATTGCTTTAGATTCAGAGGTACCTCTGATGGTACTGGTTTCAACATGAGAGGAATCAGGATCCTGAAAGATACTCATATATTTGGCTTGGCAGATCAGAACATAACTTCCATTTTCTTCTCTTTAGTCTTGAAAGTTGAATATAATTTTTCAGGGAAATGCTTTCAAAGAAATTTCGTTGTGTGGGGCTGCTTAGAGCTAAGCAGCATTTGACATTTTGTTCCTGGCAACACAGCTAAGCTCTTTGTGGAGAACTCAGTGATGTTTACTGTGCTGATCCTAAGGACAAACTTGTTTGAAAACAAGGTGGTTTAGTTTGCAGTCAGATCATCGTGATTTTTATCACTGCATTTGATGTATAGCAGACTGCTTAATTCTCTCTTCTTAAGAAAATCTTGTCTGAAAGAACTTTCTGCATTTTGAGCATTGTGGCAGGAACTGAAAGTTCTGTGCAAAGGAAGATGTGAAATCAAAGCAGTGCTTTTTCTTGTTGATCTGGGTTAGCTTAGGCAAATGCTTTTGAAACACACTTTCTTGTTTGTGTTCCTCAATAAAATTCTGCCTGCCAGACAAAATAATTAATTTCACAGGGCTGGTAGATGGTCAGGAAAATGATGAATAGTATAAAAGTGTCCCCATAGCAAATCAAAGTAAGTACCTGGATTCAGAGGTCCAATTCTGGCAGCTTTGGGGGGAATGTCCAGAGGAAGGAAAAAGAGGAGGACAGGATGAACAGGACTCTTCATACCCTGGATCAGCTAGAGCCAGTCTTGTGATCCCAGTAACTCATTTCAGCTCTTACAACCTTCTGCTGCTTATTTGAAGATAATATTCAGTAACTGAATATTTTATGCAATGATGAAGGCTAGATGATCAATTAAATCTGATGTACTGTGATACAAGATTGGAGTGTGTATAGTATCTATATGTGTATATATACATACATATACATATATACACATACATATATTCAAGATTACAAAACCAAGTCTTGAAAATTCCTGAACACCCAACTTCAATTGCCCATGGAGCATTTGCACTAAGTTGTTATTATTAGACTACAGTTTTTATTTAGTGTATCATATGCTATTTTTTATTTAGCATCCGTGTTTATTTTGGTGCACAGGACGGTTGTTTATGGGAACTTTGGCTTATTTTCTGCAGGAACTGGAACAAATCAAGGGCTGCAAAAAGAGAGAGGATGCTTTTTGTGATTGATTCAAGAGAAAGACACTCTGGCAAACTCAGTTTTGTCCATGTTTCTGTCACAGGCTGTCTGTGTGATGCTGAGCAACTCAATTAAAGCATTTGGCAGATGGCCACTAACTGCATATAATTCATTTTCAGGGTGCTCAGCTTGAGATATGTGGGCTCTTACTAGCAGTAGTTGTTACTCTCCTTACAGCCACTGAAATCAATGGAAGTAGTGGCTGCTCAGCATGTTTGTTAGCATAGCAGAGGAATGTGCACATGGAGAAGGTGAAAGTTCCTGAATCCTGGTGTCATCTTTCTCACTGATCCTCCCTGTGCTAGATTACCACTGATTATGCTACATGTGAAAAATTACATATAGGTAGATATTTGGAAAATAATGCTTCAATTGGAATCTATGAGCTTTTTCATTAATGTCCTAAAAAAGGAATACAAGAAGCCAATAATTTATATATACCTGGTCTGCTAAATTGTGAACAATGTATAGTCCAGTAGCTGGATGATGCATATGAATTACTCAGTATCTGCCCATTTCCCTAATACAGCCTATCCAGAACACGGGCAGAAACATAAAAACTTCAGAAAAAATACTATGTGGTTAATATAACTAAGTAATTATTACATAATGTAAAAAATAAAAGGAGGCAAAATTCAGATTAAAACAAAAGCCATCTTCTCAGATTTCTCAGTTTCAAAA
The DNA here is from genome assembly GCF_028018845.1 of Melospiza georgiana. Classification (NCBI taxonomy): domain Eukaryota; kingdom Metazoa; phylum Chordata; class Aves; order Passeriformes; family Passerellidae; genus Melospiza; species Melospiza georgiana. The sequence continues at coordinate 43,118,507 of NC_080431.1, forward strand.
TGCTTGATTTGACAACCTGAACATTGTTCTGTGTAATGTAATATATGGTATGGGAAATTAAAGTATGGCTGCACAGCTATAAATACAATTCACAGGCTAAAACTACTCCTATTAACATTGCAACTGAAAGATATAAATCAGTTCATAAATATGAAATTGCTTGCATGCTTGGCTTTTTGCAGAGTCGAGATCTAATTAGTGGAAGGCATGCTCTTGTGAAATACCAGGGTGGGAGTTGTACTTGCACCTTCTAGGACTGGGCCCTACCTTGAAATGATTATAACTATATGTCTATTTATAGCTAAGGAGACATTTGAAAGAAATATTTGTTTTATTTGTATAGCATTTTCATTGGTTTACCCTAAAGATATATGCTAGATGATAATAAAGTAATAAAAGATTGTTTTCACAGCTGTTTGTCTTTGATTACATATTTCTTTGAAGTATTGCAATGAGACAGACTTTGAACCTGGAAAGAGATCAAATAATGAATTGTTCTGCTTTGTGAAGCTTAAGAAGGGATTTTATTGTTGAAACATATAGTGCAACATAGTTTTTTTCTTCTAACAGTTAAATAATGGTTGAAAGTACTATGAGATCATTACAGATGGACTAGATTAAAGACCTTAGGGCCAAACATTAGGAACTGTGTTAGTATTAACTAAAATAATTTCTTAAGTTCTGTCATTACCAATTTATTTTTGTTAGTTTTTCTTTTTGAACCAAAATAGTATTTCAAAGAAAGTGTTTTAAATCTTTTAAATATTCATTTACTTAAAGCTGAGGATGACAGGAAACTTTAATAACTGTATGAATCCTGTGGGATTTTGTTTGTAATACAGATCGCTTGACCACACTTTGTACCCTGGATAATATATTTAGTGTTAAATTTGACTGAAAGTTATAGAACTGTGAATAAACTTCATAGGATTTTCTCAAACTGAAAGGATTATAGCATTTAAAATGTTTCTGAGGAGGTTCAAGTAAAATATTCCATTTAAAAAAAAGCTTTTTATAATGGTTTTGCTTCAAACAATATTATATCTGACACTGAGCTCACCGCCTCCCCTCGCTGAAATTCATCTTGAAAGTAAGTCACAGATACCTAAGTGACAGAGAAAGATACTTGGTTTATTTTTTTCAAGGGTAGTGCACAACAAAATATCAAATAATGCAGGTCAGCATTTCTCATGATGCGTTTGAGTTCTGTCTGGTGATGTTGGAAGACTATTCCTCTCTACAAGAAATACCTGTAAGTTTATGATTATATAGCTGGGATACACAAAATTGTTAAGGTATATATTTTTAAAAACCCTGAAATGTTTATATGCTCTGTATCCATTGACTGAAATTATTTGTTGTGTTATTTAGAACAAACTTTTGTCTCTGTGGAAGAGAGAAACCTTTTAAATGATAATTTCAATAGAAACATTAGACAAAGGAATATTGTAACTTTAGAGATTTTTATGATGAAGGTGTGTTTAAGAGATGTCACTTTGATATTTTTACATTATGTCCTACATTTGTCAGCTAAAACCAGGATATTGCCTCAATGAGAAAAAGCATGTTCTGCACTTGTCAAAAGGCAGTAAGTAATGATTAAAATAGCAGTGTGAAACGCTGGGAGATTAAAGTGATGCTAATGATAAGTGAGAGAAGAAAAGGGCAAGCTATATTTTAATCCCTGAGAGAATGGTTAATGACTTCTATTGCCTGAGATTAAACTAAACCTGTCTCATCAGCTTTTTCTGCCTGGTGAAAAAAAGCTCTCTGCACTTTAATTTATTAAAGTCTTTTAAGGAAGCACATTGATCCACAGAGGTTAAACTTTAAAAAATTGTGCAAAATACACACTAAAAATGCTTTAACAAAAGTGTGACTTTGTTGCTTTAGGCAAGCTCACAGTTTTATAAAGAATTCATTGTCTATGGGTTGGTGAATTTAATTAAGGAATATTAATTACTTAAACTGAGAGGTTTGTTCCTTTTTAAACCAGAACATTTTTGCCATACTGGGGCAGGAAAAGTAGGAGTAGATTTTAGAAGATAGAAGCAGGAAAGGACAGAGTAAGTTAAAATTACTGTATGATCTGTTATGATAGTGATATCAAAAAGCCATTTTAAAAATGCTTTTCAAAACATACGTACTGCTAGGTATAATGTACTGAGTACTTTTGTTTATACTGAGTTACTGTAATTCATTTCTTTTAATAATTCTTATGATTGCAAGACAGTGTTATAAAATCATTCTTATATTGAGAAGCTGCCCAGTTTACCATTGCCTTTTCAAATGGCCTGTAAAGTCTTTCTTCACTTTGAAGAGGGTTGACAGAAGAATAGTTAATTAGACTATTTTTAAAATACATGTGATAAAATTGTCAAGTCTGAGTTCTTAGGATAAACTGCAACATTGCAGCATGCTTGGGAAAATAAAATATTCCTCTCAGGCAGCTCTGGAAGCTTTTGTCACTTTTAACCTCCATCCTTTCATTAGATTTATTTCACATAGCATCTGTATTCTCAGCCTACAGGACACACAATAGCTTTAGAAACAGAAAACAGATAATATTCAAGCAAATACGCATGGCTTACTTAAGCCTTGTTCAAGTTTCAATTCCACGTTCTTTTTGATTTTTAATGGTTTTTTCCTCTTTATAGCTAAGCATACTGGAGGTAAACAGTGTGCTTTTGTACTCTTTTGCAAGTTCAGTACCCATAGTGCCTTTCTGGCTCCATACTAGCAAACTGCAGTGTGCATCCCAGCTCAAGGAATAAATCTGGTGCCTGTGGATACCAACAGTTCTGCTCTATATCCTTTCCCTCCTGCCTCATGGAAAGTATTTTCCCTTTTGAAATCTCCCAGCCTCTGTAAATAAGGAGCCATTTAGTTACTATCTTACGTGATGGTTGTAATCCAGGTTATTTTTTAAAGCTGTTTTTTAAGTATAACTTGTTTGGTAAGTGAGTTTAAACTTGATTCATGCTTTGATGTTAATGAAACACCAATTTATCGGAAGGCCCTGCAGCCCTAATGAGCAGTTTCTTTAAAAAGAACATTTAATCAAGGTTTATTTTTAACTTGTTTAAACAGATCTAATAGTTTGTGCTGATTTCATTTCAGTATAATAATTGCTAGCAATCCTATTAGTAAGTCGTGGTACATGGAAGTTAACACAAATTCCATTCTAATGAGCGTAGTGTAACAGCAAAACCCTTGTAGTCAAGGAAAGGTTCATGTTTGAGAGGAGTGACAGAGGCACTTGGACATTTTGCTGACAGCAGATTATTTTTGTTTTTATACAAATGTCAGGCATGACTTGCTAGCGTTTAAGTGGGTTTTGTTATTTTTGAGAGGTGAAGATTTTCCATATTAACTTTTTAAGGTGAAAAGAGCCACATATTTCCTGGTGTTAGGAAAAATACTTGATCTGCTAGGATAACTCATATTTTTCTTTATACTTTACCTGTATGTGAGGATTTAACTGTAATATGCTGTTTTATGAGGATAAAGTTCCACAATCCAAAAATACAACTTGTGGCATTTTTTTAAATGAATATAAAATCTCGGAGGCAATTTAGTGTGAAAAGCAAATGAAATTCCAGTGCTCAATTTATAGTTAAGAAAAATCTCTAAAAGAGCAGATGAAGCTGAAAAATGTGTGATCATCTGAAATACTATTTTTTATGATTAGCTTAGAGCTGCATCTGTATGTACTGGAGATTGCATAGTCACATTTTCATTGTGACTCCTGTCCTAAGTCTAAATTCTGGCTTATTGGCAAAAAATGAAGAAAAAAAGAATTATTCCTTAGTTTGAAAATACAAATATCCCGTCAGTAGTTTCAGCATTAAATACAGTGTTCAGATGTTACTGATTGAGTCCTGTTATTAACTTTTAATCTTTTTATTACTTAGTCTGACACCATGACATTTAAAATACAGGAAAGTTGGAGATAAATAATTTGTGATTTAGGATTTTAGAACAGTATGAAAACATGTTCTGATGCACTGAAAGGCATCTGTAAGTTACACATTGTTTATAGATTTCTGGGTTTCTGATTGGAATCCAGGAGCCATGTATTCGACAAGCTTTGGAGGTAGGGTGGAAGACAGTCCCTTCAGAGAACACTGTTAATTGTATTTCAGTTGTGCAAGGAGGAGTCTTGAAGTCTTTACAAATTCAGTAGTCCACCCAAACAGGCAGCGTGCAGGGTCAGTACTTGAGCCTGTCAGTAGGTGGAATAATCCTGGTTATTTGCGCCAGCGTCTTACTGGGAAATCATTCACTGTGATTCTTCTGCTTCTGGGGGCTGGGAGGGAGGAATATCTGCATTGGTATTTCAGCTCTAGCTTGCTCTGTGACATGGTTTTCTCATTTTGAAAGAAATCACAATATAGTAGTAACGATCCAGTCTTTGCATACTTCCTTTCTTTTCTCCTTTGCTTCTTTGGTCATAGAATTGAAAACCTGATTTGGTCATAGTACTCACGTATGTGATTTCAGGGACACGCTACCCATACCATTTAGAAGATGTTTGTAAAGATTGCAACAAAAAATAATACAACTGCTTTGTGATGTTAAGGGTGATACGGGGGAGATTGTCTGGCACTGATGTGTTAAGACTTTCTTTTCTTTTCTGGACATGATTTTTCTCTACCCAAAAGACTCCACTTATGTGACCTGTGTTTTGTGCCTGGGAAAAGATATGCTCCTGGTTTTGTCAGGGAAAGAATAGCTATAGTGCTTAAATCACCTTCCCTATGTTGTGTCCTTGCTGGAAGAAAACCTGTGAGAAGTTTTGGTCCTTGTCCCACAGCCTCTCCTTGGCGAGCAGGAGGCCTGGCTGCAGTCAGGGGAAGGTTCTGGTGCTCAAGGGTCTCTTGGGTATTCAGTATGATAACAAACAATTCTCTGTTGCCCACAACGGGTGAGTAAAAGCATGAAACCTCTGCAGTTTAAATTTCATTATGGCATTTTTAAAAAGGAAGAAAGGTTTTGAAATACATATTCTTTGGGGGTTTTATTTCAGGGAGCTGTTATGAAAAAGTAGCATAGGTGATTGTGGGAGTCAAAGCACTGCATTAGCTCAAAGACTTATGTTAAGCTCATTTTTTTACATTGGTTTTTGAATGTGAATAATACAGCATACCTTGAAATACTTTCAAAGGTATATATTTTTACACTGAAAATGCTTAATGCTGTTCTGCAAAACTAAAACAACTGCATCTGGTTTAGATGTAGTTTCTGTCAAATCTTTTTGAGGAATGCCAGTTCACATCTAAATACTCTTTTCTAGTGCAAGTTTGAAGACTTCTTTAAAGATGAGGGAAATAAATTTGGACTCATCTGTTCATTGACAAATGTATGCTCCAATGAATCACGTCATCTGACTTAAGTCCTTTTTTCTGCCTTACTAAAAACAAACTCATGCTATTTGTACTTAAGGCTCATACACACTGCACCCTGAATACTAAGTTGGAATGTATTTACAAATGTGAAAGAACCTGTGGTCCTTTCATGCATCAGGTTGTCATAGAAACTAATTAACTTTCATTTCTGTGTCAGGGCAAAGTAGTGTTATGCAGATGTAAATTGTAGTTCAGAAATCACCAGGATGAAACTAGAGAAAAAGAAAACATCAAAACCTTCAGAATTCCTGCAGGACATCGGGAATGCAAAACATGTGATGGGAAGTTACAGTGTTAAATGCCTCATTTCACCAGGTCTTTTTGCATAATCTGCTTCTTCAGAAGTGCTTGGAATGTTACTAAACTGACAAAAGAGTATGGTTTATGTATATTTCATTTATGTATGTATGTGAAAATGAATGTGTCCAGGGAGCATGTATATGTGCACATGGAATAATGAAATTCTGATCAGAAATGGTGTCTAAAATATAAATGGCACAGACTACTAACTGTTAGAAAAACTTTAAAAACTTAACAGTGTAATCTTTGCTTTCTCAAATGAATTAAGCTGATTTCTCTCCAGTTAGTTTCTCTCTTTATGAGCTTTTACAATTTTACATGAAATGTGAATATATTAATATTTTAACTGTAAGAGGTATACTTTGACTGGCTTAAGTGGTAAAGGAATGTGATTACAAGATGATTTATTGGAAGTCATTAGAAATGATTTATTAAGAGAAAAATGTTGTGTTACTATAGCCTTTTTTTCTCTGCTGAAGATGGGGTTATGCTGTCATTTTGTCTTCTTCAGAAGAGGAAAGCAGCCTGCAACAAATCAGGGAAGCATTTTGCTTTGTGGGTTACTGGCATGAATAGATGTGAGAAGAGTGTCCAGCTTGCTTTTACAACAGAGATGTAGCAAGCCTTGTGCTCCATGGCAGATTCATGCTTAATAAGTCCCAGTCTCATGGGGAGAATTTGTGCATCCGTCCAGGCCAGCAGGGCTGGGCAGCAATTCCATGCACACTTCCAAGAGCAGTGGCCAGCCCATGCCAGTCTTGTTCCTTTGCTGTTTGCTTAATTTTATGTGCTGCCATTGTTTGTGGGGCTGTGCTGTGAATCAGATTAGTAATTGACCCAGATTAAAATATCTTTCCTCCCTCTCCCTCTCTCCCGCTTTTCTCCCCCATTAGCCCCTTGCCCAATTCTCAGGAGGGCAATAGCAAGTGTGAGTTAGAGGGAAAGGATGGGCCTTTGGTGACTGAAAAAGTGATGGCTTTCTTTGGATTACATTTCTTAGATGAGAAGTGGAAAAAAAGAAATCTGTGGAAAAGAAGAAATCTGCAGTGGAGTGGGTGCACAATTTATGCTTTAATGAATACAAGACTTCTTGCTCTTGCATGTTCTCCCAGCTTGAAATGTGAACTTAAAACAGAATGGATAATATTGCACTTAAGAAAAAAAAAAGGATAAGGGGGGATGTGCAATTATGCAATTTTCCTATAGTCAACTCCTTCACACAGAAAGGGGAAAATATTTTTTATAAATGAGAGTCATGGCAAAGCTAAAGACAGTCATAGAACTTGATTATCTTTTGGCTAAGACAAAAAAATATGTGTAAATGGAAGGTACATGAATACCTCACCACAAAAAAGGAAGAAAAAAAGGAGTTTGGGGATTGATTATGTATTATCTCTTTCCTGCTCACTTTATTTGTTAAATAGGATTTTTTTTTCCCTTCTGGCTACTCTGCAGTTCCTTGTTCTTATGAATAGCTTCGTTTCATTGTTTTGAAGTCAATGTACATTTCTTTTGAAACATGATGTAAAATGAGCTAGAGGAGAAAGAATTTATCTGTAAAGTATGTATTTCCCTTATCTTCTTTCATTGTGTGTATATATATGTTTCTATATTCAGGAAATTCATTGGCAACTCTCCAGTTGACTTCAGCAGGATAAGACCTGGCAATATAATTAGGCATATATTATTAAATGGAGGAGTCGATGTGTCACAGAAGAGTAATATGTCGTTTGCTGTGCATGTTGTAGAAGGGTAATATGGAAAGAGATTTAAAGGAACAGCAGGCTAGATCTGTTGAAATTTTACCAGCATGACAATCAAGTAATGGCTAATGTCAGACATTGCTTCCAAAGTCTTGTTGAACTTGGTCTATTCCTGTCTTGTTCCATAAATGAAAAGACACATAACCTTGTCCTCTTCTGTGTCTATGGAAATGGTTAAGAAAAATTGCTTAGCTCTTGTGCCAAATACTAAGGGAATCCTGAAGCCAAGCTGCTATTTACACCTCATCTAGGAAAACTTAAGTCTCTCTTAGATTCAAGGTCTGCAGATGAAACATTGAACCACCTGAGACTATAGCTTCAGAAGACTTATTTAAATACTTAAGTATTTAGACTTACTTAAATACTTAAATATTCAAGAGGAAAAGACCAAATTGAATTTATTAGAATAGTGAAGCTTTAGGGATGTCCAGTAAAGAAGCACTGTAGTTTTAGACAAACATACACTCTTGCCTGAACCTGTCCTGTGAGGAAGGAGCATCCAGGATGGCACTCTTGGTGATCAGGGGCTTGCAAAGCCATCAGACTCAGCGGAAACTGAGAGGGAGGAACAAGCTTTATCTGGAAATAGATCTGCATAACAGGGTATACCACATGGCAGCTGGGAGGTGAGGGCAGCAATCTTCAACATTTCTGTCACAGCAGTACTGCTTGCCATAAAATCTAACCAGGCAAGGCACTGCTTACATCTCAGTGTAAGTCACATGGCCTCATGCAAACTAAGGGACTCATCAGTAACCTTTGTTCTCCTTCCTGCTACCCAGAGCAAATTAGATGGGCTGACTGGATAACTCCAAGGCATCCACAGGAAATTCACATTACTATCAAACAAAAGATTAATAAAAAGTCCTTTATAAGAACGGCTGCAAGTGAATATGGTTTGATAGTGGGCACAAGTACTCGGTGGTATGCTGAATCTTCCCACAAGGCCATTTTACATAATTTATTAACAAGATCATTTTACTTTCTGATTTAAAAGATTTGTAACTATAAGCTCCTGTGTTTTCCCTGAACAAGTCACAATGCACACAGTAGGCAAAGTGTTAAAGGGCTAGGAAAATATTATTTCATCACTCCTGTTCCATTAGAATTCACTTGGGTGGCTGAGAAAATGGTTTATGGATTAGAGAGAGAAGAACAAGCTAAAACATTTCATACCTTCATCTCTGATAAATTCCCCAAACTCATTCTTTGCATCTGAGCCATAAATAACAACCATGCTTTTTGCTAAAAAGAGCTTTTTTCCTGTACCAGGTCTTTTGTCTTGGAGATGAATGCTATAATAAATTTGAAGTCTTAGGGGGGGCATTGTTTGAACTATAACATTATGGTTTACAACTGTTGCTTCTATTATGAGGAGGATAAAAAGCGACTATGAAGCTTGATCTCTGTCACAGAAACAGATTAATATTTCAGCCTTCAGCTTGGGTCAAGTGTATGATTTTTCCCAAAAGCACCTTAGCAATTAATTATTATTCTGTTTGCATTTAAAATCTTATCCTTTTAACCATCTTTCAACCTTATCCAAATGTTATGCTTTAATTCTATATTGAATTTTTTTTTTGAGCTTACAAATTATACTATAGGTCAACACAAGTAGGAAAGTTTTAGGGGAAAACGTTTTTAGAACATAAATTCATCAAAAGACATTTTGAGGTATTCCTTCCTTATAATTGGACAAAATTTGTTTAAAAATTAAGGTCACCCTTATAAATTTTGCTTTTGTTTCTCAGAAGATGAATGCAAACAGCTCAGATGTTTGCATTAATAAGCAAACGAAGCATGCATGTAATTGTGAATTAGAATCAAGAAAATTGTTGTACCCGTGAGCTCTAGCTTTAGGAGATCCTGGTCAAAAAAAAAAAAAAAAGATCCTAAAGAAGAAGATAACTTGAAGAAGATAGCCCTATCTTTTAGTTTCTACCGTGCTTCCCCTGCACAAGCTGAACTGCTTGAGGTTTTAGCTTTCAGTAATCTGGGTTTAGCACACCTAGGAAAATTAGGATCTGGGTGAAGGCCCTTCTTGACCACCTTGCTCACCTACTGGCATGAACTCAGCTCTGTTGTACTATTACAAGTCTTCTGATTAAATATACCAAGAGATGGCAAAGTGTTTCCTCTCAGTACCAGCAGGCTTTCTGTGCCTTGTTGGGCTTGGTTACTCCTAACACCTAAATGTTTCTTTACTTTGGCTGTCAGGTCCACATTCACTAATTACCTTGAGTGGATCTAGTGCTAAGAGAGTGAGCTTGCAGTGTACTTGTTACCTCTTGTGGGGAAAGGGGTAGCTTTGATGGAACTGGGAGCATTGGGCTTTCTGGAGAAACTCCACTGAGAGCTTCCCAGGTCAGTGCTGAGGAGGTTCAGGTTTTAAGGAGGTCCTGAAGACAGTGTGGATGGGTGCGTGCAACAATGAAAAATGCTCCTTGCATACTGCAGTATTTTACAACAAGTATTTTTCAAAACTGTAATCAATTTTAATTTCAGTTTCTAAGACATCAAGTGTCATCTCTTTTCCACCTACTTGATTGTATTGGTTGGTTATGTGCAGCTCCAGGATCACTTGTCCAAAGCTGAACCCCCTTATTCCAGCACTCCTCCTTCAATTAACTGATTGTAGATCTAAGGACTTTTTTGCCATTTAACTTTATGGAGACCCATGTCTTCAAATCACTCCTGTGTATCAGAATGGTTTACTTCACATTTTGATCATCTGCAAGCACAAAACTTAAATTATCAACAAAAATATCTTTGATAAAACTAAACTTAATATTATCTAAAGACACATAATGGCAGGTAAGAGCAGAATAAAGGGTGTATAAAAATGTACATTCATATGAAAAGTTGTATTGTTTACATATTTCAGAGATAATCCTTACCTGTAGAATGCAAGATTTTGCATTCCTTGCTGAGATACTTACACTCATATATGGTTTCACATATCAAAGTTTCAAAAGCAGTACAGTAACCAGTCAAATTTGTGTTTAAGACATGAAGTGAAAATGAAACAAAACTGGATTTTCCCCAACATTTTGAAAGGAATTTAAAAATTGGTGCAATTTTGTTTAAAAGTATGGTTTTTTACTTAATAATTTAAATTCTGTTTTGTTTCTTCATTTGTACGTTTGTTGGTAGACAGTTTTCTATGTTAAATCTGTCAAAATATGTACATCTATTATGGCTATAAACACATGGAGTATGGCAATAGAAGCTATTATAGTGGAAAATATAATCTATGTTGTTTTTTCTGTGCAAGTTTTAAAATTTATTGAAATTTTTAAAAAGTTGTAATCATTTGGAGAAGAGTAGCCAAACTTAAGGTGCTAGGCTGAAGTTGATATGCTGTCCTGCTACATGGACTTTGTGGTTACAGTTGGGAGATTTACCCCTCACTTTCCCCATAATTCAAGCTGGAACAGGGTTGATCCATCTCTCTTGCAGCTATTTTTTGATCAGCTTTCTTTTCTACATGGGAACACACTTCCATCCCTCTATTTGTTGCTCTGTGAAACTAAAATAGATGTAAAATGAAATCTGATTTGTTTTGTTGTCATGCTTACAAAATCTTTCCTCCTTTTTAGATTCTCAGTATATCCTGTATGATAATTTATTTATTCTTTTTTGAACAAAAATAGCATTTCAGATTTACAAAGGAAGAATGCTTGAAGATTTAAGGAATATGCTTTCTGCACTCAGGGAGTTTAAAACTGTGCAGGCACTCCTAAACTTTATCTAATGCATTTCATGACAGAATAAGTATCTTTGTAAATATATTCCTATTTAATTCTAACTTAAACTTAGTTTTGTTAATTCGAACAGATTTTAAAAGTCTTTTATGTATATACAAGTACATAATATAAAAAGAAATTTTGAATAGTACCATAACCTAAAGTTCATTAAAGGAGTCACCTGGAAATGAGGGAGCTAAATTCCAGTTTTTAGTTTTGTTATAAGTCACGCATTATTTTTTTCCTAGCGTAGCCTTTTCATTCAGCAGCAAGAAAAAGGCAAGTCAGAACTCCTGGCTTTCTCATTATCACATATTTGTTGAGAAAATATTGCTTTCAATTGACAAACTTCAATCCTTTTCTCCAGAGAAAATTCTACTTTTATCAGAAAGATCAGCATTTGTTTGAAACAATGTGTCAGGAGTCAAAAACCAAAGAAACCGTTAAAATGCCCTTTTGCCTAGCCTTGACCTAATAGATACCATTATGTTTGAATATTCACATTTAAGATAAGGAAATTATGTTTAGCACTTTAAAGCAGTCAAGATTTATTTCACCATTGATTAACAAGAGTTGAGGGAACTGTGCGTGGACCAAAATCAGGCTCTTCTTGTAAATCTTGTGATTTACAGATGTGAAATTGTAAACTGGCTTCGATTATTCTTTCTTTTCCATTTGAAGTGTTGTATATTTGTGAATCATAGTTAGGTATTGAAGTAGAAATCAAAAACTGAAAACTAATTTTGAAGGGGTAAAAATGTGTACAGAATAGCTGAAGAAATAAAGACAATGACAATCTTTGGGGGAATACTTGTGGTAAATGACTTCTTTCCTTTAATTCCTGTAGTGCATCCTTACTGATTGACATCTGAATGGCAGTAATTTGGGGTAATGGGTAGCTACTAATTGAGGGTGAGCTTCACTCCTTTGCAGAAGAACATTCTCAAGACCTTCCAGTATAACACTCAAATCCTGTATTAAGTGCATAAATTGGTATAGGATTTTATGTTAGCCTTCTCTGTACGAGTTAATTTTATCAGGTCCCCTTATGACAGGCGCTAAAGTGTGCTTCAAAGATGTCTGTATACATATGGTAATTTCTTACTTGTGGCTCTCTCTTCTGTATTTATGCAGCCTGGTGTCTGCTGGCATTATGGCCAAAGATACGTTTTCATTGTGCTGTTCTGTCAGTGTTTCTGTGACTATTTAGTTCTGAGAGTTTTAGATGGATGTGCTGTTTCATTATCCTAAGAATTGCACAGTTGCAACTGGTTATGTGTATAGTTGCATAGATAACTGGGTTACATAGATGTCCCAGAACATTATTGGGAGATCATACTGCTTTTTTTGTCATTACAGATCTCAAACAACTGATTTACTAAACTTACAGATTTAAAATTTGGCTCCTTAAACATAGTCTCTGAATATACTGTAACTGAAATCTTGGTGGGTTTTTGGTGGTGGTTTTGGGGTTTTTTTTGTATCAGTTGATTGCAGCTGATGATGTATGAGGAAAAAAGATGCTAGTTTGATTCCTAATTCCTCATGTTTTGCTGAATTTGCAGGATGACTGAACAGAGCATACACTAGTTCCTTGTAAGGGTATTTTTAACATTAAACCCTGGGTTAGTCTTGGGACATGTGGATGACATGAGAATGTGAGCAGGACCTAAGGAGACTGCTCAGTGAAAATTTACTTTAGGGTGTTTAAATTTTATGTGCTGACCTACTGAGCTCTGTTCTGAGATCTCAGTATTTCTAGTGCTTCTCAAAGAGGCACTGGATATCTCCTCTGTGAACAGCTGATAGAAGAAAAGCCCATTTCATTTGTGTCAGAAAGAGAAAGAATGGTAGAAAGAATGGAGGCTTCTCAGCTGAATGGTAGGGGGGAAGAAAAGGAGGAGGGGAGTGGGAAAGTCCTCCAGGAGATTGAGGGCAGAAGAAAGAAGACATCTTAAAAATTTTTCTGAAAAGAGACACAAGACATAAACTTACTAGTGTTCTTCCTGTTGTAAAAATTGTGGATAAAAAAGCTTGTCTACTTTAAAGATAACCCAAGTTAATAAAAATTTATAGAAGGGCTTTTATGACAACCTTGCCTGAAATAGCAGGGAATGGCAATGCTGCTATGTACCTGCAAAGTGTGTATTGTTACCTCTGTCGTGTCTGAACTGGGAGAGGTTTGGGCTTCTGAAAGAGCTGCTGCACAAAACACCCTGTTATATTTCACTGCCTGTCTTGGATATGATAAAGGTGTGGGCATCTTCCCATATAAATAACCAGTACAAATGCTGAGTTTGAGGTTAGGGGAAAAAAATGTACAAGGAATGGGGGTGTTTTGAAACTTCGTAAGTTTCCTTCTTTTAAAAAGTAACAGTTGTATTAAAAGAGCATGAAGTCAATCAAAGTACGAGGCTGGTCTCGAAAGATATCAGGGATGCTAAATTTTAATGCGGCTTGTGGACATTTAATGTTCCTCATCTTGATGCAGTGAGTACCTGAACCCGGTAATTGGTAAGAAAACAAAGGTATTTTTGACGATTGAAGAATACTTGGAAAGAGGAAGAGGTTCAAGTGAATAATAATAAAAAAGCCCCTTCTTGTGAATCTGCCCGGGAACCCTTTATTTTAGCGTTATTAGCAGACAGGCCTGTGTCCTTTCCTTTGATGACGGTAACAAGTTCTATGACATTGCCACTTTGAGTTCTTGCTTCATTAGATTGGGTGACTGTTTATTTGAAATTGTAATGAAATATTTACTTTATAGAGCTATAAGGATTAGCGGCGATAATTGAGTGAGGCTGATCCGGAGCTTTCAGTGTAATAGGGCCCCCTTGTTTGAATACAGAGCGCGGGGAGAATGGCGGGGCGAGGGAGCGCGTTTCTGCCTGTCACTTTCCCTCTACATGTTGCTTTTTTCCCGGAGATAAGTGGGCCTAATGCTGAACAAATACGGGAAATCGGGAGCCACTGAGAATCATTCGCCTCTCGCTTTCCCATGGCAGCGTGATAGACGCCCGCTCAAAGGAGCCCCCCTCCTCTCGGGCCGGCGACGAGGCTGTCACCGCCAGCGAATCCAATGGCGGGGCGGCCGGGCCGGCGGGGCCGGGGCGAGGCGGAGGGCGCGGGCGGAGGCGGGAGCCGGGCCGGGCCGGCCGGGGGGCGGCGGGCACCTGGAGCCGGGATAGGCCGCGCGGTGCCGCCGCATTGTGCCGGGGAGACGCGCCGCCATTTGCAGAGATAATGGCAGAAATTAATGCAAATGAGTGAATGGAACGAACCGCATTTTCATGCAGATCGGAGGGGCTCGCGCGGGCTGCTTGATAACAAGTCGCGGGGAGAAAAGGCCGACATTGTGAGGACTCATTTTTTCCCCATTTCTTCTCACTAGTGCCTCATAAGGGCCCTTTGTTCCCTAAGTAACTCTTTCTAAACTATTGACATTGCTCATTTATGTGAATTTCAGATTTCCCCCCCCCTTTCTTGGCCCCCCTCCCGCCCCCCGAAGTAGCCTTGGGTGATCTGGGAAAGCGTTAATTGCGGCAGGACAATGACCGGGCTGCAACGGGAACTGCGATCATTAAGTGCAATGTTGCAGTTGTCCGTGCCTCATTATAACGTGCAGACAAGGCAATAAAATGCGTGTTTCACAAACAAATCTTTTAACGAGTGGAGTTCAAGAGCCTCCAGCTGTCCAGATTTACACCTTTTTTTCCTTTTTTCCCCCGTACTTCCCCCCCCCAATCGTTACTGCAAATAAACTTTATGCCATTTTAGAAGATGCATTTCCAGAGCAACAAACTTCCTGCGTTTAGAAATAACTTTTCGCTGCTTCTTTCATTAACAATTAAAACAAAAAAGCAACCCTAAAGTGTGTGCTCTTTCAAGTTCCATAAAGAAACCCAAATTCTTCCAAAGAAAAATAAACTCTCCCCAGTCCTTTCCACAGACGCATCCCATAGCTTTTCGCTTCCTTTGTGGAATTTTTGAGTTAGGTTAGATTTCAGGATTTGGAGCAGTCATATTTGTATTTTTCTCAAGCAAGTGTAACTTTAAAGATGGAAAACACTGTTGCCGACTTCATGCACTTGTTTATTTTTGAAGTCTTTTTAAAAAAAAAAAAAAAGATCAGGAGGAAGAGTAGCTAAATAATCAGATGTAAAGGTCATCCAGTATAAGTACAGCTGGGAACCGGTGAACTATCGGACCCAAGAGTAAAGCAGCCAGAAAGAAAAAAAATAAAAAATAAAAGGTAACAGATTCAGCATTGTCCAAAAGTTCCAGACCAGTGATTAATGTGTGAGATAATGGACTTGGGAAATGAGTAAACACTCCCGTGCTCCCTGCTTTGTGCTTGAATGACTTGATGACAAGGGCAGAGCAAGGTGAGAATTTAAACAGGACTACAGGAAAAGAGACAAAGCCCTGCGACAGCAGCCCGGGCGGAGCGGGGGGGTCCCGGGCGCCGCGGCCCCGCCAGGAGCGCCCCGAGCCCCGCACGGTGCCCGGGCGGACCCCGGAGCGGTCACTTCAGCTTCTCGGGTCTTCAAAAGGCTCAGTAATGAGACAGTCTCTATTTATTTATTAATTTAAATATTTTTAAAAAAAGAACTTGCATTTCTTGCTTTTGGGCTAAGCCCAGTCTCGCAATCATCAGAGGTAATATTTGCCTTAAAACTTAGGGTAGAACTAAGCATGGTTTCTCTGAATCACACCCTTTGATAGGTTTCACTTTCCCTTGATTTCTGTATTATTAAAGAACTCCTAAATGATGCTTTAACTTGAGATGTATGCGGACGCATTATGAGATATTTTCATGAAAAATATGCTTCACGTGAAGTTATGGGATGTTGTGTTAATGAACTTCCTTAACCATTCTCTGTGTTCTTCTGCAGAGATGATGTTTTATTAGTCCATGGCATGCAGATAACGTGCCTCTGTCTCTTTTGGAACCACTAAAGACAGAAAGATGATTTCTGACAAAGCAATACTTTGTACCAATCATAATAATTAACAAATCTTGGACTTCTGTCTAGAATTGGGTTTACTGCTACTAATGAAGGTGGAGTCTTCTGTTTTTCTCATTTTTCTATGTTCTGATACATCTTTTTGCTCATTTAGGATTTAGATCTTATAATGCTTATCATCCAATGTTCATGTTGCTGATAACCTGTTGATTTTTTTAAGCTATAGCTAGTTAAGCTAAAAAAAGCAAGATTTAAGAAATACTTGTCCTTCATATTGTTTTATTATGTGATTGTATTGCATTTCAGAGATATTGGTTAATTTAAGGAAAAGTTTTTTTAACAATTGTGTAAGAGTGTCAATGGTTTAGGCTCCACAGAGATGCAATTTATATTAATCCAGATTTATTACTGACTTGCCATCAGAGTGCCACAAGGCCATAGTCATAGGTCTCATTGTTCTGAGGGCTATACAAAACTTAAATAGCTTATAGTGTAAGGGAAGAATCCTGATAAACCAAAGATTTTTTTGCCTTTTTAATAATTGGTCTTTTAGAGGATTTTCTCATGGAGTATTTCTTGGTTAAAAATATCCATGTT
Source organism: Melospiza georgiana (assembly GCF_028018845.1). Taxonomy (NCBI): domain Eukaryota; kingdom Metazoa; phylum Chordata; class Aves; order Passeriformes; family Passerellidae; genus Melospiza; species Melospiza georgiana. The sequence continues at coordinate 43,135,288 of NC_080431.1, forward strand.
AACTCAGCACACGTGCTACATTTAATCAATGTATACAGATTGTGAGAAAGTTCTTAAAATTTCTTGTAAAACAGGTTTTACGGTATTTTGAGCAGTATATAGATGTAGTATGGTATATAGAACAAAGGCAAAGGAACCAGCAAGGTTCTGTTACAGTAGCTGAGGGTCCATAAAGCTATAAACCTAACGCAATCCACATTTAAGCAGTTAAGTGTTTTCCTAAATGCAGTACAAAATTCTCAGGTTGTAGTGGAACACTTTACTACTGTGTAAATAAATAATACCGCTCCAGGTTTTTCTTCCATCTTTGGTTTCTTCAATCCAAGTTTCTTCGATCATTGAGCTGAATATGTGTGAATTCAATCTCAGAGTAGTTAAATGGGAAAAGTATGTTCATCCTGAAAAAATTGTCATTCTTAGGAGTTTCTCTCTCTTTCTTCCATAGTTATTCATTGTCAGTTTAGAAGTTGAACAGACAATAAATTTTGATGTAATGCTGTGCAACACACAACAGTGTCCCTTCCTCACTGTACCGTATTTTCTGAGTTAGTTTGCAACTCACCAATGCCTGTGTATGAATGTAACTTTGAGCAGTCTTCAGTGGATGTATATGTGCCTATGTGTATGCCTTTATAATGTACCAGCTTCACTGATTGTCTTGCATCTTCTGTCAGCCCCACCATCTTTCCCCTTTAGGACAGGAAATTTGCTGTTTGAGCAGCACCCAAAATCTGGGCAAAGCTGTACTGCAAAACAGAAGGAGCAAGTGTATAATTAGGGCTTCACTCCCCTCAAAGGTGTCACTGCCTTGAAATATGTCCAGATTTTCTGTTGCAAATTAGGAAGATAAAATTTTAAGTAGTCTGGTAAATGGACTTGAAGGTAACTTTTGCTCTCTTTTATGGGCCAGATTTCTTGTATGCTATTAATAAAAGCATACATGAAAAAAGTCAGTGAGTGACTTGAAACTTGCTAGTCCAGTCAAATGCAGGTTGGTATGAGATCAGGTGCTTGCTCATATGTCATCAAATAATCAGCCTTTCAGTGAGAGTATATTTACTCTTTGATACACGTTCTGATTATGTTCATGTGCAGTTTATTTCTTTATGCAAGTTCTAATCCTGTTACTTTATCCTGATTATTTCTTTTGTCTTACATTTCATTCCTAGTTAAGGCTTCCACTTAGAATGATAAATTGGTGCCTCTTCCCTCTTTAAGTAAAGCATGCACGAAGTGTATACAGAGTTAGAGAATCTGGGTACCTAATTCACCATCATCCCCTCATTCCTACATCCAGAAAGTTGATAATGAAAGAGGACCAACACTCTAAATAGGTCATTGCTTTCATGGCTGGTACTTGTTAGGCACCATATTATCTGTGCTTGGAGTCATATCAACTGAGAACAGAATAAAGCTTGGAAAGTAATTTTCTTCTGGTGGGTTTCTTTCGCATTTGAATTCTGTTGTGATTTTGTTGTAGTTTTCCTTCCTTAGTTTTTAGATCCTTTTCCATGAAACTCACTTGCAGGGACTTCTATGGTAGTTTGTATCCTCCTATCCTGTAGGGACAGCTGAAAAATGTGAGCTCTAAAACTCGAATTGTTCTTTCATTCTGGAGACTTATCAGTTCACCTGGATTTGATCCAATTTCATACAAGAAGTTACATTTGTGATGCTTTCCTGTAGGGAACTCTGTCACTTTGTGCTGTTTGTCTCAATTACTGCTCTGGTGATGGTCTGCAGTGTGTAGTTATGTATCTGTAAGCCAGTTTGACCCTGTTTTTTCTTGCTGTAATAAAATATTCTGTTTCAACCTGTCATACTGCAGTTAATTTTCACAAAGTCCTTTCCACTGCACATTAGGAATGATATGATATTAACTATATACATCATTAATTTTAAAAATTAATTTGACATTACATGGTAATTTCCATACACTGTACCTTTAAGCAGTGTTACCTGTGCAAAGAATAAGTCAAATGGAAAAGAGAGAGAAAGATGTGAGGTGTCAGGATTTGCAGGTACTCTTGAATGTTAAAGAAGTTTAAAGTAGTCTGAAGTTTGACTTCCCTAGTTTGTATTGCAAAAGAGAACAATCAATAGGAAATAAAGGCAGCTGTCCAACAACAGAACTAATTAATTTGATCATTTGAGTTATCTTTCACATTGACACAGGTAAAAATAGCTACATTATTTTACCTATCCAACTACACCAATTAGGTTATATTCTAGACAGGCATTTATGGCATTATCAGAGTAGAATAAAGTCCAATATTATTTTTCACATGAGAGAATTTTTTTCCCTATTAGTTTTCTTCTGAGAATACTGGGGAACATTCAAAGCAAACACATATCTGATAATGTCTATTTTAGAGTTTCTTTCTGCTAGCCTTAGATATATTATTTTTACCAAGGCATGCTATTTGTTTTCTATTTTGAAAGCTACAGTAGTTGCTATAAAAAGGTTAAATTTGCAAGGACTTATCACACAGCAGTAACTGAGAGCTCCCACTCATTTCCTATTTGAAGTACAGGGGAAAAAAAAAACCCTGTGTGATTGCTGTTGGCAAATGAAGACTTTTAAAATGGTACCCACTGTAGCTTCAGTAGGAAATGTTCCTATGTCTTCATAGAAAAAGGGGAGAGAAGGGGCAAACAGACTTACTAAGAAATGTTTGATTGATATGTAAAGTAATCTGTTCCTGAAGAAAGCTATTCCTGAAGGAACCGCACGGCATACATAAATCCCGTTACTTCTCTGTCTCCAGATATGTTTGTCATTGTGCTGGTGGTACACATAGGTAGATTAATAGATACATACATAGGATCCTACGTACTTGCTGCTTTAAGCTATTGCATGTTCAAACAGATGTTGAAGCCAAGATTAGCCTTTTTTTTTTTTTTTTTGCATGTGCTAGTAGTGTGCAAACCTTTAAAAGGCATCTATGAATTATTACTTTGGTTCAGCATGAGTGCAGAAAGAAGAAATGTACCTCATCTGTAATACACTGTGTAGACTAATATCAGCTTCTTTTTTTCTTATATTGCAGTGAGATATTGATCTGGTAAAATGGTACCATATTGGAGCTGTCTGTTGTGGTATTCATCATGCTGTCACATCCCTAGTGCCTTGGAGTTATTGAAAAGCGGAATTGAGGGAGTTCTGTCATTGTGTGTTGCAATCCATTCATAAGAAAGTTCACTAAAACATCTGAAGTAGTGTTCTTGCTTATTTATTTATTTACATGTAGTGAGAGCCATTTCACTTCTTTGAGGTACAGAACCCTTCTATTTCAGGCACAGGGACATTGACAGAGTTTGTTAGCTCTCCTCCGACGTCTTTCTTTTGTGTAACATTTGATCTTTAGTCAAAGCTCACACCTGCTGCCTTTACGGATGCTTATGCATTTGGGTTCAGTCCTTTGGGAGTAATAGATCTGAAAGCTGTGGCTTCATTGCCCTTATAATACTTTTATCTGATAGCTGTGAGAAGGTAAACGATGAACTTTTATATGTAGAAAGCTTTTAGTTCCTTCCCACACTAAAGTATCAGCTAATGTTAAAAGAGCTTTCAAAAATATATAAAGATACTGTCAATCTACACTGAGTAGATTAAACAGTTTGAATGAATTATTTTTGTTTTGGAGTCTGCCTGGCAACCTGATGATGAATTTAGAAGGATGTCATGTTTTCTGTAAGGCCATGATGTAAAGGGGATTTATTTACACGTATAAGAAACAATCTAACTATTTAACCCAGCCAAACTAAGGGTCTGCTCTGCAGCTGCAACTGTCTGACTTCTGTAGTTTATACATACACTGTAAGTAATCACACCCAATTTAAATTTAGTATATAGGAGTTTAGCAGAAGAGCAATTAAATTGTCATTTGCTGATTTTAAAAGATACGAAGAGAAAGCATAGAAGAAAAAGCAAAGAAATTACAGTTTGATTTTATCTTGCAAGGTGCCAAGGCTGTCTTTTGACTCTGCAGGCCCATAATTCTAGTCAGCTGCATTGTGAATTGGAAATGTTTTCTGAATTGGTCACAAAATTCTTCATAACTGCACAAAGTGTACTCATTCTTTATATTCAGGCATTTTAAGAAAGAAAAATTAGAGTACCTTTGTCAATGTTGCAGTTCCTACAGCTAAAAAAATATGTTAGTGTTAAGTGGATTTTAAGCAGGTATTGTTGCTTTCATAGTTTTATAAGAATTTGTATTGTGTTTTGATATTGGTGCAAAACTGACTTGATTATGGGTCTGTAATAGCCAAATGTGCAGTACTTTTTAATATAGAACCACAGCATGCTCTACTGTTGCTCAGAAGGAGCCTTCTGTGCTGTTAGGAAGTATGACATGAATGCATATTAAGATTTATCCATGTTCTATGCAATATTCCTAAGAAGTCCAATAACTTGACAGAAGTTAACGGAAGGCACAGAATTCAAAACACAGTGTTATTACTTACTAATTTATTTGCTACTTTCCCCCCCATTAAAAACATGGTTCTTTAAGTTTGCACAGCTAAACAAAAACTTACCTTAAATCCCCCAAAGGAAATGAAATTTAGGGCTGAAGGTGCACTCGGAGGCTGATGGCTGGGCAGCATTTCAGATTATGTGACTTTCATATGTGGCTTTGTTGATTAAACAGCTCAGCTGCTTCTATGGTTGTGGAGTTGGGTGAATCACCAGTTGAGCTTCTGTGAACTCTAGTATTGCCTTCCTGTTGAATGTGTGTAGGACTTTTTTATGTTCTCTTGAATTGTTTTCTGTGCAGCTGTTGGGGAGAGAAATGTTTTTGTTTTCTGGACTTCTGCAGAGTTGCAGGAATTTTTGCCACAATGTAGAAGAGTGCCTGTAAGAAGTCTGCTCTGTGATATATTTCAGGCTTTTCAGAAAAAAAAAAAAAAAGAATGCTACCTCCTCCAATATATGAAGCTGATGTTTTTTTAAAATTTCCATCAGGGTCCTAACTAACTGTCCTTGGCTCCATATTTCTAGATATCATGGAATCATAGTATCAAAGAGTAGTTGGGATTGTAAGACACCTTTAGAAATTATCCAGCCCAATCCCCCTGCAATGACCAGGGGCATCTTCAACTAGATCAGGTCACTCCGAGCCCTGTCCAGCCTGACCTGTAATGTTCCCAGGGGTGGGGCATCAGCCACCTCTCTGAACAACCTGTTCCAGTGTTTTGTAACCCTCCTCCAAAAAACGTCTTCTTAGAACATCTAATTAAAAATCAACCTTCTTTTAAACCATTACCCATTGTGGGGCCACCACAACAGACCTTGCTGGAAAGTCTGTCTCCATCTTTCTTAAAAGCCCACTTAAGTAGCGGAAAGCTGCTCTAAAGTCTCTCCAGAGCTTTTCTTCTCCAGACTGATCATCCCCAGCTCTTTCAGGCTTTCTTTATAGGAGAGGTGTTCCTTTGTCCTCTTCATGGGCCTCTTATGGACCCGCTGCAACAGGTTCACAGCCTTCTTATGTTGAGAGCCCCAGTTCTGGACACAGGTGGAGTGTGTAGAGTAGAGGACTAAAATCCCCTCTCTTGACCTGCTGGTTGAATTTCTCTTGGTGCAGCCCAGGATACAGCTAGCTTTTTGGTCTGCAAGAGCACATTGCTAGCTCATGTCCAGAACTTTTCATACTTATTAGTCCCATCTTTATAGTTTTCAGGAAATATCTCCCAAAACTGTCTCTAAACTCTCCATACCTACTATAGACCTTTGGTAGACCTGAATACCTTCCGTATTGATTGTCAAAACGCAGCGTTCCTCCTGTGAAGTTTCCTTTGCTTCGGTCCTCTGAGTGCACATTTGTGGCTCCTCAGAACATCTCTCTTCATTTCAGTGGTCTGAGTTGTCCTTATGGGGAATGAAGGACTGTGTACTGGATGTGAGGAGAAGAAATCACAATTCAGCAACAGCTGGAAGCTGATGAGAAAAAAAAAAAAAAGAAAGATTGAATTGTAGGTGGATAAACTGAGGGAAGCTCAGCACTCAGTAAACCATAAAGATAATGGAAAAGCCTCTGGCCCTCAAAATAAAAATAGTGAGGCTAATAAGACCAATGCTTCTCTATTCTACAACCTTTTTGTGGATATCTTATTCTTCTTTCCCCCCTCCCCTGCTTCATCTGTTATTGTCTTTTTATATGTACGCTGTCCGGAAATGTGTCTTCATCTGTGTTTGGAAAACATCTAGCATACTGTGGGGTGTTATCACAGTGTAAAAAATAACTCCCAGAACAAGATTCTATTGCAGTATTTATAACCAATTTCAGGAGAAGGAGGATCAGGTTCATTCTTTATGGCTTTCTCAACCGTGCCTGTATATTGAAGACATTTGATTTACTTAACATATGGCCGAGCGAACTGTTGGGCATATTGGGAAAAATATGTGAAACTACTTTGAAATGTTGCAAATGTGTTTGGAGACCTTTGTGCCACACCAAGCGTTTCTGTTGTTTTTCAATTACTCTGGTTTGTTTTTTTGTTTCTTTACCTTTTAAGCAGTGAACAATTACATTATTTCTTTGAATCTTATCAAATATATTGGTATAATTACAAAGTATTTATGTTCTTCCTTGAGTGATGCCAGTTTATGCCAGTGTCCAGTTAATCTGCCCATCTTCCAAGTTCTCTCCCTCTCTCTTACCCAGTGTAAACGTTATACTGCCATAATGAAATCATTTCCATGTCCTATAGAGTATTTAGATCAACAAGACCTTCACTTATTAGAAAGGGCAGAGTAGTAATGCTTTTGGCAAAGCCATTATTGTGGTATTGGTATTCACTAGAAAGGACAGAAATAGAACAACACTGGCCTCCATAAACAATTCCAATTTGATCTGTGTACATGATAAAATCTTGGCTTCTCAATGCATTTAGGTGCTGTCATAGCTGTTGTTGCCAAATAAGAATGCAGTGTGATGTTATTATAGTAAACAGCACTTAAGCACAGCTGGCAGAATTGATCAGGGCCACATTAGAGTGAACTTCAGCAGATGACTGATGCAGCAGAAACAATAACTGAATATGCAAACAGTTCTTGCAATGAATGCTCTGGGGATCAGGCACCATTATTTTTGACTTTGAACAGGGAAAAGGGGCAGATTTGTAACCTCCTTCCACACAAAAGGGTTCTGGGTATTCTGTAAACATCTGACTGCCGTTTATAATAGTAGCTAGTTACAAAGCAAAACTCTAGACTCCCTTGACTATTTACATTTCATTAATTATTAAAGAAAAAAACCCATAAATATCAGATAAGTTTGTTTAATGTTTCACATAGGATTTTTTTTCTTTGCTAGAAAAGCCTTTTCTCAATTAATGTTAATCATCGAGGACTTCCTGTTTAAATTGCACAGAAATGTGTTTCTGCCTCAGTAAGAGATTTTTCCCCTTCTAATTATTATGAGAGCTAATTATGTGACCACGTATTGCTATTCTTTTATTGTAATAATTTGGATTAGTAAAAATAAACATAGGATAAATAGTGTATGAACCTCATTCTTGCACAATGTAAATCAGAACTTCTCTTCATATCTTGGTAATTTGTGCACTACACATTACCAAAATATTTAAAGTCCATGTAAACAGCTATTCATGCTTGTACTTTAGCATTGTACAGTGTCATCTTTTGATTTATTTGACCATTCACACAAAACAAAAAGTACAACAGTCCAAACTCAAACAATAGAAAACTTATTTTTCTATCTTTTTAACTGAGTTTGTCTACTCACATAATGACTTTTCTTCAGACAAGATGTACATTAAAAATTATGTGATTACAATGGAGGGAAGCGGAAGGTGGAGGCCAAGGCAGAAATAAAAAAAAAGGCTATATTAAGTGAATACTTGACTCTCCCTTACATAAATACGGTGAAATGTTTTTATTTCTCACTGGCTCTCTTTGAGGGATGTGGACGGAAGCTGTGCTGAGGATTTCATTCAAGTGTTGTGTGATACAGAGGACTGTTGATGGACGCTTCTCTGAGTCCAGCTTCATAGACTGGTGGCATCAAATTCTCTTCTGAGAGGCTGCCATCACTTTGTCATTGCCAAAATTAGACTGAGACTCATTCTGGGGCTTCACAGAATGCCTGTGAAGTTCTGTTTTGTTTGCTCATTAACATCTCACTAAAGACAGCTCCCCCTTTCCCCTCCCGCCATTCTGAGGGCAGAAATAAGTGTCTCCCAAAATGTACAAATGTAATGTTTCCTGTTAACTTACTTTGATTTTTTATGTACTCTAATGCTCTTTTACAGCAAAATCATAGACACTCATAGCACAACTTGAGTTTCTCTTCTAATTTCTTGGAGGTGGGATTCTCTATAAATGGCACAGTTTGCCCCAGAATAGGTGCTCACAATTTTATGGTCATTTTATGGCTTCTTCCTACCAAAACTAATTTCAGCCTTTCCCCCAAAAGCAGTGTTACACAAATGCAATATTCTTATTAATCACAAGGAAACATTTGAGCTGACCTCCTGGCATCACATTTTATTGCATTTTCTTTTATAAAACTCACTTACCAAAAGATGAGTGGTATGGAGATGAGTTATAAACTTCTGAAAACAGTTGCACAATGCTGTGAGGTGATGTAGCACTTCAAATCTTCTGTGTGTGTGCACAAATAAAGCCATACTCCATCACTCTGACACATATCACTAAATAATGGCCTTTAGCATGGATATTTTCCAGTCTTACTACCAGCTTACAGCCCAAGGAGAGATGGAACTTCAGACTAGTTATGTAGCCATCCAGTTTGAAGGGGGAGAGCCTAGGGAAACAGCAGTAGTGTTTTAAGGGTTCAGACTTTCATTGGTTTTTTTTGGTGTGTGATACGAGGTGGTCAAAATCCCGAATAGATCCAAGCAGTCCCATGGCAATGACTGTAATAGGTCTACAGATTTAGCAAGAGTGTGATTTACTAGATCCTTTAGTTTAGGATTGTATGTCATGCAAGTTTATGTGAAAACAGAGTAATGAAGGACGAAAGTTGTAGTCCAGATGGAAAGGGAGGAAGAAATGATGCTCAGAAAATGGTGATTTCTGATTAGAGTGAATGTGCCTTCTCTTGGCCTGATATAGACAGATAGTCTTATGCTGACCTTCTGTATTCATAGAATCATGAAGTGCTTCACCACCTGAAATTGTAAGTTCTCATGGGCTGAAAACTACTACAATTAGCATTTCTATGGAACTAAAAGATGTGGGTTCAAACTGGTAGTGCTGTGTGCACCCCAGCAGTAGCAGTGGACTGGTGTGGAACTTCAGAGTTGCTACAAACTGTTAGGCTTAAGACTGCCTTCTCACCAGAAAGGTTTTCAGACTGTCTGGTGTCTGGATACTGCAAACTTACTCAGCTGACAGGTCTGTGATTTTTTGGGGTATGGTCTGTAAGGGAGTGGAGGTGGTTTGCGCTCTTTTCAGAAATGTCAGCTGAATCTTTCTGCTTTCCACGGACATTTGTCAATACCTTCCAGTGACATTTCCTACAGAGAAAATCAAGCAGGGCTGTCCTGGCAAAAGGTAATTTATTGTGGCTGGGCCAGGACATTGATCTGTCCATAATGTAAAGGCAGGAAGCAATGCATTTTCCTGGTTTAACTTGCGTGTTTGTTTCTCAGTAAAAGGGTCCGACGCTCATGTTACAAGTTCAACATTGGTATCGTTTGCTTTTCCTGACAGGTCCTGTAATGACAGCTGACAGTTGGAAGCTTAACTGGGTAAAAGTACTAATCTCTTCAGTAGTTCAAGTTCCCATAAATATTAAGTTAGTCAATTTTATCTGCCTTTCCTTCATTATTGGATCTATGATCAAATTAAAGTAATAAAATCCATGTCCATTATGCTGTTTTGTGGTCTAATTTTGATTGCCAGTATAGATACAGCTGACATAGACAAGCATTTATGAAAGTGAAAGTGAAATACTTGCATTGTTTTTCTGAAAGTATGTTTCTTTTATTTTTTCCCTGAATTTTGAATGGCTTAGATTTTGGAAAAGAAAACAAAACAAATGTCTATCTGTATTTTTTTTTTATAATTATGCCAATCCTGCTGTCAATGAAGTGAACAGTTGCCTTAGGCTGGCACAGAAGAAAAGTTAAAGTAATGAGTGTGGTATTATGATATTATGTTGTAGATTTATGTAGCATTCTGAAAATTCGTATCACCAGTCTTGTAGAGGATCGGCTGTATTCTGCATCTGAAGATAACTCCTTAGGGTCCAGGCATAAGCATCTCCTGTTTTCAAAAATCTACTATGACACTGAACATTACAATTTGCCGTGAAATGTCTCCTTAAAAAAATATTAATTTCTTTATGTACTTGTACTTGACTTACCAGAAGAAGCTCTCTATTGTAATTTTTTCTCTTCTGTTGTTTTGGTTTAGACATTTTTTTTCTTTTTTTAGTGGAAAGGAACCCTGCAAATTAATTTGATCTAGTTCTACTCTCCTTCACTTCTCTCTTGCATGTTGGTGATAACATTATTGCTGTCAGTACAATTCTGGAAGTTCCATGAAAGATCTTTTGAGCTCAGTTTTATATTAACTGTGAAAAGACAGATGTGCCTTTGGATTTTTTTTATACAAAGTTTCCACAAAAACTGGTTTTGGAAGAAGCTAGTGTATATGAAATACTGGAACGCAATGATGCTGAAATGAGATAATGTAGCATTTAATAATTTCAGAATTGCTTATTTCTATAATAGAATATGACAGCTGGTGTTATTATGGTCTCTTTTGTCAGTCTCAGAAGTACCTGGATATGTCAAAAAGTGATTTTATTTTATTGTTGGTGTATTCTTTTAATTTTAACAGATAGAAATAATAACATAATTGAGTTCCCATTAAAAAAGTAAGCACAATTATCCATCCTAATTTTTTCTACACATTATTATTCTAGATGCATATGTTAGACCATTTTAATATATGGTGAAGCTAGTGAATAAAAATCACATTTCCATGTGATACAGTAAAAAGGACTGTTTTTTTCCTGTCTGCTTTTGATGGAGGAAATTTCTTGTTTATATGGGCCAAAATATCAGAGTTTTTAATTTTGTGCCACTGTAAGCATCATCACATGATTTTTGGTATCCTTCTTTAAAACACAGGTCCTGGATTTGTGAATAGGTTGCAGTATATTTAACTTCTTTGTGGAAAAATTAAAAGGAACTGTTTTTTTTAACAGTGTTTTTTCATCTTCATTTGTACATATAACTGGATGGGAGTTTCTGGTTAAAAGTATTAATAAGAAACCCTTATTTCATCATCAAATTAACAGATAATATAAAATTAAACTATAGAATAGAACAGATTAACATTGTGCAGGCTAAATCTAGAAACATGCATGCCTAGTAAATTTAGTATGTCTGCTTCTCTGTGTCCTTATAGTGCCTCATGCATGCATAGAGAAAACTTTTCTGATTTAAAAAGCCAATATTTATGTTGGTGGAAATTAAGTGTATTTGGCTTGCACAACCAAGTTTTAGCCGGTTTAGCCAAGTTTAGCATCTCCTTCCTGTCTTCCCTTATCATCTTGTAAAAGGAAGGGCAGAGTTTTATGTAATCCATTGCCCTTTCTGAGGCATTTGCCAGTAGAGGCTGCTTGGGATGTAGATCCTTCCATTTTTGCACACACTGTATTCAGGCAATCAACGATTTACAGATTTCCAGGCCTGGATTACATCTTGACTCTCTCAGCTGGATTTAAATTCTGCTCTTTCTGAGCAGAATTATAGTTTGACTATCAAAGCATCCTCTGGCATTGGCTTTCATGGCCATTGCTGAAATAAAATATTTCCTCAATTTATTCCAAACCTGTTGCCTGGTGTTTTCATAGGGTAGTCTCAAGTTCTTGTGAAAAATTACAAAACAATTAGATAGCTCCCTTGGATAGTAAGGGAAAGGATAATAAGGATAGTAATCCTTTCCACCTTACTCCTGATTTTATCTTGTCATTCAGATGAATCTTAATCCTGGTTGCTGTTTTTTTCCATCTTTTGTAGCTCCACCAAACTGCTTTAAATGTGGGATATTCAGAACTGGATAAGTTCAATACATGCCCTTCTTATCTGCTGTCTTTTCATATCACAGATACCACAATATGGAGTTATAGTCCTGTTTCTCAGTGGCATAATCTATGAAAGAGGTTTCTCATATATACCCTGGTCTTCCCCCCATCTGTCCTCCCTGCCCATTTGCCTAAATATACTTGCAAATATAAAGTAAATGCCTAGTGAATCATTTAGCACCCAACAGTAAATGCAAAAGTCCATATCTATCTATCTATCTATCTATCTATCTATCTATCTATCTATCTATCTATCTATCTATCTATCTATCTATCTATCTATCTATATCTTTTCCTGTAGTTTATTGTACTGATTTGGGATTATGGTCTTTGAAGGCAGAGTTTGTTGATATTGCCAGGTTGATATGTCCAGATGAGAGAGCCCTGTTGCTACAGGCTCCACAAGACCCAAAGGACAGTTCTTGTCTCAGCACAGAGGATCAGTATCACTAGACAAATATATATGCAATTTCAGCTCCACAGGAGGGAGAAGTGAACATGCCCCTTGGGGGAAAAAAAAAAGCTTTCCTATGCTGTGTTTGGCTCCAGAAATGTCAGAGTTCTGTAGGAAAACAAAATTGCTTGTAAAGTTGAAGTAGTAAAAATTTGGTTGGCAACCACAACAATTTCAGTTCATTAGTTTTCTTGGGTAATCAGTCTGTCCACTCTTGGAGATTTCCTACTAATTGAAGGAGCTGCCCATCTTGTTTTTAGGTGTTTGGTTATAGGTCTAATTCCATCTACTTCTTAGTTATTTTACTTTTTCTTTTCTTTTTTTAAAATTTATTTAATTATTCTGAAGTTCTTTTTTCAGGCTAAGCCTTACCATTTAGAAATAAACTAACCATGTAGAAGAATTGTATGCCTGTATGTAATAGTGAGAAGCAATTGTGCTTGAAAATCCCAAAAACTTTGGAGAAACATAAGAAAAATAAAAAGGCTACAGAACTTTCAGAAATTAAAAGAATTTTAAAATGTCTAATGTTAAAGCCCAATTCAACTAAGCTCTGATGCATGTGCACAACTCTGTGCACACTCTTAAATCCAGTGGGACCTCAGCATATGGCCAAGTGATTTGCTAAATTGGGACCTAATTAAGGACAATTGTAAAAGTAGCTGCTATTTAAGCAATTATGGAATCTTCAGTTAGATTTTGACTGGAACTCTGAAGTTAACAGCAAAGTCTCCTAAAGTCAGCATTTAATCCATATATCTTTTTGCTTAAAACAAAAGATTAAGTAAATAAAACATGCTATTCTTTGATCAACATTAATCACTGTAATTTTCAACATTATGTACTTCTAAAGGATTTAACAGATGTGTATTAAAAAAGTTATAATCATGAAAATACTTTCTACCAGTAGAAGGCAAAAAATAGCACAGGGAGAAGTTAGAGTGATGTATGTTCTTTGGATCACTTGTGAACATCTCAGTGTGATGTTGTTAGTTCCCATCAAATATACATTTATGAAACTATGTTAGAGTTTAATCAAAAATATGATTTTGTAGCATGAAATAAAATGGCTGAAGGAAGTACTGCTTTGTAAGTTTTAGACTTGAAACTGTTTAGAATCAAGGAATTTTGATCTTGATATTTCATGTAATAACTATTAGTATTATGATTTCTTTTGTGATGCTTTGATATCCAAGTTTTTCATTTTAATTTCATTTTTAAGCATTTTCAAGAGATTTCTCATAATGTGTAGCTTTGAGGTGATTGCATATTGCTGAATGCAGATGAAAGTAAGACTTGTCTCAAGTTTGTCATAGTGATATTAAATTGAGGTGTAATATCTGGAGTGCTTGACCTCATTTTGCATTATTGGAAGTAAACCTTGCAGTCATCACATCCTATTGGTAGTTCTTCATACATCCTTTCAAGAGATGTGTTTTGCTCAAACTAATACCACTTCAAAAGTGAGAAATTGTTCACGGACCATTTTGGTGGGGCATAGCATAAAACCTCATCAGATAACAGATAGGTAAATAATAAAGCAAAAAATGCTGTGGAAACTGCAGTGTAGCACTTCCTCAACCAGTTTAGTTTTTGACTAATCTGTACATTAAAGTTCCTTTCAATTTTTTTCTCTGCATGGCCAGTAGCACCAATAACTTTGTGTGAGCTGGTGCAGGGCTGTTCACTCAGTGACTGGGATCATTCTGATCACAACGCTGTAACTTGGAGCAGCTTGAAGTTTCCTGCAGTATCTGAATATTCCCTTAAAAATCCATCAGGGCTTTCCTGTTGCTGTGAAAAAGAATTGTAGTCCACCTCAGCCTTTACTTTTTCAGTATTAGAAAAGTCAAACTTTTTCAGCCTTGCCTTGGGAGCCTTCACATTCTAAGATCATACTTTTGGTCCTTCTCTATTTCTTTTATTTCTCTGTGAATTTTATTTTTCTGAAGAAGGTTGTCTAAGGCTATAAAGGCAAAATATTGCACTGATATGTCATTCATAGTTTCTGATCTACCAGAATTATGTTGCTTGGTATGTTCAGGAAGGAGATTTGTCTGTTTCATCACTGTGGCACGTTGGTTGTTGATATTCACCCAGGGATCAGCTAATAAACCTGGATATTTCTTCTCCTTTGCTATTCCCTACTTAGGAGTTCTTAGCTTACATCAGCTACTCTTATTTATAGTCCCTGAGTGAGTGACCTTGCACTTTGCTCCATTAAAATTCATCTTTCCTCAAGACCATCCTGTTCTTTCAGTATGATGCTCAATCCTATTCCAACTTTGTGTCATCACCGTGTGTGTTGGACATTAGTGTATTATTAAAAAAGACTGTTCCAAAACCTGACTCTCGATTAACTCTGCTACTAGTTTCTGTCCACTGTGACATTCCCTTTGTCCAAGAAAATGATACTTTTCACTCTTTGTTTACTTACCTGTAAAATTAATATCTTCATATTTTACTGCTGAATACATATCTTTTTCATACTTATTAGAATGCAAACTGACCTTTCAGAACTCACAGCATAGGAAGGACTAATTTTTAAATACCTGAGATAATTTTGAAAAAGCAGTAACTGTTTTGTCGTCTTTGTTGCATGTGCACTCAATTTATTTTTATCAACTATGGCCATGATTTGGACATTGTATGCATTCTTTTATGCAGATCTAATATTTTTGGTTAAGTAATATAGTATGTTTACTTTTCAGTAATTGCTAAGGGATATCATAAATGATTCCAGTACTTAGGAACATTGATGGAAGTCAGTAGTTAAGATGCTGAGAAAAATGACAAGGTTTTGCATGTTTCGTGGGCAGGAAAGGTTAGTCACTCATAGAAAGAACCTAGCCTGGCATCTAGGCTGATAGGGAATGGATCTACTCAAAAAAAGGTGAGGGGCTGAATGCATGCCAGTGGGATTTCAAATAAGGAATCAAGAGAATTAATGACACATCATAATATAGAGATTAACAGGCAATCTTTAGCTTTGTCTGTCCTCAGACAGCTTTAAGATGTACAGTGGCTGGAGATCTAGCTGGAAAAAACAATATCTTTATGTTTTGATATGGGAATTATGCCATGAAAATCATATGCCATAAAATATTGTTTACTGGAAGGTTTTTTTTTTAAATTATATTGTGTCTGTACTGTATATTTTTACAAAGAGTACATATGAAGTACTGAAATGACCTATTATATTTAAAAACATCTAGTTCCCATTTTTGTTTCCTGTTTTGTAGATCTGTTCTTGTTGCATCAGAAATGAACCAAGTTTAACCAAATGGAATTTTGTTTGTTTACTGGAATCTATAAAAATCAAAAAGAGAATTAGTTTAGAGTAGTGTTTGTGAACTAACTCAACCCTAAAACTTCTGCGGTTCTGTTAGCTGGAGGTTCTGCATATCATGTGATGCTTTAAGAGATTTCAAAATGTGATATTAGCTTCACCCTTTCAAGAAGTCCTTTAAACCCTTTGATTTTTTTCTTGGTTTCTGCCCTGAGAATTCTTTTTGAAATGATTTGGAGTTTCTTGGGCCTATAAATAAATTCTAAGATGTGCTATTCCATCAGTTGCCCTATGTTACAAGCTGGTTTGTGGTTTTTAGTGTATCTACTTGCTGCAACCATCTGGTTTATCTCGTAGTTGTGTTACTTTGTAAATTACTAATTTTAAAATACACTGAATTATTATGACTTACCAAAATAGAGCAATTATCCAATTATAAAGATACAAAAATCATTATATGTTAATAACTTTCTTATGTATCACTTTTCATGACTGCAAATCAAAATGCGAAATAAAGAAACAAAAATCGCAAGTGAAGAGTGCATGTCTGCATCTGTGTATGACTGATCATGTCTGACAGAAGCATAGATGATGTTAAACTTTCCAGGAGCAGCATCTCCTGACAGAGATGTGTCAAAAATAGAACAGTGTCTGCTTTATTTTGTCTGAGTGAGATGCAAAGATACACCAGGCTTTTGTGAGGAAGGTTACATACTTTCCTAGTGTGCAAGTGATTCAAAAACATGCAGAAAATGTAAAAAATACTGATGAACTACCTTACCTTTCATTGTATTCTCTGTATGCTTCATTGAACTCTCCTGAAATTTTTTATACTAACTCTACATAAATTGATATTGTTGCCTTTATGAAAAGCTGGAGGTTAATAAAAAAAAAAGTTAAATTTCCTTTAATTTAACATGTAACAGGTTTTTTTCCCCATCTTCATTTAAGTTGGAAAGGATTCAAAGCCCATTTAAAGGAATATGTAATGGAATGATACTTACTCCACAGAAGAAGAATTAGTAATTTTTAATATTGAGAGGCAAATTGGTAAAAGGTAAAGCACCTCAGAGTACAGATTCCACCACTTTAGGCTGATGTACAATCAGTGAATTCAATTTTAAGAGAGCAAGGGTGATGCTGAGCTTCCTTATTCTCTGCAGTGTAGGGTGTAAGTGCCTACAAGTGAGCTTGTCATCTACACTCTGCATACAGTCAGCAGAGAGAAATTCTACAGAGCTATTAATATCATCATCAGGTAGGCGTAGAAAATAAGCGAATTGTGACATAAAAGTGCTTATTGCTTAACATGGATTACAAAAAGATCACAGAGTGACAAACTCAAATGGCAACATCTGCATTTTAAGTGCCTTTTTAAGGTAAGGTAAGATAAATGGTCTTCTTGTTCACCTGACTGAACGAACTGTTAACTATATGTTTATTAAAAAACATTCACACTTTTTTTTCTTCATGTTGAAAATATGAAGCCAGACAAATATTTGAAACATTATCTGTGATAAATATTCTCTGTGTTTTCTAAACAACTATCAAAACATATTGTCTTCACTTTGAAAAACAAGATCTTCTAATGCATTTGTAACATTTTTATGTGTCAGTGATTTGGCTGTTAGTTTTCTGGTGTATTTTGATTTAAGCAATTTTTACTGCTGTATGCGTCCTTCTGGCTGGCAATCCCAAAACTTGTTCAGTCCTCATTTCATTACTGAAAATTACAGTCATTCTTTCATTTAGAATAGTTAACTTAGAAAAGCATTATCTGAAGAACAGTTATTTTTGCAGAAGTATTTGTGTTTCAATAGATTACTGGAAATTTTATTTCATGGTGGATTATCTTAGACAAGGAACAGAAGTCTTACATTAGCTATAGTGATGAAATTTCCATGAGGAGTGAAATATATATATACTTGTTTTTCACCATAGTTCTCACAGCAGCTTTGAAATGCTCTCTAGGCTTGGGGCAGTAGGCAGCAACACCATTTCAGGAGAAACCCGAGGGTGAAAACCCAATTAGTTTTAAGAATAACTTAAGTGACCAATGAAGGTAGAAATTGTATGTTTAAATCTAGAAATAGCTATATATCCCCTTTTCTAAGCTTTTCCTGAGGAAAGGAAGACCGTGTCATGGGGCTGAAAGAGCTTGAAAATGATTAACACCTTAAGTTGCCTCAGCCAGAGATGATCAAAGTCTTAACATCTCAGACAGTGCCACTACTAATGCTTCTCTTCAAGTAAATCTATTTTGTGGCAGAATAAGTCAAAAGACATGGCCTTCCTTCCTGTTGTCTGCAAGTATTCTTCCTTTCTGTGCAGCTCGTGGGAGGAATTAGAGTTTGACCCTACTTGCTCCTTCCTAATACTCTTACGAATTAATGAAAAAAAACATGATGTAAGTACAGCATTGAGTGCTTCAAGCTCAGAAAAAAAAAAAAAAAATTGGGAAGGAGAGCATTCATAGAAACCAAGTCATCAAAGTTCATAGACCAGAGCTGTGCTGTTATTGAATGCTTTTGATAAGTTCTGCTCCGTGGTTTCCTTTGGCTGCAGTAATTCATCTGCTCGTGTCACTGCCTCTCGGTGTGCATGGCCGGTGTGAATCTCCAGTTTGAGCCTGTCTGTCGTACTCTGTAATGTGGTGTTTTGTCTGTTCCCAAAACCCTAAGTATTGGGAACACTCCAACTTGCTCTTTAAATCACATTATTCTTTTAAAGCAGGGAAACCTAGAGTTGAAAATGACCCTTCTAACTATCAGCATTAGTGATTTTGAAAGCTGATTGACCTAACAGAGACAGGTTTAAAGCTGAGTGAAAAGATATTTGATAAAGGCAGCAGTGGAGGGTCTGTGGCTTTGAGGGGGATGTGTAGATGAACGGGAAAATTCCAGGTGGTCAATAGAGAATCTCTGTACTAGTTTTTGCTCACAGCATCTTTTTCAAAGTGTTATGTTTGAGATATTACTCTTATGAAATTGCTTTTCTTGTGCACTGTATGTTGTGCTGTGTTTGAAGTCCCTACAGGGACTTCAGTTTAATAACTGTGCTGTAGGTCTTGTTCAATTCCTTATAACTAAATTCATTCAAATATTAGGGACTGTTGCTTTCGGTGGTTGCGGTTGCTGTGCTTAGTTCTGATGTATGCGTAAGGAATTCAAAGGTTTAAATAGTTTGTCTGTTCTTTGTTGGAAACATCTGTAGCCTAAGAGGATACAGTTTAATGCTCTTTGAGACTTCTTGGGCCCCTCCTGTTTCTTACGGTCTTTGCTTGTTAAGATTTCTTTGGAGGTAAGACAGCTTCTGTTTAGAGCATGTGGTAATTGTTGACATTCCATAGGTAGGTGTGATAAAACCTTTAGTACTATACTGTGTGGGATTGTCACCTGAAAAAGAAGTTTTCTCTGCAGATGATGTATATATCATAGCCTCAGTTATCATTTTAAAATCGAAGCACTTATCAGTATGCCAAAGCTAATTCTTGAGCGTTTGAAGTAACAGAAGAGGGAAAGCTGCCCAGTTTAGTAGAAAAATGAATTGGTATCTGCCGTGCTTGGTAATGAGGATTGCAACTATTGCTCTAGGCTTCTTGCGCCTCATATGAGTCACTGGCACCAGAGTTTTTCCACTATTTAACTGCTGTGGTTTTAGGAAAACAGAGGCCATTTGTCTTTTCAAGACTGTTTTGGGTGTTTCCAGGCACTCTAGTTAAATCTTGTTATTTTAGCAGTAGTGATAAACACGTAACATGCTTCCATGGCGCGTGCTTGTGGTACCACGTTGTATAAATGCACAGATGTGGCACCTGCATGTGCCCATGTGTTGCACAGTGACATGCCATAGCATTAATGCAGTTTCCACTTTAACACAGTTTACAATTTCTGCAGCTGCAGAAGCAAGGTCTTATGTGAGTTTAAATAATACTTGACAGGAAAAGAAAGCATCGATATAAAGGAGCTTTTTTTGGAAGGAAGCTGATTTTGATAATTGTGGTATGAATTGATACTTCAGCTAATCTATTAGTAACAGATTTAGTGTGATCAGTTAGGACTTAGTTGGTGGTACGTGGATTTAGTTGTGATACATTAATAGCTGAGTATCTATGTAGTAGTTATGACATAATTTGATGCTAGATTTTACTCTTTGAAGAATCAAATCAAATGTCATTTTCTTGTTCTTTAAGGATGTAATTTTCTTGTTCTTTCCTCATCCTTAAGGATGGTTTTACGTAAGAGCAAACTCTTTTTATTCCAGTAGCCCATTTACCTAAAGTTTAAGTTCAGGGCTGCCTGTGTTTATGTATATGAACTGTAAACTGGATGGTTCATTTATATACCATGAAAAGTTTCATTGCCATTTTCTCTTTTCTTGTTTTAAATCTCACTGCCATTTTCAGTGAAACTCCATTATTTTATCTTGATGATGTGTGAGTGAATCTTTTTTACTAGGAAAAAAACCCAAAGAAATAATGTCATTATACAGTTTGATTTCTTGATCCATTTCCTTTGAGTTAAGACTTCAGCTATGTAAGGACAGCAGAAATGTGTGTGAAAAGAGAAAAAAGAAGGTCCTGAGGTAGAGGTGTTTATGATCTAGCACTTCTCCAAAATATATTTGAAAAAAAAAAAATTCCTCTCATGTAGGATGCATCTAGTCAGTCTTGGGCTCACAATGAAGATACAATGAAGTTTAGTCCCTTTTTTTTATTTTTTATTTTTACCATGAATTTAGGATCATAATCTAGTTTTCCTTCAGAATCTAGTACTTGAAAAAAGGTGGAGTCTTGATTTATTTTAAATAATGTTGTTTTACATCTAGATATGATGGCATGGAAGAACAGTTAACAAATACAGATGAAATGGCTCTTCTTAAGAGAGATACAGTTTTAGGTTCATGTGAGTGTATAGAGACATTCAGTTTTTATTTTTAATCTTACTTAAGATGTCACTCTGTGACAATTTATTTAAAGCATGCAGAGTTCTTGCAAGGAGATTATAATATTCTGCTGAGGTTACAGGAACTCCCCTAAAATGCACTTTCAGTCCTAACTTGTTTTAGGAAAGATTTTATCTGAAAATTCCCTAGGTGTTTGAACCAGCTCCAGCATTTAAGTCTCACTGGCTTTGGGTTGGCATCCACAGGAGGGTTTTTGTGCTTCAGCAGGTATTATCAGACCAGAACTTCTGTCTTGCAGATATTCATGAGCTAATGAAAAGGAAGGAAGAAGGTGTTATATCTAAACAGATTTGAAAATAATTAACAGGAATGGAGAAAGGGAAGGCTTTTAATCTTTGGAGTCAAGGTGCCTACATATCCTAGGTCTAGTGCCTTTTTGTGTAACAAAAGATGATCTGGGATTTTTGTTGTTCTGTCTGTGTGGTTCAAGAGGAATAATTTCCTCTTTTCCCTGTACTTTAGTGTTCTGTTTACCCTTCCCTGCCACCTTCCCTCATATTTACAGAAGAGTGGGAGAGAAAGGGAAAAGGGTGGATAAGTTTATCAGTTAAGGATGCTGGAGACACAAAGCAATGTAGGTATTTGTTTTCAAATGTTTCTTGTAATCACATATCACTACAGATTTTTTATTGCTCTTTTTCTAGATCCATACTGTTCATAAGAAGTTGAACCTTCCCTCTCTTATGTCTTTAGAAATAGAAGCTTTGTTTAAAATATGTTTTACTCAACTTTGTTTTAGTTATGGAAATACTTAAGCTGATCTTGCATAGCTGATCCCTCTTCTTCAAAGTCTTTCCTCTAGGAAGGACTGAATGAGACTTTTCCTCAAGCCAAAACTCATACAAAGTTTGTGTTTCGAGAGGTACATTTAAATGACAAAGTGGAAGTGTTGACAAAGAGGAAAGTTTGAAAAACAAATAGCCCAGAATAATGTTAAATAACTTTCTTTTTATTCCATTACCCTCATTGCAATGGATTCAAACTGCATTCAATCTGCAATGATGTAAAATGTAAAAATTCAAAGAAGAGGATCTGTTTTATAGTGGTAGGCAAAGTCAAGTTTAAAGTTTGGACTTGTGTTTGCTCCAGAACACTTTTTCTTGCCTTCTGTTATCTTTTTGGAATGTAGTTTTTCAGATGAGCTGTTAGTTAGTACTGAGATAGGTCCTTATAGTATAGATTAGTCACAGAAGTGCTGTGATAAGTTGATTTGGCATAGATTTATATTTTCAGACTCAGACAAACTTGATTAAGTAATTTTAACATTTAGAAAGATTTTTAGGTTTTAATCTCAGATAAATTCTATAGTATTTTCTTTTTATCTCAAAATCTCTTGCAGAATTAAATTTATAAATATTTTCAGTAAATTTCACATAAATAAGAAAATCACATGTGAGATCTGTTGAAAATTTTATGAAGTGAACTCCACCTGACCCTGGGGCCAAGAAAGTGCTCTGTGGGTGATGCTTTTTGTTGAACCAGGCCTGAAGAAGTTGCAGCTTCATTCTGACTGCCTTTCATTTCAGCACAAATGTCCTGAGGTAGTTGATTGCCTTACAAAGCTTTAAATAGAAAATCTGAACAGGTGGTTTGGGTTCAGGAAATAAAATAAGCTATATTAGTGTAGACAGGGAAAATTCTTTTCTCATTACACACTGCTTGGATGGAATTAAGCAGACAGCTCATGCTGAGAAATTTGAAACTCAGAGAATGCAACAGTTAAAAAGACAGACAATAAATGTGGTAGTTATTCAGGGGTGGACCTAAACAGTCTACAGTAGAACAGCTAACTCAGAATAAACAAACCAAAATACAAAATAACAGGCCTTCCCCCCCACCCCCCCTTATGTTATCTTTGACAATGAAAATCTATTTTATAAACCAAGCATAATGATGACTTCATTTCTCTGATTAAAGTTAGTCATCTGTTTATTTTTCCAGGGTTAGTTAACTTTATTCGCATGGGATTATGTTAGCAATTATGTTTAGAATGAAATCTCTCTTCATTTTTAAACAGATTTGGGGGAGGAGGGAAGAGAAAAAATATTTGTTTGCCACTCAGTAATCCAGTCCAAATGTTCAACAGTCCCTCTGTGGCAAGAGGCAGCGTATGACTGTTAAGCTAGACTTGGTGCTGAACACATTTGAACAATAAAACCTTAGATCACTAATATTTGAAGTATTTATTTATAATTTGCTCACCATCTGCTCTGTAATTCTTTGGTTTATATTAAACATATTTAAAGATCCCAACACTTTTTATACTGAAATAAAAAAAAAAAATTGTTACCTTGGTCTAAGAAGTATCACCCTAAAGTGTTTCGTGATCTCGCTAAGCAGTTCACAGATGTTTGATGTTGGATTTTTATTGTTTCATACCTTATCATCCTTCTATTTGTTAAACAAAATTATTTTTGAGAAAACTAAAACTTTTATTTTGGTACTTTTATGCTGTCTTTTTTTTTGTTGTTGTTTTGCTAGGTAATTAACGATATAAAATGAGCCAATAGATTTAGAGCAGACCTTCAGGGTTATTTTAGGTGGTGCAGATACATTCCTATATTTTAATTTAGAAACTCCCAGACATGAGTGAGCGTGGTGCATTAAATTCAGCACCTGATCACATGCATGTTGGAAGGTATCCAGAGACTGGGCAAGCAAAGACTGTTACTTCCTAGTTGTGCCACTGAAATTAAGATTAACTCCCTAGAGAAGACAATTGAATTAACACAGCATGTTTTGTGTGCAACAAAAAAACCCTAACCTGTATCTCTACTTTGCATACAACTTTCAGAAGTGCGGTCAGGTACACACTACAGCATCTGGGAATAAGCTGATTTTTCACATTGAACATTTGTTGTCTTTTCTTAATTATATTTTAACGTTAAATTTTAATGGTTTAATTATGTGCACATTACCATTACACACTAAGAGAAATAGTCTGGCTCAATACTGATGGCTGTTTTAAATGGTAGATTTATAATTTGTGTTTTTTTACTCATTGCTTAGGTTCTTTACTAAGCTCGGCTAAACAAATTAGTGATGTTAAACAGAAAAATCAAAACCTGCAAATACTAATCATTTTATTTTAACTCTGATGTGTGCTTTATGCATTTATATAAAGAAAACATTCATGCCATATCATTAGCAAACAAATAATAATCAGTCAGACATGAAGTATTAGTAAAAGACAAGAAGATTTTGTGATGAAGACAGGAGAAATAATAGAAATTTGCAGAAGGGCTGTTGTTGTATCTTGTAAGGAATAGCTAGAAAATTAGATTAATCAAGGAGCAGACATTTGGAAGAAAGTTTGTGTGAATGCCTGACAGTCTTGCTCTTTCCCTCATTTCAAATGTTGGCAGGGTAGCATGCAGCTCCAAGGGAAATGTGCTCCTTTCATACTTGAGTAATTGATGAATTGTATGCAATATGCAAATGAGAATCCATAAATCTTATGAATGACAGCTTAATTTATGTGAGCCTTAATGAATGCAGGATTAGATTTTAATTAAATATCCTCAAAGGCACCCTGAGTAGTAGGGTTTTTTAGGCCTTGTTTTTTTGAAGACTTGTTTCACATGGAGTGCATTTTATGAAAGAAGAAAATCAGGCAAAGAACTTAGTAGAAATGTTTTTGTGTTTTAATGATAAGCATTGTTCTGGTTTGTGAAGCAAACAGTACTTCAACTGATAATAAACACCGAACAAAATATCTACAGATCTTTTTTGTACTTCCTACAGAATTTCCCAAATTTGATTACCTTTAATTGCTGCTGGCTTCTGATATTGTTTGCTATTTTTAATTACAGGAAAAGTTATTAAAACTTTTCCAAAAATAAACAGTGTCTGCAGAAGAGTTCATTAAACTTTGATTGGCTATATGAATGTTTTAAATGCTAAATCTAATTCCACTAAAACAAGGTGTTCCCACCCCATTTTGAAAATTGCATCTCTAGACAATACATAATGAGATAAAATGATAAATAACACAGAAGGCTGTAAATAACATTTAGCAAGCAGAATTCTAAGATAAAAGTGTTCTGCAACAGTGCCTGCTATTCCCAGCTGTCTTTGGAATAAGGGTACTGATCCTGTTCCTCTCACACCTGTTTTAAATTAGCTGTTAAGACTGTGGCAAGAATCCGCTTGAATTGTGAGCAAAAGTTAAGCAAACTGTAGAAATACAGGCAGCGAAGTTGTGCAAGATGTGGTTCTTCAGCCTTATTTCACTGATTGAGTTTGTCTGTGTTACTTGGTAGTGTTTCCATGGCCAGACCACCGGTCCCTTCAGATGATTTTCTGCTGGCTTGTAACTCCTGTGAATACCACCAAAAGAAAAGATCAGAAGCAGTAGCAAGAACATGGAGAAGGGTAAAGAAATTTGGTCTCTTGTGGTTAATGAGTAGGTAGAGAGGAGCCCTGCACATCCTTCAATCTCTGAGACCTCTTCAAGTCAGCTGCGAGCAGGCATGGAGAGCTGCTGGGAGAAGAGGCCTGTGTCACAGTGCAGCAGGGCTTACTTCCTCTGCATGTTCCTGAGTAGCTGGGAGCCTAAATAAAGAGCTGCACAAGAATTTCAGTAGAAGAAAGTGCAAGACAAATTGACAAGATGAGTCCCAAGAGACTTGTGGTATTCTATTTCACGGGAAAGTCAGGTATGAAATAGCTGAACAGTTAATGCCAAGTTGTAACCTGCTGCTTAAAATACTATTGGTGTTGGTTTAATCATGGCAAATATGATGCTCAGAAAGGGTTCTTGAGGGTGTTAGAGATCAGACCTAGAAGTCTGGATCTATGCTTCACAAAAAGTAGATATACTGCCCCGGGACATTGTATGTCCCAAAAATTGATAGTTTCAGAAAATCACAATTTAGGTCAGAAAGATCCATTCAAGATGGTAAAAGGCCAGTGCTCAAGATTCTGGTTTCTGGAGGCTGGTAATGCATCCTTCTGGTACTGTATCACAACGTGGTTTTCCTTTTCTGGAGATTTCCCTTTAGGCAGCTAGTGATGGTCATCACAAGGGACAGGATATCTGGGTAGGTGGCTCTTTGGTCTCACCCAGCATGGTCACTGTGGTATGTGTTGCAGCCCTTGTGTATTCTTGGACGTGCATGGGACATAAAGAGAAAGCATAAGGTGTTTGTAACTGAGCATGCACTCTAAAAATCCTAACAAGCAGATGAATGCTCAAATTATTTACTGGGGAGAGGGACTGGCATGAGGAGCGGCATATTTGGAAAAGAATATATTTGTTGATCACTGTCCAAATATAGATGATTGCTGTGTGTAATTATCAGGACACAGTTAACAGGTCTGGCAAATGCTTAAGTAGGAAGTTTGAATGGATATTTGATACAAAATTGCAGTGTGAATGACATGTATTATTGGACAGTTAAAGAAAGGGAAGAGCAAGAGGTAAAAGTGATTTTCATTTCTGTGCTCTTCTCCTCTACTAAAATGGAACCTGTATGTGTCCTTTTCAGAACTGTAAGTAATTTGCAGCCCTTTTATGTTTTAAAGACAGGTGTCAGAAGACATCTTTCTTCAATTATTTTATCTGAATGCTGACATTTTCTTTTCACAAACTTCAAATGGTGACTGTGTCAACAAAAGGATGTGTGAGTCCCTTCAAGAACTTAAATAAGCTCCAGTAATGACCCCATGTCTGGTAATGAACTAGCAAAAGGTGGGGAGGGAAGATGATCCAGCCATGTCAGCATTATACATCCTGTATGAGCTATTTCAGACTTGGCTTTGTGTTTACCTTCTAGACTCCTATAATACTTTATAATGAGCTTTGACTGTTCTAGCTAGTGACTTCCATTTGTGAATAAAAGTCAAGAATAAAGATAGAGAGAAATGAAAAGTCACAACTTTTATACTGAGTTAGCATACCCTTAGATTGGTTTTATTAGTGGGTGCATTTAGATAGAAAGACCAGAAACCTCCCTAGATGGAAATAAACTTTTGGCCATTGAAAGCTTTAATTTTTTTGCGTATGAAGTTATATATCTATATATGTACTATATATATAGACTAATATAATAATTTGTCGATCTTGTTATATTGCTTCCTAAGGAACTTGTAGAAAATCATAGAAGAATTTTGAAGCCTTTATCTAGAATTTGTGCATACATAGCACATGTATTTTATTCTCTATATACTGTTTTTATTTACTTGCTCTTTCTATGGTAAATATGAAAATGGAAATTGATCTTAAAAGTAGAAAGGATGGATAAAGATGAAAGAAAAGGGAGTTCTTCGACTTCACAGTTGTGAGATACAGATACAGGTCCACAAGATAAAATGTCTCTGTAATCAGATTTAATAAACTGTAATATGCTACAATTTGCATCAGATTCACTGCCTACAATGCATAGTTTATTTCAAGAAGACCTGCATGAAGTTTATAACAAAAAATTGCCTAAGTGGAAATGCATATGGATTCCCTGCAAAGCATGAATTTTGTCTTGTGAGAGGAATCAGGCCCAATATATCTGCTGTAATTGTGAGAGGTAATTATAAGATCTCCTTGAAAAGGACGTTTTTACAGATCTCGATTTGGCTTTCAGCATTTATGAATTTGAATTGACATCCTCAGCACAGTGCCAATTCCGCATGACTAGATTCATTCCACAAACGGAGTTTAAATGGCTGGGTATGTGCTGCTAAACTCACCAGGACAGGGTTTTGTGCAAGTGTCAAATTGTTACCCTGGTGTGGTTTTGGGAAGAAGGTGATTTTAGCTGTGGTGTGCTATTTGGCATCCCAAGATAGTTAAAATTATCTGCTTTATTTACCAGTATAGTTATCAGGTTGTTTGAGTCTCAGATTAGCTTTTAGCTGACCAGGGTTTTTCTCAGGGGTGGAGAATCACTGTCCTGGTTTGCATGGAGTGAGAAGCTACCAATTTTTATGGTCTCAAAGGAGCAGAATCATTCTGCTGTGCCTCTCTTTGGCCATGGAGGGGGCAGAAAGATCTTGATCTCTGCTTGAATCCCTCAGTCTCTAGATAATGTGTCTGGACTTATTTATCATCTGCCTGAATTTCCACTAGCATGAGAACTCCTAGCCCACTCCTCCTGATATATTTTCATTCAAAATCCATCATTTCCCAGTAAAAAGAAACAGAAAAAAAAATTGTTTTCTTAATCAGTGAGTAAACTTCTTCTTTGTTAGCTGAGAGTTTTACTGATTTCCCAGAGAGGAAGCCTGGGAGCTAACTGGAGTCCATCAGTGTTCCAGCATGCTCTTGCAGCGAAGATGGCCACCTTATACTTGGTTATCATGTGTAGCCAGTATGTCAAGAAAAGTAGTTGTTCTCCTCTCTTCTTCAGCACTGGTGAGACTGGAGCATTTGTCCAGTTCTGGGCTCCCCAGTTTGAGAGAAGTAGCAGGGCGAGTGCCGGGAATGCCACCATGGTGGCTGGAGCACACGTCCTGTGTGGATGGGCTGTGGGGCCTGGGCTGTTCTGCTTTAGTATCAGAAGGAAATGGAAGGATTCTGTTGAGGCCTTCAGCTACCTCAAGGAGAACTCTAGAGAAGACATTTTTCAGGGGGATGCTGCAAAAAGACAAGGGAGCCAAAGGTTGCAGTAACTGAAGTTCTATTCACAGATAGCAGGAAAAATAAAGTCACCGTGAGAGCCATTAAGTACTGGAACACATTGCTCAGCGTGGTAGAGAGTTTTCTAGCCCTGAAGATGTTAAAAGCTCACCTGGATAAGGCCCTGAGTAACCTGTTCTTTTTATTTTTTCCCTGAACAGGGTTTTGACTAGATGACCTCCAAAGGTCCCTTTCAAAAATTTCAATAATTCTGAGTCAGAATCAAGGAACCATTAAGGTTGGAAAGGAGATCCAAGATCAAGTCAAACCTTTGACTGGGTACCACTGTGCCCACTGAACCATACTGTGCCAGACTAGATCTGCCTTGTGCTTCCTATACTTTTTTCAACCATTATTACAGTATTTCCAGCAAATTTTCATTCAAATTCACTTTGACCCTACTTTTCTATTTTATCAACAAAAAGTTAATTTTGGTAAGTTTGAAGTGTAGCACAGTATTTTGTAGGGTGAAGTTACAAGTCTGTAGTTCTTTAGCTCCCTTGCGAGTCCATCTTGTTTCAGCTTTGCATGTAACAAGTTACAGCAAACAAAAATTGAATCTAGTTTGGTTTAACTTAGCAATTTTTTAATGTGTGCAGCTTTCAGATGGGGAGCAATAAGCAACTGTACTCAGTGGAACGTATTATTCCAGAAGTTTGGAGTATGTGTCTTGATTTGCAGGCATTCTTTGATTGAATACTTTTTCTCTAGGCCTCAGTATGTTCTCTTCTGAAGAGGTACCTGCTGCTGAGTTTCTTGATTTAGCATTTGGTTTTGCCTTGATGGGATTGCAAACATGGCATGTGTTCTTGCGTACAGTAACATTGACAGCCTGTGACATGCATTGTATGTAAAGGATTTTGAAAAGTTATTTTAGGTGATAATAAGTTATTTTAGGTGATAATGGTGATGGTAAAGTGTCAGAAGCCACCTAATAATCTGATCGTAACTGACAATAGAGGTGCTTTTAAAATATTTACAAAATTTTGATAAGCTGGATTAATATGGCAGTTGCATTTTGAGCATATGAAGGAAGTCTGTCTGAACAATTGTTAGCAGTGATGGCAGATTCTTAATGGAAATTCTAGGAGAGCCCCGAAATTTAGAGAAGTTTAAAGGTATTCTAAAAGGTATGGGCAGTTTTGGACAATTTTTTTCAGTGACTTAAGCATTTTCATAGGTAGGTCATAGTGTCCCTTGTCTTCACATACATATTAATTTTAATTTAGCAAAAAACAAAGCAGGTAGCTTAAGTCTTACTTCATTTATACTCTCAGTTCTAATTTCAGTGGATAACCATGCTTGTATACATCTTCGTTAAAATACCTTTTTTGGGTGGTTTTCTTTGGCTTTGGAAAAGATACTCTGATATTAGAATTGGTCTTTCATTCTCCTAGTTAGGTGTGCTGTGGTGCTTGTATGTACTTACAGTGCCAGTGGCTACTCATTTTAAAATTTGTTATTTAATGCCAGATTAGCATTTTCTAATGGTGTTTGTGATTTATAACCCATCATTATATGACTATTGTTGTCAAAACTAAGAATGAGACCCAAGCAGTGTGGGAGACACTGAAGGAATCTGATTAAATCTAATAAGGGTCTGACCATATCCCAAATGCATAGTAAGTTACAGTACTTTTCATGATCCTTCTCCTCTTACTTCACTTCACTACGAGTTTTGGAAACATGCATGTGGTGTGCATAACTTCAATAATTAAGAATTTCACTGATTTAAGACACATCATATCTCATACTATTGTTACAGCCTTCCAGCTGTTTAGTCAATGTGAATGCTTACATCAGTAAAAATAGAATTAGTAGGTTTTATTAGTATCTGTAATATTCCACAAACTGGTGCAAAATGTGATCAGAACAAACAGCTTCCAAAATATGTTAAAAAAACCCTGCTGCTGATCCTGTTTTGGAGATTTTTTTTTCCATTTTAAACAATCTAAATTAGCTCTTATTCTGTTAAGCAGAATAAATAAAATTCATACTGCAGAATTGGATCCAAAGGACAGAACCAAAGCCCTCAGTCTTGTGAGAATGCTCCAGAAGTTCTCCTCTTCAGTGTAAAACATTGGTAGCATTTTCAGGTGCTGGTTAAGAGAGATACCAGCACTTTCAGTGTGGTTGGGTGCTGCATAGAATGGAAAGGTTTGTGAAGGTCTGATTTGTAGCTTTGTTTTCATTAACACTGACAAATGGCAGACACGCAGAAGTGTTAGGTTAGAAGGTTTGAAGCATTTGTTGAGTAATCAAAATGTAGTAATTATACACACAATTTGGTGGTTTTAACGACTCTTGACTTGCCTGCATCACATAGGACTTGGCTGGCGCCAGGTAGACTTGGCAACAGCTCTGAGAGGTGTGAGTCATGGGAATAGCTGGCAGATCCCAGAGATACTACTGTGTATCTGGAAGAAAAAAGTTCTTGACCTCTTTCAAGAAAGGCAAAGGGAATACAAAGATCAAAAGTTAGAACCCTGTTTGCTACTTAGTTTTGGTGTATTTTGAATTTTACAACAACATCACCTGCTTGTTCAGTGACCATGTAAATTGAAAGTAAAGACTATTAAAATGAGGTTACTAACATTGCTAAGATACCTGTTGATTTGCAAGGTCATGGTGGATTGTGTTATCCATTGTGGACATCTAGCTGGTACAATCTAACAGTTGTGTTTTGGGAATCTCTTTAAATTGAGTATTTATAACTATTGTAGAGCAGATGATTTACAGAGGCTGTAAGCTGCTATGCAACTGCCATTGGCAAAAGACAGCTGCTGCTGCTGTAGGCAATATAGGAATACCTGCTATGATTCACTTAGAAAGTGTTATGAAACATAACCTTAGAAGATCTGTTCACAGATAGCTATAAACAAAGTTTCAAGGACATGAAAAAAACCCTCAGTCTTCTTGTAACTATTGTTTCAAAGCAGCCAAAACAATAATTGAGCAAAAGAGATTTTTGAAAAAAAAAAAAAAATAGATACAGGGCACATGAAAACAAAATTAAAATCCAGTACTGCTTAGCTCATCTATTTCTAGTTACAGAGTCACAGAACGGTTGGGGTTGGAAGGGATGTCTGGAGATGATCCAGTCCAAGCCCTGTGCCAGGGCAGGGTCACCCAGAGCAGGTTACACAGGATCACCTGCAGGTGGGTTTAGAATGTCTCCAGACAGCGAGACTCCACAACCTCTCAGCAGCCTCTTCCAGTGCTCTGCCACCCTCAAAGCAAGGAGGGTTTTTCTCACATTCAGAGGGAACACGCTGTCGTTCACTTTGTGCCCATTGCCCCTTGTTCTGTCTCTGGGCACCACTGAAATGAGTCTGACCTCATCCTCTTGAAACCTGTCCCAAGATGTTTGTATGCATTGATAAATTCCCTCTCAAATTGTCTCTTTGAGTGAAATAGGCAAAATTAATGTTTACTTATATATTTTCCAAATGTCTCTTGCTCTAATATTGAAGCATTCTTCAACCTACTGTTGTATTAGTTAATTTATTAAGAATTTGATATCAAGTTTACGCACTGTTCTTTCACCAGCATTGCCTCACAACCAGCAATGAAAACATGATGTATTAAAAAGACTAAATTTAAATTTTTTTATCTGTGGGACAGTGTGATTAAACAGGTTTTGTATAAAATTTTGGATACAAATTGTTATTCCATTAAGAAAAAGCTTGATTTCAGCTTTGGGAAAATGTATTTATTACCAGAATGAGTAAATAAAAAAATCCAAATTTTTTATAGTCCTGAGGTACTATAGACTAGTTCAATAGACTAAAAATGTATTAGTTTTTTTTATATTCTGTTCTGATATTCAGATTATATTGTTGAATCATGGCTGCTTCAATTTACCTCTATCTAATTTCTTACATCTTCACATGAGCAGAAGAGAATACAGCCCAAATATCCTTTAGGATAGGTGCAGATTTATTGTATTGGAATTGAAATATTAAAAATAAGGCTGTGCAAGTGTGTAGAACGATATACTGTGCTCTCAGTTTTTTACAAAAAGACCCCTTGGTTAATGGGGAACTTTATTTTAGAATTATTGGTATGATACAGCTCAGCTCACTCAGTTCCTCTTAATCGATTTGACCACAATAACGAAACTTTTTTTCTTTCCCATGAATTTTCTTTATTGTTTTGAAAAATGTATGAAGAATGCATTTGGTGCTTTGCATATGTGGTGATTTCTATATATACTTCAAAATGCTGACAGGGTAGTGATAAATTTGCTTCTGGCATTGAAGGGCTGTATCTTGAGGGGACTTTTCTTCTTTGGTTCTTTATTCACAGAATGCTATTAGTATTGTTTGTTACAATGTAGGATATTTATAACAGGAAACATCTGTGGAGCCATAATAAAGAATAATTTTCATAAAGCAGTTTTACATTATCCTTCTACCAGTATCTGATAACAGTCACATTTATCTGGGTGTAGGAACGTTCTGACAGGTGTAAGGGATAACTGATTGATATAAACTCACTACTGCATGAAAATGAACCTTTTGATAAAGACATCTTAGTTAGAACTGATAAGTAAAGTACAGAGAACATAACTGTCTGCTATTATGTATCATTTTATTACCTTTATGTTGATCTTGATCTTTTAAATGGATAGTAAAGCATTGACAAAAGATGACTGAATATAGACATTTGTATAATGTACCTTTAGCGGGAGCATAATCTTTAGATCAAGGACAACTTAACAGGCAAAGGGCTCATAATTCATTAAAATAGAGACACTATCTAGTTCATAACATGGAAAACTTAAACAATGCAGTATTCTAAGGATTCAAAATTAATACTTTTTCTATTTCTTTAAAAATATAGCTCTATTTACATTTTGATGGATTGAGAAGCAGATGAAAGTGTTAGCTAAAAATTAAAAATAGTTAAGAAATTTATTTCCTGTTTTATCAGTTCCCAGAGCTTTTATGGACATATCCACGTTAACATCTCTCTGATATTAAGTTTTGAGCAGATGGATGCTCTGAAAATTATTACTTCATTTATAACGATAAGATAGAAATAAAAGTGTTTCTCTACTTTTGTTTTTTCTGGGAACATATTCTGGCTCTTGAGTATTATTAATACAGTGTTCTGGTATTTTAAAGAGGAAAATAAGTGGAAACCTATGCTAATCTGAAACCCTGTAGAATCTAGAAATTGTTGTCTGGATTAAGAAATAGCATCTTAAATCAGCCTGTTGCTATCATGGAGTAAACGTCAGGAACTTTAATATTTTGGTATGTGTTGATTTAATTTCATATAGAAATAGAATCCTTAGAATTAGCTGAGAAAGTTGCAAAAAATAGGAAAATGTCATAGACCAAAGCACAAAGAAAACAAGTAGATACTTATAGTATTTTATCATATGTTAGATATTATTTTAAAATGTTTGTGTAAATGTACATAGTCAGACAGCATTAATTTTATGCTTATTTAATAAACAAGTACAAGAAATCCAGTCCTGTACACTGTGAGTAGAGTTTGTATTTGCAATTTACTAATCATGCTATGAAACAAATACTTTTTTTAATCTGAGACTAGAACCATCACAACTTAGTACTTGCTACTAAGGTGGAAAAGGTAAAGATGAAGTCTAAAAATTAGTAATCATTTGTGCTATTTCTTGACCACTGGTGGTGATAGTTTTTTCAACTTTAATTTCTTTTGAAGAAAGTAAATTTGAGAGGAAAAAATATATTTCCTGTTATAAGTCTTGGTGAACTTTAAAGCATTGTTTCAAAATAGTACAATTTTAATGTTATGAATGCATGAATAAATATTGTAATTATTGCCAGCTCATCAGAACATGCTAGATTGCAGGTAATCTGATTCCTTCATTTACTGTGTTTTTATTTTAAATGAAACAAAGTATGGTTTTATGAAACATACTTAGGGTCTGTGCAATGAAAGTGGCCTCTTCAATCACTGGTAGAACCTTGACATTTTATTTTTAATCAAAGAAATTTTCTGTCCTAAACTTAAAGGAATTTATGCACATGATTAAGCAATTTTTTGAATGAAGGCCTTCATTTTTACCAGCAGGGTACTTCATATGAGCAGTAGTTTGTGCTGTGTAATTAAAACATGTTATCAGATTTGGCTTAATTAATGTTAAAACAAAACAAATGCTTGATGCCTGCTTCAAGGACATGGGGGAAAAAAAGCTTTCCTACTATTCTTGATTTATCATGTTGTGCCAATGTTGAAAATGAATGAATTATGCTACTTGCCATAGTGACAGATTCTTTTACCAGAAATGTTGTTCTGCATATAGCATTTGTCTGAAGTCAGTTGTTCATATGCTAGAAGAGTCCATGTATGTCTTGTATGCAAATTATTATCTTTTAATCTGTTTATGAATACAGCAAGGTTGAGGTAGCAGAGGTCTGAAAAAATTAACATTGCATTATCTTTGTTTTTTGTGGGGTTAAAACTTTCAGAGCATGCTAATATTAATTGTGGTTAATTTTCCATATTTTTATGGCACCTGAAAACGAGGGGGGCATGGAGTTGCCTTTTTGATAATATACCATCTCTGTCCAAGGCGCTTCATCAGCGTGCCAGGGAAATTGTCACGTGTAAGAGATGACTGAGTGATCCACCTCACGTGACTCTTATCTCTTCTTCTCCAGCGGCCAGTAGTAAAATTTGACTTGCATGAAATGGCAGGAGAACTATGTGACTGTTTACAAAGGTTGTTCAAGAATCTTTGAAACCTACCAGCATATACATAATTCCGTTACTTCTTCTTTTTGATCTCGATCCTTCTAATACGCTTAGTATGTGCGTGTTGTTTTAATATTTGTGTTCTGAGCCCAGTAACACAAGTGACATCACATATTATTTTTAAAACTAAGGAGAGCTGTGCTGAAAAACTCAGTTTTTCATGTCACAGAAAGTATCATGGCTGTTGGTGATACATGTAGGCCTGATAAAAAGGCTGAAGTCTAAAGAATCAGAACAGCTGAATTTTTTGTTGCACTTGAAGTCATTGTCCATTTAATTAAACTTTGAGGCTTACCAGACGTTGGTATAGAGGACTTTGACATACATGGTGTTAATCTGACTACTTTGAAGAAAACTAAAATTTTCTTCCAAAAATGAAAGTTTAAAATACAAAACAGAAAAAAATCTAAATAAACCCAAACTAACTCCTTATAGGAGAAAATATTTTGGAATTTTCAAAATGAAATTCAGCTTTTTGAAATAATTTCTTTCAGAAAGAGATATAAAATCCTGGTTTGCAACTGATCCACACCTCCGTAACATATCATTAGAGTGTTGACACATTTTAAAAGTGAAACTTAATGAGAAAAAAAGAAAGAAAAAGGAAAATCTTGTAAAAGTATAGATAAAAAACAAACCTAACCAAACCACAGAGATGATATTTTAGAATTCTTTAGTGGAATTGCATCCTGGCAAAGGCTGATTAGAATAAATGAACCTCTCCTGACCATCAGCTCTCACTGGCTTAGAAGCTGAATGCTGGAAGTATAACATGTATTAGCTTTGGTGCTTTTTTCTGCCTCTTTTTTCCTTTTTTTTTTTTTTTTTTTTTTTTAATATATATATTTACAGGTCTTGGCAATATCTGAGAGACCTTGTTTTCATTTCTGGTCACCACCTCAGCAAACTAATCAATGAGGCATGAACTGCTATCTGCAGAGAAAGAAATGAAAAATAAACCAGAGATAATCCTTCAGTTAAAAGGTTATTCTGTGCGATAAAAGCTATTTTGTTAATTTATTTACTTACTGGTACAGTGAGATAAAGTGAGGGAACAATTAGGGAATTCTAGTTGAAAGGATTTAAAAGGGCAATGACGACTTAATATTTTAGGTTATTTGATTGACAGTATAGTTACACAGATATCTTAAACTAAAAAAATACAGTTTTCAGTGAATCAAAATTCTGTTCGGGTCAGTTGTATTTTCTGCTATTAGTATTTTCTCTACTAATCATATCTTCATGCTCACAAATATTAGTTTAAATCCATATTTTATTTTATATGGCAATTTGTTTAAATAGGATACTAAATTGTTTCTGTAAAATATCTGCAGTAATAATTGTTTTTCATATTTTATCCTTATTTTTCATCTCTTCATATTTTCTGTTCTTCAAAATGTACTGATATGCATAAAAACGTCATTGTTTTTGACCTATATGTAATCTAGTAGAGTATATTTGTAGTTTGCAGACTATTATGTACTATTAAATTTGGGTTAATGAAGCTAATTAAAAATTATTTTAGTACTCAGGTGGTTATTTCTGTCTATAAACACCAAGTCTAAGAAAATGATTAGTAAAATCCTTGCCTAACATGTTGCAGGGATAGTTTGTTTTTTCCCAGTGTCTTGTTGAAAATTTGAAAATTTAATTTATTTATCAAATCTTCCTAGTGTGCAAGTTTGCATTTTGGTTTGCAATTCTGATTAGTTACAGTCTTATAGCAAAACTAATACTTTGCATGCACATCTCTACCAGCTCACAGACATTTTGAGAAGCAGAGATACATAGAGGTATCTGTCTCTCTCCAGGTCTTGCAGGAGGGTTTGATCTCTGCTTGGGAAGAAGTAGCACAGTGAACAGCCCCTTCACCTTTGGAATTGGACAATACCTTGTGGCATTCTGTATATGCAGAATAATCTGCTTTGAAGAGATTAATACTGTATTTGTTGATATGTTACAGCTTCTGTCGTTTTACAGGACTGAGGATTATCATTGCCAAGAAATTTTTGTTTTTCTTTTGAATCTTCATCTTTTCATCTGCCTGAGAATTGGGCTTTCCTTTTTTATTCTACTTGGAGAAGAGCTGTTTTTCACTCTGCTCTTTCTCACTTCCATTTTTATGAAGCCCATTTTTTTCTAAACCTTGAAATTTGCACCTTTTAAATTATTTTTAGCGTAGGAAGAGAAAATATTTTATGTTGCTCTGTTCTATTCTTTAATTCCTTGCAAGTTGTAGATTGACCTAGGTCTTGAAAATTAGAAGCAATTTCTTCACAGATGGGTTGACCAGACATTCTGTGAACTGACTGGGTATGCTACAATTACCACAAAAAATCAAAGGGAGAAAAGAGCTCATGACCTTTATGTTGCCAGCCAACAGTGGCACAATAACCATGCTGGAAGGGTAGCAAGCAAGACCTCTTTCATGTCAGATCCAGGCAATGGAGACCGTGGTGAATTTCAGTGTAACCTTTGTGCCGCCCTTCCAACGCAGAGGCTCCGCTCTGTTTGCTCACTGCCTCCACCTCGTGGAACTGCCTCACCTGCCACGAGTTACACTTCTCCAAAGCGATAGAGGCAGGAGAGGTGGAGCAGGTAGGTTCAACTTGCCCTGTTGGAATCAGAAATGGATTGTCAAATCGTGGTCAAGCCCATTTAGAATTAATGAAAAAAAGTGGAAAAAATAATAAAAAAAGGGCAGCTGAATAAGAAAACCCAACATGCTCGAAGGAGGGTGGTTATTATACAGGAAGTCTGGAAAACTGTGATGAGAAGACATCTTCCAATCCAGTAGGCAGTGGCAGCATTGCACAAACCATCTCTTCTCACTTGTCCCTCCCCTGTAAGAGCTCTTTGTTTCATATTTAAGATCTGGTTTTTTCTAACATAATCATTCTAATTTATGTTAGCACCACTGAGTGTTGGGTGTGTTACAAATACACTAGATCAGATCAGAAGCTGTTCTGCAGGACCAGTGCTAGACATGTGCAGGGAAAGAGGATCCTAATAGAAGGTATTGCTGGTACACATATATGCTCAGGAGGCCAATATTCAACATTTACATTGCAGCTATAAACTAGCAGATTTGGGTAGTTTGTGTTGCACTTTGTGCAATACAGCATTGCACCTGTTTGACTGTGACTTCATTATTTGAAAATTCACATGCACATGCAGAGTAGAGGTGCAAAAAAAATTAAGGCTAATTCAACTTACGTGTTTTCAGTGATGGGATTCCAGCACAAGTTTTAACAGGCTCTTGTCCTTAAACAAGTTTTAGCTATTACAAGACCCTTTTGAGCTAGAGATTGCATTTTACTTCTGGTCAGAGTGGTCACACACTTCTTGCAGCCTGAATAAAGTGAAGTTCCTCCATATCATTTTTGTGAAGGATTTGGTACATGATCAGAGTGCAGTCTAAGTGGAGTGATCACCACCTTTGAAAACAGGGTTACAAAAAGTGAAGAAATACGAAGATCAGAGAATCTTAAAATCATTCAGGTTAGAAAAAACCCTCAAGATCATCAAGTCCAGCTGTAAACCCAACACTGCCCAGTCCACCACTAAACCATAACTCTGGGCATTGTATCTGCAATCTTTTACACACCTCCAGGGATGGTGACTCAACCACTTCTCTGGGCAGCCTGTTCTTATTCTTCACAACTCTTTCAGCGAAGAAGCAGAGGTGGAGATCCTTTTCTCTCCCATTGCCATGGCTTAGTGGTCTAAATGAGATTTGGGGACCTGCTGGGTAGCAGTAAAATTCTCTGAGAAAATGCAACAAGCTGGTCAGCAAGAAGATTAATATCACAAATAGACTCTCTTCACCTCTGTTGAAGCTATTTAGGTACATGGAAGGGAATTAAAGGTTTCTTAGACCAGAGAAAAAAATGAGCACGAATCTGTGTCATGATTAGGAAATTCATCTAGAAGGCAAAAACTTGAGGGCTAATCTGTACTTAAATAATGTTTAATTGTAAACTAAGTCAAATCTGTAGACTCCAGCCAGAAATCCTTCACTCAGATGAATGGTCTTGCTAATGTTACTTTTTCCCCCCATCTCTTTGTAGTTTAGTAGATCTCTCAGTCTCTTCTTCAGTCTCAACATTATTATCCTGACCTGTCTAGAGGATGATGATTATTTTCCTTTGTAATAGAGTGAAGTTGTATGGCTCTGCTTCAAGTGAAAAAGTCATGCTGTGTGTTTCACATTCTGCAGAAGTAGTCTATAGCTATGATGATTGCATACAAGTTAGTGACTGTTCCTCTCTCTGCAGTAGCTGTGTTAAAGGTTAAAGCCACTTAATGGTTAGGTGACTAGGGTCTCTATACAATAACCACTGCAGCCTCAAACACTTCCCCAAAGTGATTTATACTTAAAAGAAAAGAGGATGAATAGCTACTGGAATGTGTCTCACTCTTCAGGGAAATGTCATAAATGACTGAGGTCCTTGGAAAATATACTTCTGCAAAAGTTGGGTTTGTTGAAAACTATTTCCCCTTAAAACTTTTGAAAAAAATAGAAGTCTTTATAAGTGAATATGTTTGTAAAATTAGTAGAATATGTTATAATGCCGTGTTTACTATTTAAAGATTGACTTATTCACAACTTCAAAATATATTTTGCTTGCTTTTTGCCTGGACACAGAAGCATAGAAGTGAGCTATTCAGCCTCCAAAAAATAGCAATATATATTTGAAACATCGTCAGAGTCTTTTCAGAACTGATGGGAAATGGTGTCACATCTAATACATTATTTATCAACCTACAATTTCAGGAATAACAAATATCTTAATTAGTGGAATTAATCAATTATGCTTTCATACATTAGTTGCCTGTAGTCCTCTATAAGGAAAAAAAAGTTTCTTCTTTTAGTCTACCTTTTTAAAATGTGGTTATCATGCTCTTCTTCTTTCAAGCATTTAGAACAAAGTCCTGATAATTTAATTACATGCCTCATTCAAATGCAGGATCATATGAACCTGTAATGGCTCAAATAATCTGTTTACTAATAATTCATCCAGTAGTGCTTTTTTTTTTGAAGGGAGAGGGGAAGGGAGAACCTTATCTGCAATTTCACTTTGGTACAGTATTATAAAAGAATAACAATATAGTTGTACAGTCTGCCATTTAGTTCAGTGTTTTTGGGTGCATTTAAGCTATTGAATTAATCTCACTTTTAAACAATAGAATATAATACTTTAATAGCTTGCCTCTGCACTGGCTTTGTGGGATGCTGAAATTAGTGTTATAATGCACTGTGTATAGTTTCTGCTGAATCTGATTGCTTTAGCAGCAGTCAGGTTGATAGTATCAGGTTCCAGCTTGCTGGGTCAACATGGACCCAGGCCATTAAAGGAGAAAGGTTCAGGGAAAGTTCATTTCTATTGTTTTACCATGGTTACAAAACAGAAAAAAAAAAGGAGAAATCCTGCATTTGTAACTTATTGCTTCCTTGGGCCCTGAAGGTAGTATGATCCTTTTTTCCTCTTAAATTAAACACAGAAATATAAACCTCCTGATTATCTGTAATGTAAACAAAAGAATATTTTCTGATCACTTTTAAAGTAAAACACAGATGTTCTGCATTGACTGCTGATGTCATTAAACAAAGTGTTTGTATTCATTTAATTTGATCTCCCAAACTGTTAGCATTTAAATTTGTTACTAGGTCAATAGAAAAATTAAAACTTCATAGCAGCCTTATAATATTGACTTTTGTTTACATAATTTTCGCTTTAATTAACTCACAGTAAGCCTGTTGAAATAAGTATGTTTGCTTTTGCTCTAAAATAGAACTCGTCCATTGAAGATTTTCTTTTTATTGTGATTATAAAATGAAGAAACATTTTCATGAAAAAGCGTGAGCTTAAATATCATCATATGTGTGTAATGTTTATGGTGCAGTTGTAAACCACTTGTGAGGTACCATTACAAAAGGGTTTAAATTTTAAGAGAAATATGTTTGTTATGTATATAATGGAAAAAGAAAGAATGAAGGACTTAGCACAGTGTTAGTATGTTACACACAAGAGCTGGTATAAGAGGTGAATCATGTAATGGCTGTAATATAGAATAAAATTTGGTATTTGTACCAATATGAAGAAATTCTGCAAAGCAGATGGTTTCACAAACATTTCTCTTAATGGAAGGATTTGCATGAAATTTTACTGAACTCTCAAGGCTGTGACACAACAGAATATTTAACAATATGTTTTTATTTATAAAGACTTTTATGTATAATTCTAATAAGACCCTTTTTGGGTAAGTGAAGCCATTTTTAGTCAGAGATAATGGTATTCAGTAGAGTGCTAGTCCTGGAAATCAGCTTTCAGGGGTGAGTTTATGTTTGTTATTTTCCAGAGTTGCCTGCTTCTATTATTATTAACTGTGATCTCATTAAGAAAAACAAATTTCACATATGCTAAGCTGGGCCAGGATGAATGTGTATTTTAATTTAAGATCTTTGGGGAACATACAGATAATATTGTTGACTTAGTATGAGTCATTAATCTTCCAAGACAGTGCAAGGCACAGCTCTTAGGGTCTGTCTACCCAAAGAGGATTACAAGAGAGGTCTGTGGTCATTTGAAAAATTTATCTCACTATAAAATTGCAATTGACTGAATTGATATTTGAGTCTTAACAATCCTGATGTGGAAAGGAAGTAAAAAGGAAAATGTTTGTTTGGCATATGTGAAAGTTAGAAAAAGTTAGAGTGCAAGGAGTACTGGGTACACTCTCTATTACCCTTTGTTTATCCTTGACGACACTTCTAGGTTCGGTATCCATTAGCAAGTGACATCTGGTTTTTCATTTGATTATGGGGCTCGTTTTCTTTCTTAAATGATTGTGTTAATGTTGGTGCCCTGCTAATCACCTGCAGGGATTGTAGTCTGTGTGTACGCATGCTGCACAAACAGATAGGCACGCACATCTGTGAATGTGTGTTTGCATACAGAATCACAGAATCATTTAGATCGGAGCCATTAGCTGAACCCTGCCAAGTCCACCACTAAACCATGTCCCTAAGCGTCCCAGCTACATCTGGGAATGGTGACTCAGCTTCTCAGGGCAGCCTGTTCTGGTGCTTGATAACCCTTCTGGTGGTTAAGTTCTTTCAAATATCCAGCCTAAACCTCCTCAGACTGACAGGTCTGTCATTCCTAGTGTGGAGATACTATAATGAACAGTGTGGTTCTGTCATGGTGAGGAAATGGAGAATGCTCATCTTCCACCCTTTAGCTCTTAGTGGAAGAGTCAGGAGCTGAACTGTTTGCATGCTGTGTGTTTCTCTAGTCCAGCTGAGTAGTTCATAGTCTTGCAGCCCAGTGGGAGAGAGGGTGGCAGTCGGTACTTACTAAAGAGAACCAAATCTAGATTGATTCCTCCTTTGATTTAAGGTGCTTTGGGATGAGAACACCTGTTGCCTTGGTACTGTCAGCCCAGAGACTCCCATGCACAGAGGGTGTGCTGGCCTGTATACACATGTATATGTGATATACATTACTTTCATGCAAACAAATATATCTCCTGTGAAGGCCAAGAGAGAACGCTCTTGCAAGGACTACATCTCCTGCTCACAGGAGTCCAAAGCATGCCTTGTCTCTTTTTTTCCCTCTTAAATTGTTAAATAAAGGGATAAATGAGAAAAAATGGTTGCTTTACTCTTTCACATATTGCTCAAAAACTTTAGAATTTTAATCTCTTTTAAAAGATAGTGTAATGAAGATATACTGATAAATAAAATGAGAAAGCAACATTACAAACTTATTGTACTTTGCCACTTCATACAGTTAAATTAAAACAGAATAAATCTGTTATCCATTTCAAGAAAATTTAGAGAAGGATAATTGATTGATGCAAAATTCTTCAAATTTGCTCTTCTTCAAATATTGATAATTTTTTGGAAAAACTGCATAAACATGCTGTTCAGTTAAAGTTTGGGAGTGCTTTTGTGTTGGTGAGCAATAAAGTCATGGAAACATCACTGACTGTCAGCCAAGCATGTAACCAAGCACATTTCTGGACAGGATAATGTCTAATTTGATTATTGTTCTGTGAAAAAGACAGTCTTCTGCTGTGTTTTTTTTTTTTTTTTTTTTTTTTTTTTTTCCTTAAGAACCTGATCCGTTACCACCCAAACCCAGTTCTGCCAGAAGTACTTCCAAACAGCATAGGAAAGCATATGGTTTGGTCAAGTAGGTCTTTCTTTAGTATCATCTTTAGTACTGAATTGAAGCTTTAAACAACAAAAGCTCAAACAAAGTCTCCAGCAAATATAATGTTTTGGGGCAAACTCTAGCACTGACAAAAATGTATCTTTTTGATCCATGACAATGTGATCACCACATCGAACATTCAGAGAACATCAACTGGAACAAAATCAGGGAAAAAAACCCCGTCTTTCTATTAGTATGTTTGATGATTTGGATGATTTTTCATTCCTGAGCCTTTAACTTTCATGTTAAATTTTCTGAGCTTTTCTGTGTGTGAGCAAGACAGAGTGATAGAAGAGTAGAGTTTGGTTGGTAAGAAAACAGAACAAAAACTGAGGTAAGGCTTTGAGATAAGTAGGAAATATGGCGAACCAAAACATAATTGTGAATTGGCACCTATTTTAACTCTTGTTTTACTTGTCTCTGGGCATAGATAGAAAATCTGTTAGTAGTTATTGTGATTAATTTGTGTTTCATTATCATCTGAATGTTCAGTCAGGA
This sequence comes from Melospiza georgiana, assembly GCF_028018845.1. Classification (NCBI taxonomy): domain Eukaryota; kingdom Metazoa; phylum Chordata; class Aves; order Passeriformes; family Passerellidae; genus Melospiza; species Melospiza georgiana. The sequence goes on from NC_080431.1 coordinate 43,179,167, forward strand.
TTTGTTCTTGTTATGCTATGAGCTATATGGCCAGAGCCAAAAGAGTGTGCATGTCATGTATGGAGATGTGCCAGGCACAGTGCATGTCATTCAGGTGTCATACGGATGTGCACACTGGCCAGCTGTGCCCCAGGAGAGTGTGCTGCAGGTCTTGGTGCCATTTTGCCCATCCTGGAAGTTGTATTCCTGTCTAAAATTCCCTTACATGAAATCCTGTGGTATGTGTCCCATGCAGCTGAAGATGTAAGTTCTTAAAAGGAAGGATGAATTGGATTGGAAGTTTCTTATTGAGAGTTCATTGTTGAGAATGCATTTGTAAGCATTAGAATAACTTGATGAATTTAGTAATTTGATTTTGGAGGTTCTTTTTCTGCCTTGAGTGAGATGCTTTTGAGGAACACGTCTTTCAGACACAATGCAACAGAAATTTGACTGAATTTCAAAGACTAACATCTTCACCAGGTACTTGAAGATGAGAGGTAAAGGGAGTAGTAGAGCATGGGTAACTTCCAGTCACAGAGTAAATATAGTATATCCATATTAAAATAAACTTGTCAGTAATTGATTTAGGCTTTTCCATAGAATAGATTCTTTGATGTCTTCCTATGTAATTCTGTAGTTGGCAGATTCATAATGGAATTACCAGAATTACAGTGAAATATAAATAATCATAATAATAATTTTAAAAAATCAGAAGTAGAAACATTTCTCAGCTGTGTTATCTAAAAGCATACTCCTTGTACTACTTTTTGGAAATGCCTGATTAACCTTTCAGTGTTTCCTTAGGATAACACATTAGTAGCAGACTGTTATTTCTGATAGGATGGACTTTATGTAAGGTGGTTAAAGGACAGCTTGGGGAACTGGCTGCATTTCAGGCCTGCAAATAATTTACCTTCAAACACCAACTAAGGGTTATGGCAACATGTTTTAAGGTGTCACCAAATTGGATCCTCTGTAGCTTGATGGAAATGCACTGAATGACTTTTGAATTGTTAAAAGTATAACAAGTCAGAGCATCTCTGCTTGAATCACTGTAATATTTCCATTTGGACCTATAGTACTGTCTGTTTTTTATGGTTCTTTTTTTAGAATGGAGGAGTCTTGGACTGCTATTCTTTATTGTTCAAATTACTATAGTACTACTGCTTTGGAGGGAATGCTGTGCTACTGTTTGTATGTTTATAGATGCTGCTCTGCAAGGGAATGGGAGGTTGATTGTTTCTGTTGCTTGCCTTGCACAAGGAAAATAAAATACAAAGTTATTTTACAATATTCCATAATATAGTAAAATATTCCATAATATAGTAAAAGCAAGTCTACATCTAGACTTGCAAGGGTGGAACACTATAACACATGAGGGATCTTGATTTCACAAACAGATTTTGGGGACTGGGAACACAGGTCAGTTTTTTGGAGTGTACTGTAATTTTGTTTTTCCTTTTGAGTTCATATTTTGCTCTATTTTGGAAGTAAAGTACATTTAGAGTACCTACAAGGATTTACTAATTAAAGGGCATCTGCAAGGGTAATCCCTGTCTTGTATCTCGTGGTCTGCATGGGTTTTCAGTGATGAGCATTGTGCTGGGTGTTGCACAAACCCATGGCTGTTCTGAGAGCTGGTTACTGTCCCAAACAATTTGAAGTCAGAGTGGCAGAGGTGAAACTGATGTTGTGCATATTCTTTAGCTTCTACTTTTGGACTTGCTTACTGATACCAAATAGAAGTGCACTCAAAGAGTGGACCCCTCTCATTGTGACCCCAGACATCATCTGCTCAAAGAAACTTGTAATTTTTAATGCTCAGTAATCATCAGAAGATTAATACTTATTTTGTCTTTATAAATATATACAAACACAGATCACCTTATTTAAAGATTTAAATTCTTGATTTTAGTGAATACTGCATGGTTACCATCAATCTCTGTTACTCCAGCTGAGCAGTTACAGCTGTACAGACTAGGAGAGAGTCTTTTCAATATTTTATACCACTACTGTTACTCTCAAATGTACAATAAAAGTCACTTTCAAGCTTTTATTTAGGCAGTTCCAGCAATTCTTTGGAAGTGTACGGTTAATGAGTGTGGGTTTTCAGAATTAAAAATAAGGTGAATAAAGGGCAGTGAACATTAACCATGGTCTCTGGCAGAAGCGGGTATAAAATTTTTCATAGTGAGTATAAAGAGTTTTTTAAAGGGCAAAGGGTTTAAGATATAGGCAACTTCATTAAAGAGGTGACAGTTCACTTGTTTCAGCATTTCATATAAGGAATTGTGGCCAATTAACTGACGAGTGCATTCAGATATTACAGTGGATACACTCATATGATAGAACTTCATTATCAACTGTTATGAATAAAAATAGCATATTAATCATTGCACTGCCAGGAGAACCAGAATATTTTCACTAAATACCTTGAATACTACAGTATTTTTTTCTTTTTTAAAGTTAAATCATCATTGACATGTTTATGTATCTTATGTCCAATACAGACAGAAATGGACACTAGCTCTGTGACCCCTGGAGCAAGGGTGGGCTTGCACCTTATGTAGATGCTTTATCTTGTAGCATTTCTGCTCTTCTTTTTAAGTGGCTCTCAAAATGGCAGCTGCTCCCCAGTATGTCCTGATGAAAGACAAATCAAATAATATTTTTTCTAAAGAAGTTAAACAAAAATTTCTTAAATAAAGATAGTTGCTTAAGTATGGCTACATATGTGTTCAAAAGAGGAGTATGCTGTTATATGGCCTGTTTTTGCTTTGAGTCTAATTGGTTATTTGTACGTGCAATTATCTGATTTATGTTCACAAATTTGTAATTACATGTGCAAGTCATATGCAGAGATGAATACAGATGGTTGGAAAACAAGCCTTGAAGCAGGACTGTTCATTCCAACTAAAGTTCATACATTTAAATCATTGTTTCAGGCCATATGCAGACTCTAACACACATAACCACAAGAGTTAGGCTTGCTTTACATTGGGAATCATCTCAGCAACTTGAACTAAAAACTTTTGTAAAAAAATGAAAGCTTAAAATTTTTTTAGATTTGTGTCATTGTGGATGAAACCTGCCTTTCTGGCCTATTAACTCCATGCTTGACATTTTTATAGTATATATAGTAGATGATGTTTTGAGGGGATGTTTTTAGAATTAAAAGCCTAAGAAAAGATGAAAACAGTTGAGGAAAAAATAGGCTTTGCATCTGTTATAGTTTGGGGTTTCATGTGGGTGAATAACACTGTTAGAAGGAATCATTTAGCTTGCATATTTAAATTTTGGGTGGGGTTTATGCTGTAAGGTTGAGTGAAATGGGAAAGGCATCTGTTATAACTTGACAGAAAGAGCATTTTGTGGGAAGCATGCACTTTATATCACTATTTTTTCCACTTTTTTTTTTCAAATTTTTTTGGTAGTTGCAGAATTATTCTGAAAAGACAGCAGTGTAAATTGAGGAAATAAGTACAAATTTTCAAGGTTTTCTTGTTATTGTTTTTTTGGTTTTTTTTTTTTATTTTCTTGATATTGCCAGTATTCCTAAATAACTTTATCCAGGATCACAAATGCTGTGATTTCTGAGTACTGTTTCTGAAGCAAGGTTTATATAATGAAAAAAAAAAATCAATATGGTTTGAATCTGCTCATGAGTTCTCTTTAATAATTGCATTTCATTGTTCATTCAGACTTATTTTCAACTCTGCCTTGTGTGGCTGTCATCATCAGAAGCTTGTGTTTCACAGTTATTACATAATCACGAGTGCCAACATACTTACGTGTTTTAAGAACTTTCAGGAAGATCTAGTGTTTCAGCTAATTAGATGAAGCAGTGAGCTTTTTGACTTAATTTACTTCTGACATCATAATTCTGCCACCCAACAGAATTGCCTTCATTTCTTATCTGTTTTTCTCTATTTCCAACAGATTATTTACAGATCTCAATTTCATTAAGAGAACAGGCATATGCCAGTAATATTTTGAGCTTATGTACAATCACAGCTGTATTTAAACCTGGTACTGTAACTTATGCCAGTAACATTCAGATTTCTAACTGGTTTTATTTAATTTCTTGCCCTTTAAATCATTCATATATTCAAGTATTACGATCAGTCACAGAGAATCTTTTTCTTAGATTCTTTCATTGTGTTTGTAGTAGGACTTCAGCCATCAAGGGAGAACTGGCAGGTGTTGCTGTAATATATATTTTATATATTCTTGCACTCTTGTACCTTGTATCTTAGACTCTTGTATCAAAAATATTACTAATCTTGCTGAAAAGCAGAGTGATTTGGGCTGCAGTGTTGAGGAGGATGAAAATGACATGCTGTTTACATGACAGTTCTGCTAGGAAAAGAAGTAATTCAACAAGGTCTTCTCTACCCCAGCAAAAGAGTAGAATCCAAGGACTAACCCGTGCTCCTGTATTACTGCAGTAAATGACTTTGGAATGGGACACGAAGTGAAATATATTTTCTTCCATTTATTTTTCTTCTACTGATAAGCTGGTATTGCGTGTCTGACCCAATATCCACTTTTTGGCCATTTTGGTTCAAAAATAGCAGTAAAGTGTTCTGTTACTGAAATGCAGTAATGTTTCATCAGCATGATTTCTCCACTGCTCACTCTGTAACACAACCTAATTCTTTTGGAGATCATTCATGCACTTCTTTATGAAGATTTTGAAACAGATCTTTGTATTTATTTTTATCAGCATTGTTTGCTGTCTCAGTAACTCCTAATATATCATGAGTTCAGCATAATTATTGCGTGAGAACATTTTCTGTTTAATTGTGAGAAGAAAAATAAATTTAAGGTAATTGCACTGAGAGTTTTATTGTTTTACAAGACTGCTGCAAGTAAAAAGGACATGGTGTGACTTCTGATGGTTGTTTTACTAACTGCCAAAATAAGTGTATGCTGTGTCTTAGAATTGCATTTTTTACTTTGTTCTTGAGTGGGAGCAGAAGGGGAAAACCTAAAATAGTAAAGTATAAGGTTTGGATCGATGTACTTTGTCATTTTTTTGCCTTTAAAATGCTAGTTCAGTGCATCAGAAATATTTATGAAGGTTACCTTGGCAAGCAAGTGTTTTCCAAGCAAAGGAATTAAATTACACAAAAGGTTTAGTCAGTCTTCCTAGACCTTATTTTTCAGTACTGACACGCCCTTGGCTCAAGTCGTGCAAGTGTGAAGGCTGCACGTATGATGAGAGCAGCACAGCAGCTATCCCAAAACCCAGAAATACCGTGTGGGAAGAGCCCACTGCCTGTGGTTACAGGTTGTCACAGGGCATCTCTGTCTTTGCATTAAGTCAGCAAGTGACATCTTCTGCCCTTTTGCAGTGTCCATTATATGGCGAGCACATGACTGCTTCCAGTGGCTGATCACCTAAATGTCATTCTGCCTGCTTCTTTGAGGTCAAAAGTTCTGTGTCAGGCTTTGAAGCACTAAGGGGAGGTGGAACAGATGAGAAATAAAGCATAGATTTTCAAAATGTACCTAAATGAGATGCATAAGTGCTGATGTAGCTAAAATTGGTGTTGATATTCTAAACTGTTTCAGGCAGTTCTAAGAACTTAAAAAATACATTAAATGAATACACCAAATCCTTGTTACAGATTTGCTTCCTATCACTTCTGGCATGTAACTTTTCCTGCCACTCCCCAATATTACTGATTATAAAACTGCCTGGCCAATGGTAACCTCACTGCATCATGTATGCCCAGCTACAGATGAGGACGATATTTCTGTGCACTAAACTTGCTCACAGACAAGATTAAAAACAAACCTTTACATGTAGAAAACAAACCCTGAAATTCAGTAATTTTGGCAGGAAAGGCAGTTTGCCCTCTTACTTGCAGTTTTCTTTATAGGTACTTCATATATATAATAAAAATAATTTAAAGGAGTAAAACTTGATTTATCAAGTGTTAATATTGCACAATTGTTCCTCAAAATCAGGACATGAGAAAGATAAATCACAGAATTATCTCAACATTTTTGAACACTTCTAGTTTCCTAGCACATGTTTTGCCATGCAGTTAGTCATCTGTAACTGCTAGTGATGTGCTCTGAGAATTATATACTACTCATGAAGAGTTTCAGCTGTTTTGGAGCCAAACCTTCCTTGGTGCTCAAAGGTCTTAACAGAAATCAGTGGGAAGTCTACTTATCTAAGGCTTTCAAGGATGAGACCCTTAAATTTTAACATCAAGTCTGTCTTCTGGCAGATAGTAATAAGGGCTGAATGCAGCCTTAGATGCATTCAGTTACATTTAAAGCCAAGCAGATCAGCCCATACTATTGTCCTGTTGTCTCTTTCCATGTGATTGTACAGGGCCAGGTTTTCTCTTGATTACATCTGCTTTTAATTGTTTAGCACTATCAAAACATTTCTAGGAGCGAGCTCATACTTGATAATATAATTGAAATTACGTAAAACTTTAAAAATATTATCAAAGCACAACATTTTAACTGATAAGGAACACAGACTCTTCCATTTCTTATTCTTTAATTCAGCCATCTGTTGTTTTCTAGATTTGGTAAGACAGGAAGGATAGAAGACTAATATATGTTGATCAAAAGACCAAGAAATAACCATATTCTCTGCCTTAAATGTAGTCTCAATTGCTTCTCATGCTAATCACAGTGCAGTACACAAATACACCCTTTTTCTTCAAACATGAAAATGCTACAGCCAGAGTATTCCTTGATGTATTTATGAAATTGAAGAGATGAAATACAAATCTGGCTGAAAATTGATGGATTTAATTTCAGTCATTCTGGAAAGTGTTCTGGTTATCTAATTAGCTGATGTTAGTGAAGAAAGTCCATGAGACTTGCAAGATTCACTAATCTGCACCTTGAGTTCCTCATTCTCATAATGGTATATTGTGACTGTAAACCATGATAATTTCTACAAAAATAAAGATCAGTTGTCTGTAGGAATATCTTATAAGACTTGAAAAAATTCTGATCATTTTATCACAAACTGACACAAGTTTATAGAAGGCTGATAGATTTTCATGGGAATAAATTCATTTAGGTGTTTCACTTGAAAAAAACTTGACTACTAAGTTAGTAATACATAGTCCCGTAGAAAGCTTTCATTTTCTTCTTCAATATATGTTATCTCAGGTATGAGAATTTAAATTTTAGAGCAGAAAATAACTTATTCATATTTCTAAAAGCAGAGTGACACTCTATTTTAAGACAGATATCTTTTTTAATACAGTTCACAAGGAACTGCTAACTTCCCTGTGGACTTCTACCCTGGTCTTTAGAACAGTTAATCTTGTGGCTTCCTTTAATCTTTGTTGATATTGTCTAGTTTCTGCTTTGTTTAATTTACTCTTTGAAGAATGAAATAGTAGACAGGAAGACATCAGCTGTGTCTTCCAGATGTAGCATTGTTTCTTCCAGTGTCTTCTTGTGGAGTCCCAAAACACTCCTTAACTTCTCTGTGCTATAACCCTAGGTATTCACCAGGTATTCACTTTGGCTTTTGAGGTTTTGGCATTTCACATTGTTTATGTTAGCTCTAAAATATCCAGACTTTAGACATCTTCAAAATCAAAATGGGTTATCTTTGAGTTTACCCATTGAGATAATTAGCATTTCCATAAGAAGTCATGTGTGCTTTTGGAAAAAACAATGTAGTTCTTCCAATAATTGTATTCAGATAAAAGACAAAATCTTACCTTTTTTTATGTCTATAAACGCTTATCTACAAAATCTAAATTTGAGTAAAAATAGTATTATCATCAGCTTTTAAATGATGATTCTTGTATCATAGTGTCGTCAACCAGAAAAAGAGATTACTGACTGTTCTGGAATTTAAATCTTTTACATAATAAATCAACTCATACCTATTTAAATTATGTTTAATTTTTTATACTGAAGATAAATCTACTGATTTAGATACAGAAGTAGGCATATGATGAGTATTTTGAAGATTTCTTATCTTGTAATGAAAATGAACGTGCCCTAATCTAAAATAAGTAGGTCTTTACTATACTAGAGTTTATGAAAAATACCAACAAAATGATTTATTAAGCTATTTTTATCGTCCTGTTTATGATAGTTAAACTAATTTGCTATGCTTTTGATGTTTTTTTAAAGAGTTTATCATATAGCTATAAAAATGATAATGAACTACAAAACAACATGCGAGTTTTCAATTCTAGTCAAAGTGATTGTTTTTTAAAGTATTGTTTTTATGCCATTTTCTGTATGACTTTGGTAATGATTTATATGAAATTCTTGCAATTCTTACAGTTTGAAAATGAATCTTACAAAATGGTAGTATTTCAAGTTAGTACTAGTTAATGAAACAAGCGCTTAACAAATGACAACTAACAAATTAAGTCAAGTATTGCTATTAAATCAGTTATTAAGGACAATTAGATATATTCATTTTAATTGTGTATTGCATAGTCTACCATGCCTCTAAATCAGATCTTCCAGGCCTTAAGAAATAATTCTTAATTTGCCTTACAGTGTTTTTCTGCCTTGTTATTAGGAAAAACCCGACATCTCTTAAATAGGTAAATTCCTTTTAATAGTAGATTTGAACCAGTGTCACTTAAAATTTTTATCAGGATTAAATAGGTTTCCTTCTCAGAAATTACATTTAAATAGAATCACAGAACAAGCTGAGTTGGAATGGCTCTGTAAGGATCAAGTCTGGCTCCTGGCCCTTGCACAGGACCATCCCCAAGTCACGCCATGTGCCTGAGAGCATTGTCCAAACACTCCTTGAACTGCCAGGCTTGGTGCTGTGACCAGTTCCCTGGGGAGCCTCTTCCAGTGCCCAACCATCTACTGGCTGAAATATTATTTGTAAGATTGGAATTGGAAGTTTGGGATTTTAGAAAACATTTACTTTCGGGATAAATTTCGGAATAAATCATGGAATGGGGTTGGGTTGCTGGACTAATTTATGGCTTTGAGTGTAACACCCCACTGCTTTTGTACACAATAGCACAAGCAATTTGATTCTAGAAGGTGACCAAAGGAAGAGTTCTGCCTTGGGTATTTCAGTATCACTCACCTATAATTTGCTGCTGACCTTTGTTTAGAGATTTGGTCCATGACTGCCTTCCCTTAGGCTTTGAAGAGGAGTGGTTTTATTCCTCAAAATCAAAGACAAAAGCATCCAGGCTTCACCATGGCTACACTTGGTAGTCAACATCAAAGAGAGTCTTTGCAGGTGTGAACTTGCTTTTTATAAAGACCTAGAAGTTACTGGTACATTGTGTATTGTGCCACATTGCGTGTGTTCTGTTTTGCTGCTGGCAGACCCTGCAATGGTCATATCACAATAGTGATTTGAGTACTTCATCATAGATACTTAAATGAAACCATTAAAGTTTTCCTACACACTGGCATTTTTTGGTGCGCGAATATATTAGAAACACTCCATTTAAATCGGATCATTTTTGTCTATAATGTTTTGTTCAGTTTTATGTGTATTCATGGTATATTTATTTTTATTGTAAATCACAAAGGAAATATCAAAGAAAATCTGAAGTCATTTAATTTGGTTTTCTGAGCTGGAATAAGACAATGTGCTTTTTCTACAACTGTTTTTCTACAACTGTTTTTCTCGTTGTTTTGAACATATGACAATTTTGTTTACACTAAAGAAAATCAAAAATGCCAAACCAATCAAAGAAATTACCAAGCTTATAATTTTAATAATGACCTCAGCTCAGGACATTAAGTTAGGAATTAATGATCAGTTAAGGTTAATGACTCAATGCCTTGAGTCATTAAACTTCAAGAAAATGCTCTGTACTTTGATTGTTTTTGGTTTATTAAAGTTAAGTTGTAGAAGGTGCCAAAAAAAGAAAAAAAAGAAAGTATTTCCAAACACAATGGAAACTAAAATGAATAGAAAGCAGAGGTATTTTATTATCTGCCTCATTCTGCAGTCCCAGCATAGCTAGAAATTAGAATTTTGTTAGTATGAGAACCTAAGGAGGAAAACCTTTCATACCCACCTTTCTTTTCTTTCTTGCTCTGAGACAAATTAAGAACTTCAAATGTTCGTCAGATCATAAGTTAACACTGCAGTTTTAGAGCAGCACGTCACCTTATTCCATGAAGTTATTCCACAATGTCCTCTAAATGAGCAGTTGCAGGATGTTGCAGTGGTACCGTGCTATGATCTGTACATAGGAATCCAAGCCTTTGGATATATATTGTATGAGCAGGTACATATTTGTATATAAGCTGGCAATAAGTATTTTCATTATCATCTGTCTCTAATTTGTGTGCTACTGAGGCAGTCCAGGAGTTGGAAAGTTGTGTATGTGAGCATTTAACAGACAAGGAGTGCTTAAACCTGAAGGCCTTTATTTTTCCATACTGGAGACGTGTGAGCTGCTGTGATGGCTTTTGCTCAACAATATTGTACAAATAATTCCGAGTTCTTTCTGACATAAAGTAGTATATTTAAAGTAAGGTGTCTTAGTGAGATTTTCACTTTAAATAGAATAAGGGTTAAATGATAACTTGACTTATCTTTTAAATGACAAAAAATAAAGAAATTGCAAGACCTTTTCACACATTAGATATGTATTGTCATTTATCATCTAGATATCAGGCTAGCAGTGCGAAGTAATAAAACATATCATCGAAAAATGTGCTATAGGTCTGAATCACTCTTTCATTCCACCTCCCAGCTAACTGTAGTATTAAATCAAACAAGCAGAACATTTCCTTAGGCAGCCATTGCCTTTTAATTTCCTGAAGAACCTTAAAATATCATTCATTACAAGTACTACACATATTTGGTTTTTAAAAGTCTCATAAATCAATAGCAGGCTGACTGTAATAATTATTACAAGTTAGTGCATAATTTTCGTGCTGAAGGCTGCATGCAGAACTTTAGCATATGCAAACGAGGCAATTCAAACTGTGTATAGATATTAATATGAAGAAGCAGGTAACGAGGTGCAGGCTATGAATTATGCATCAAGAGCGGCTGATCTTCAATGAGGAAAATGAATTCAGCATGTAATCTAATTAGTGATGGAAGTCTATTACATCTAACTGCAAAAGCAACCGTCCTTGAAACAAATTTATTTACAGTCCATGTTACCACTTGAAACAACTTTGAAATGATGTGTAAGACAACAGCTTAATTGTAAAAATTTTTTTGTTTGTTTGTTTCAGTTCTAGACCTGGAAGGCCTCCTAAGAGGACTCAAAGTGTCACCTCCCCAGAGAATTCTCATATCATGCCACATTCTGTCCCAGGCCTAATGTCTCCTGGAATCATCCCGCCAACAGGTAGGATCGCTAGAAACACCTTCACACGGGCAATCTTTGGAATTCATGGCTTGTATCCACTTGTTAATAGATTAACAGTCTAGGAAAGCAGCAGACAAATATCACAATAGTTCCCCTAATGTCACACTGTTGGTACACAAACATGTTGTGTCTAATGGAAATTGTAGCAGCTTAGTACTTCAGAATAACTGAACAAATAATAATACTTTATTAATTTTTCCCCCTGTTCTTTTTCTTTATAAGCAAAAGCCTTTCAAAGCATGAATTACCTATCATTAGACAATAATCTCCCTATTCATTTTTAATAGATCAGATATCTTCTGCTTTTTTTTGCTGCTTTGCTTCATTAGATAATGTCATCATGAATATAGTTGCCTGAAGAAACTGAGTTAGTTAAAATAACTCCATGCTGCACACATGTCTTTCTTAATTTTTCATCCTGAAATTCTATTTTTGATATGTCTCCTGAGGCTTTACACTAATATAAAGTCCTGTAACAATCTGTTTCTCATACTACTATTTTCTTTTGAAAGTTACTGTACCATCTCCTAGCAGTGACTTGCTCTTAGACATGGTTAAATTTAGAAAGGCTGTTTTGCAGGGAGGAGATGAACAGTCACCCAAAGATGGAGGCACCCAATAGTCAAGCTGCTGGGGGTGCCACATTCTCTCTCTTCATATTACAGACCAGTGAAACTCTGGTTTCAGCAGAGTCCACCTGAGCTTCTACTTCTTGCCCAGTTATTTCCTGCTTATCTGCATGGCTCAGTCTCTCTAACACTGATTTTCTCTAAGGAAAAAATAATTAACTAGACAGATCAAATAGAGAGGAAGATTACTTGATCTGGTGGACCGGATGATGGGTGGATGTTTGGGTTCATGCCCATGATCACGTCTCTCTAAGTACAAACATGATTCTTGGCATGATTTTCATCACAGATGACTAACATCTCAAAAGAAATGCTCAGTTCAGGAAACAACAAATACCAGTAACTGTTTGAATGTAATTGTCTTGTCTGGAGGAAGAAGGAAAGTGAAAAAGGCTTACTTAGCTCAGTGGACAAAAGGGGACCTGTACTTTGTCTTAGGCTCAGCAGCTCCTTTACATGGTGAGATAGACATATAGCTAGAAATATATTTTATTTGACATTTAAAATTTTTTAAAGATGAAGAGAAGTGATAAAATGAAGAAATGAAGGGAGGTCAGACAACAAAGATGTGTAGGAGAGAGGTATGAAATAAAGAGAGGGAAAGAGGGATGAGACAGAGTGTAGGGGAGCAGGGGAAAGTGTCAGGCAAGTAGAACTCACAGTAGTAGTCTGGGCAGGTATGACTAGCAAAAAAAAAAGAAAAAAAAGGATTGAAATACTTTATAGAATAGAATTTACAGGATAAAATCTTGTATAGAAAATAGAGATTGTGCAGAGTGAATGCAACGTGAGAATAGTAGATGTGGGCAGAGAATGAAAGTTTTTATTGGGTGGAAACATTCATGTTCATGAGGGAGAGATCAAAAATTGCAGAAGCAAAGGGAAATTATTTGGGGGAAGTAAGGCAAGAAAATATCAAAGAAAAAATTGCATGTGAAAAATAGAAAGGAGATGAAAGAAGTCAGAGACAAATAAGCAGGCAAAAAAGAGGGAGACAGGAAAAGAAACCTTGTCAACAGTATCATTCCGGGTTTTGTGTTACAGTTAATATCTAAGAGCAGATCACCTCTTGATTTTTTATTTTAAGAAAGCAGTTTAAAACCACAACTAATACCTAAAAGTATCCAGTTCCTCTCTAGTCCTTTAAAGTTGGCCATAACACGTTAACAGTAAAAATATATGGTACTAAAACCAGAGATCCAATTTCTTAGAGTATCAGCCCACAAAACCAGATGCAAATCTTTTAAAAATGATGATTGAAAAAAAATAGAAGAAAATAATTCAAAATTAAAGAAAATAGGCATATGTAAGGTTATCATTGATCAAATCCACTTTGGATGGTAATGCTTTGTGAGTCTCTTGCAAAAGAAGAAAGGTTCAAATGCAATTGCTATCACATTTGGACTGGTTTCACATTACATGGCTTACCACAACAGAAGGAGTGGTATGATATTTTCCCCATTGTGGTGGTGTGGAGTCTCAAACAGCACAAAAAATGCAAACAATATCTCTGATAAAAGAGAGCTCTGGGGTCTAATGTTCCATGAGGTATGCAAAGTTTCAGCAAAGATAAAGAGCATCATGACAGCAGTGCTACATGACAGTCATTCCGGCATTTTATAGGCAGGCAAGTATAAAAATAGACTTACAGTCTGATCTTGTGAGTTCAAAACAATGAAAATTTGTGGGTCTACATTGTAAATAAGTACCAAAACCACTCTAAGAGCCCTGCAAAGAAAATACAGTGATAACTGTGATAGATGATGTGGGTGCCATTGTTATGTGCTGCCACATTAGTTGGTATGAGAAAAATCTTTCCAATTTTTCCAATTGTAAAATTTTACTCCATATTTTGACTGTACATAAAGAAAAATAACCACTAAATAACCACTCGAAATAACCACTGACTAGCTGAGGTTGTCAGGCACCACTGGAGGTCACCTAGCCCAGCCTCTGCTGGTCAAAGCAAGATCACTCAGAGCAGATTGTTCAGGGCTGGGTACGCTTGAGATTCCATGAGTATCTTTGAGGACACCATGATGTCTCTTTGAACTTGTTACAATGTTTTGCTACTCCAGTAATAATATTGGAATTTTTTTTTTTTTTACTTTCTTAATGGACTTTCCTGTGTTTCATTTTGTGTTGGTTGGGCCACATTTGAGAAGTCTGGTTCCATCTCTGTCTTTACCAGGTTTTCATACACATTAGAAAGATACCCCCATGCCTTTTCAGGCTGAACACTCCCAGCTCTCTCAGTCTTTCTTGATATGTCAGGAATTCCAAAAGATGGTTCTTAATTTAAGAAGTTTGTGAACTGTGAATTTCCTGATAGCATCCAGCTTTAAGCAGAAAAAAAAAATAAAACTTCCAGACTATTAAGTGCTTCCTACCCCTTCTCTCTCTCTTATTTTTTCTTTGTAATAACTTCTTCTTTTTAAACTTTCTGATTGATTTAATAATCTGAGTGTAATAACTAAGTTTCCTTCCTGCCTACAAGAAAGTATAAGTGATCACACAAACAATTATGTGCTATTTAATGCTCTTTAAGTATAGAGGTCTGCAATTATTAGGTATATCTAGGATACACAATGCTATGATTTTTACTTGAAATTTTTCCTTTTTTCAAAACGTGCTGCATAATACAGAAAGAGAGATTTAAAGGAGGAAATTTTGATTTCTGAGGTGACTGGTTCTGCATGCATCATTTATGTGTGCAAATAATGCTGGTATTAAGCTGTATCCTGAGATTTCTCATGATATTCCAGTACTGTATTTTTTTGTAGGAGGCCAAATTAAGGCACCCTTGAAAATATTTTATATCATTGATATAAACTCTGAAAATGCATCCAGAGAACATTGCATTATCAGTTAGAATGAACTTGCTTTATGGAAGTACTTGGATACTAAGATGAGATGTATGAATGGTATACAGAAGGAAAATAAAAGAGAAAAAGGTATAATATTCCACATGTTTTTAATGAACTATAAATTGAAGAAGTGAGGATCACCCATCAGTTGATATTCTGTCCATTTTATTACAATTAGATATTAACCCCCATTGCTGATCTATCCACTGTCTTTCATTAAGGTCAATTTTGACCTTAATGAAAGACAGTGGACAGAATGCTCCCAGATTTATAGAAGAATGGTCACTTCACAAAAGATAATCTTATTTTTATGAAAATAAATATGTAGGACCTTTGATAGTGTGACAAAATGAGGAATGTGTAATAACAGGAAATGAGGAGCTTCAGAAATTGTCCAGAGAATCAAAATCTGCCTATGTTACAAATTGTGTAGTCAGAGGAAAGAATTCGATGTAGGCTCAAACAGTTGTACTGATGTTTCCAGTTTATCTAGGTAACACCTTGAAGTCCTTCCAAAAATGTATGGCTCATCGCAGTTAACTTTGATCTGATGTCTCTGTGTACTGCAGATCTTTTCTTGGCTAATATGCTTCAAAAGTTGTCTAAAGTTGAAACATTGGATGATTGTGATCAATCAGAAAAGTGCTGTACATCCTGAATGTATGATATACCTTTTTACTTTTATGTCTGGAGTAGCTATATAACACACAAAATGGTATTTCCATTGTTTTTCAAACAAACTTTAAAAAGCAATTTTTTCACTTTTCTAGTTATTTTGGTAATTATTCTTCAGTATTTTAGGTTTTGAAGCTGCTCTTAAAACTCCTTGCCTAATTCTTCTGCAACTTGGCCTACTGAGTCTGAAACCTACAGGTGACAAAATGAGTAACTGCAATCTCTTGTGCTTATTTCAGGAACTGCATCTTTCAAAGATAAAATGAGAATATAAAGTGCTTTTGGAAATTGCTGACATAGGGTGGGATAAGAATGCTCCTTCACATATTGATATATATCTATAGATATATCTTTGTCAATTAAAAAAGTAATTTCAAAGCATGTTTTATTTATTACATTGCTTTTGTATTAAATTAATCTGAGTAATTATTGCTATTATTATTATTATTATTATTATTATTATTATTATTATTATTATTATTATTATTATTATTATTATTATTATTATTATTTTAAACAGGTTGCTTTATGATTCTGTATAACTATTCCAATCTGAATCCAGACTGTTCCAGTGGAAGGATATTAAGCTTCCTCTAAAATGTTTCATGTACACAAATTATAACTGCTCTCCTCTATTAAACCATTCTTTTTCTTTTCTTGAATGGTAATCTGAAGATGTAATTTCTAATCTCATCCTTATTTTCTCTCTTGCTGTGGGTCTGAGTCAATATTAGTATATTCCAAATTCCATCTTGTACAAAATTCTTTGCACCACAAAGCATTTTAATGGGGAGTTAGAGTAAGGAGAGAGTTGAAAGGTTTTGTATGGATTATTTTGGCTTGGAGGGCAAGCATCATTCACAAATGCAGCAATTGATAAAGTGTGGTAATGTTTTTGCTAAAGTAGATGATGAAATTATTTGGTGTTTAAAGAAAGATTAATCACATAATTAAATAATTTCATTTTCTCTGGCTCATAGTTATTGATGTTGTATTAGGCAGACTGAAAGAATGGTTAAAATATAATTATCATTGTTACTCTATCCACATCATATTGCCAAGAAATGAAATCTGTAGCTAGAAGTATTTCCTCCTGACAGTCTCAATCCTGCAAGGCCTTAAAAATATATTTAACTTACTGAAATGAATAGAGTTGATTTCTTTGAGTATTCCAGGGGCTAGAAACTATAAATTGAAAATACTTAGCAATTTTGAGAAGCAAATCTATTATTCAGGTATTTATTTTATGCACTGGGATTAAATACTCTGCAATTCTGTTTTGGTTAAAAAGATACACATCGATAAAACTGAGTGCTGTGGCTTACATATGTTAAAATACATTCCATGTTAACAAGGTATTTTGGTTATTAGTGTTAAATCATTTTTATTGTTAACCTTGGTTTTGATGGGTGTTATAGGATGAGAAGCTGGTTGTCTGTTGGGGCTGAACTAACTTACTGTAGGAATAAGCAACAAAGTCCTGCTTTGAGAGTGACAAACTGTAACCTAATTCAAGAGACTGAACAAATTACACAAAACATTTTTGCACTTCATTAAGGAAGTAGTCATTATAATTAATGTGAAAGCTTCTGTCGTGTTCACTAGTTGATGTATCAGTGGAAAAATAAACTGACTCAATTTTGTAAATTTATTTTTTCATAGTTTTAAAAATAATAATTAAGGTGTAATTCAGGCCACCTGTCATCTCCTGAAAACAGTCATAATTTTGTCATACTATCATCCCACTGAACAGCTAGCTATATTCTACTTTATCACAAGAGGATTTATCACTGAAAACTGCTTCTGGAAGCTCACTAATTTTAAGTTCCAGCGAGCCCCTTACATTTTTCAGTCATAAAATCTTTTTAAAACCAAGAATTACTTGCAGAAATGGAACTCTTTCATTAATCACTGAGAACTTACACATTTTGCAACATTGTATCATACAACACTACATATATATTTAAAGTTTAAAAGATACTGTTGGAAAACTGTGCAAGTCAGAGTCACAGCTCGTGCAGGTTCCCCCACTGCCTGTTGAGAGCCTTCCCTAGACTGAGCTGTTTCCAGAAATGCTCCCAGCCTTTTTGATGGAAAGGCAACAAGTTGGTTCACTTCAGAAGGGACTCTGGGATTAATTATTTAAGCAGCTAAGGTAGTCATGTACCTCGACATGTTCAAGGTACTCAGAAAGAAACTGAGTGAAGCTATTTAAGCTTTAGTTATAGGCTAGTGCTCTCTTCTGCTTTTCTCTTGTGAGTACTCACTATTAGGTTGTGATACACACAGATTTGTTACCTTCTAGTGGAAAATCTGAGATAAAAGTTTTTTGTTTCTTCTTGGATCAGAGAATAATTTTGCCTTCTGAAAGCTTAATTTGCAATCACACTGATTTATGGATTTCTCCATAAGAATGCTATTCCTGTAGCAGTTATGTAGGATCCTAGTTGAATGGCCATATTCTGTGAAGATGAACTAGTAGAAGATATTAGAAAAGCCTTTAATGATATGTGATGATTTTCGTATATAGGCAGCTTTTCAGGCTGGATTTAACATGATCATAAAAAACAAAAATGTATCTGACTTTGGAAGGAACTCTGTCCCCAGTTCCAGTTTGTTATTTCAAATAGTAGAAGTGTATTAAACACCTTGGGAGAAAAAGCTCCTCAATTTCAGAACAATATTTAATTAACAGTCTGTTATCATAACAGTTTTCTGTAAAACAAGTAGCATGTAAACTGAAATAAAATTAAAACCAAACAAAACACTGAACTCTTGATACTAAAGAAAGCAATTAAAACCTTATTTTAAAGGCAGATAAGTGGTGAAGTTATCAGTGACTACATTAGCACCTAGTAATGGAAGTATTTCTATAGTTTTCTGAATCCCAATATTATATTAATTGTAATAGAAAAAAATTTTGAAAATACATATATTGCACAACATTCTGTTTGTTTCTTAAAATTAAATTATTCAAATTGTAAGCTTTTAAGTTGTGCTTTATACCGAGATTTTCTTGTTGCTCAGCTTTCAGGCAGAGTCTTTCAATAGAAAAGCATCAAGATAATCATAATCCTGTGTTTACAGTTTTTTCATATAATAAACCTGTTGGTTTTCCACCCACTCCTGCTTTTTAGTGAGACTGTTCAGCCAAAATAATTTGATTCCAAATCATTTAATCTCTTAATTTGTTCAAAATAAACCTTTTGCAGAGCAAGCAACACACTGTCATTTTAAACATGAAATACAGTGTATTATTTTGTTAAACGCTGCCACTAGAAGTGAACCTGAGCTGTTGAATTTGGAATAACATCTCAGACTTCAGACTTGCAGACACTTCAGGCCCTTAGCTGTAGCAAAATGGAATTGTTGTAGCAAAATAGGAAGATGGTAGTTCTTAGGGTGAACACAGCGAGGTCTGGTACACAGCTCAGTCCTGTCATGTTGCTGACTGACTTCTGCATCATCACGGCCACATGAAGTTCCTGAATGTTATGGGGGTGCCCAGCTCCTTTCCTGTAGAGTTAGACTACTTGTGTCCTTGCATGACACACTCAATGAAGGGTGGATGATTTTCTTCTCTTGACTTTAAATTTTATTTGTGTTCAATGAAAATACCCCTCAAATTTATATATTCCAAAGTTATGGTCTGTGATTTCATTACCGTATATTTGGGTATTCTCTGAAGTCCAGGAAAAAACTGCAGCTTAATGTTTTTTGCTCAGTTTGGGTATTTTTGGGGAAGGCGGTGTTAAATGTCATTATTTAATATGATTGTCTCCTGGTTAAGAACAATCTGTCTGCTGTGGAGTTTTGCAGATTTCATGCAAGGACTTAAATATGAAGGGAATTTCCAGAAAATAAGTCAGGTAGCCCGAGTGTTTTTGTTATATGATATATGATGTGTCATATGATATATGATACCAATTACTTAAGTAATTGGTATTTTCAGGAAAAGTATGCAAAGAAGCATTATTTTATCTGGCAAGCTTTAGAAGACTACAACTCAAGGAAAAAACTTAGCTAGCTAAGTACTATATTAATTTATTCTCAAGCTCTTGGGATGTCCTGTGCAGGGCCAAGAGTTGGATTTGATGATCCTGGTGGGTCCCTTCTAACTCAGCGGATTCTATAGTTCCATGAATGTAGTTTTCCAAGGAGAACTGGCCACTGTGAATTCTCCTTATGACTTATAGCTCTAGGAACACTGCCTGCATGAATTGGACAGGGCACAGTAGCATGCTATCAGAATTAGAGTTCTCATAAAGTAGTCTTAACTGGGAGAAGGTATTTGAAAAGGAAGGTTGTTCTGGTTCAGGTTCAGGTTTGGGATTACAAGGCCAAATATTCAAACTTGATTCCATATCTTCTGAGAATTGCCTAACATTTTCCTTCCTGTTGGGCAATCAGTGTCAGAACTGTTTAGTGATGTCAAGTTGAGCAGATTGTGTAACAGTTCATGTGCTGATGAACTGTGTTGCAAACAGAAACCAATCCATAGGCTATTGCTCCTGGAGCTGCTTCCAAGAACTTGTGGTTCATGAAGAGCTGAGCTGGTGGTCTCAGTTTCCATGCATCCAAGATTCTCAGTTTGAAAACCTCATTTCATGTGAGAAGACTTGTAGAAGACATCTCAAAATGCAGACATAGGTAGATATGTTGGTGGTTTGCTGTTTGCCTGAGACAGCAATTACAAATGCAGAGAGGGATGGAGACTGGGGAAGGTAGCTGTGTTGATGGATAGAAGGAAAGAGAGAAAAGCGGAGGGAAGGGAGAGAGAAGTTCTTTTCAAATTGGTGTAACAAACTTATTTACAAGCTAGTTTGTTTGCTGTTGTGTATTTATTCATGACTATTGAGAAGTTAGAAGACTATGTTGGTATATTATTTGTATAATAGCCTTCAGGATTTATTCTCTTTCCACAGTGTGTATGTGCACAGGAGCCTGCATTTTTGCTTTTCTGAAATATTTTTTAGTTATTAATGTTCTACATGTGACTCTTAAATAATCTAATTTCAGTCCAGTCTTAATTGCAGTGAGATACTGTGTTCAAGCTGTCAGCAAAGAATAAACTGATACTGCCACTAGTATTAGAGATGTGACCTGACATTTAGGAAGAAAAGTCTTAGTTTGAGGAGAATGTTACTGTTACTAAATAATGATGTTGGTCATCAATTAATGATGTATTAGTTTCTAGATAAGAAAACAGTAGCATGCTAGGACTAAGTAAGCTGGGGAGAGGAAAACTGCCCCTAGTTTTTCCAAGAAAACTAAGACAAAATTAATAATGCTACTGGGTTGTTTTGACTCATCAAAATCCATACAAATGGCAGATAGTCTGACAGTGTACCAGCAAGTTTTGTTGAGAATTAAGGTTTTGTCAACACTACCCTTTTGTTAGGGGGAACTGAAATTAGATTGGCCTAGGGGAAGTAGAATAAGTTGTCAGGAGTGTTTTAAATGGGCAGATGCTTCTATGAAATTTCCTTTTCTCTGTATTCATTGTGCTGTCTGCTGTCACAAGCACTAAGACCACACATACACCTTGAACAATCCAGTTGCTCTTACTAACAGGAAAGTTGATGGAGTAGCATTTCCTTCTGCATATGCATTTTTTAAAAGAATGTTTCCAGCCTTTATAGTGGGAATACAGAATTTGAGACTTGAGTTGGTGTCAGTTGCGTATTCCAATAATTTCCATTTGTGGTTGCCTCAAATTGTTAGACCTACCTTGCTAGGAACCATGAAACCAAAGATATGATCTTAGATAAGCAACCTCTCTACTAAAAAGGATAAAGTCACTTTTATGGTTTCTTTGACAGTAAATTGAATCCTTAATACCTATGCTGTGATGCATCAATCCAATATAGAGGGATGTAAATGTAATTATTTCATTAGAGTACTGACTGTAATGTCACTTAAACTGGGTCTTCAGATGGTCAGAAAAGCTGTTTAACACACTGAAAAAAATGAGAGAATTTCCCTGTAACCTTGCTTAATAAATGTATATGAAATGGGAATAAAAGAATGATTTATCTTGGATGATTTGATAACCAAGTAACTTACTACATCACAACAGTGCATTACTTTTGTAAGTATGAGACTACAAAGAAAAGAAAAAACCCTCAAACCTTAAATGATTTTCAGCATCCAAACAATATTCAGTGTAAATATTTGAGAAGAGAAAGGTGATGTTTTGTCAATCAGTCCATTTGTTTTGAAAAGTATCTCAAAAGATTTCATTCAAGTGGAAGAAAACAGTGGTTTCTGTGAACCCAGGGACTGTGTGACAAAACAATTCTTGAAGTATTTATTTTCCTCTGTTGAAAGCTCAGGTTATATTCAGGTTTTGATGTCTCAGATATACAGATGCTGAACACACTGAGGGCCTTCACACCTAGAGGTGAATGACAAAAAATACAGCACTTTAGCTTTGCGAGCATCCTTTTTGTGATCTTTATGAAATAGTGTACTGATATTTTTAAAAAGTACAGCCATAAGAACATGCTTATATAAAATGTAAATTTCTTGGATTTCTCTTAAAATTTATTTCTATTATCACCCAGGCTAAAATTCTATAAGGAAAGACTGTTAGGAGCTGACATGTATGTAGAATCAAAGTTAATTAGTATTATTATTGCAGAGCATTCTTAAGTTAAATGAAAAAACCTCCCAAATGCTTGCTCACCAGGAAAAGTCTGGGCAAGGGATTGTACTATTTAGGCTATTTCTGTGAAGAATATGACTTTCATAGCTACAGTGGTGCCAATAAATTAATGATTAAAAAAAACCCAGTTCAGAGCTGTTCTTTACCTTGGATGGCAGGCATGCATCCTGCAGCTTTCAACTGCAGATCCAAAATCTTTTTCTTATTTCAGTCTTTCCCAACCTAAGGAAAAAAAAAAGATCCATATGCTCTCCCAAGGAAGAGTTCTTGGCCAGTTTTGTTTCTTGTACTGTCCACGGCCAATTGCAGAACATTTTATGTAGCTATACTAAAAAATCACTACTAGGTTGAATGTCTGTCTTGTTGAGTCTCTAATGTGTTTTTTGTTTAAAGAAAGTGGAGACAAAGTTTTTATGGAAGTTTTATCTGTATCTTTTATTAGACCAAGTGCCAAAAACTCTCCAGCTTTTAGAACACAAGCACTTATGTCTGCTGAATGAAGTTAATCACTACTGAGGTCTAAAAGCAGCTGAAAGCAATTAAAAACTCTGATTTGGAAGTTCTGGTTTGAGTAAAAGCAACTTGATTTCTCCACCTTCTGTTCAATAGCTGGATACCATTTGTCCATTGTGTGTTATAGATGACGACTTTTTTCATTAAAATTTCTTGCGGATTTTTTTTTTTGATTCTTTAATTGCTTTCTTCTCTACTCCAGGAGAAAACTCTTGATATTATTATTGTAATTATTACTACTATTACTACTATTACAGTGTTTTATGATGAGTTTTGTTTTCCATTTGTTTAATGGAATCTCAACTCAAATTACCAGTTGTGAATTTGTTTATATTAGTCAAAATAATAAATTTGGTATTGAGACACTATATTTTCTCAAAGTGTCTTGAGTTCCAAGTCACATGATCTGAGAAAACATTTACTGTATGTGAAAAGGAATTTTAGAATTTTCTACGAATGGTCTGAAGTCTCACCTTTGTGACGTATTTTGAAGTCTCCCCTGAATTGTTAATTCATCCTAATTTGAGACACTTTCCTTAATGAGTGCTGATTCCAGATTACACAGATTTAGCCATGGCATGAATTTTGTACTATGCAAATGGTGCTTTGCAAACTCACAAAATTCTGGTAAGAATGAGTATTTTAATATATCATCCTTCTTCCATCTCCTTTCTCAAACCTACTTCATTTAATACTCAGATTTATTTAATTAAACCTTTAATAAGAAAAAGAAATTTTTCTGGAAAGAGTAACAATTAATATGGAATAACAGTAAATACTAACAAGATTTTCCCTGAGATTTTTTCCCTTGCCATTAATTCCAAATATTTAATTTCCTCATCCTGTCTAGCTGACCAGGCAAGAGTTTCACAGAACTTTCTTTGGGCAATGGACTGGCACTTTAAAAGTTAAAAAGAATACCAAGATTTTGTGTTAGAAGTAATGATGTATCTTTTCAGAACTTTTATTTATTTTTCAGACTTTATTTTTATGAAGTAATCAAGTAAGTTAATAGATTCAGTAGGTAGCCCAGATTAAAGTAGGACATAGGCAAAACAGAAGGATATTTAGTGTAGCCCTTATATAACTTGTAATCAAGTTGGGTGAAGGTTACTGCCAATGGATTTAACTTAATTTCTGTCTCACATCTTGGACTGTTTTAATTCAGTGAAACCACAGAAACTGTATTTAGTCTGCATGTAGAAAATCCTATTCTTCTTTGTGTAAAAATTTTGTGCTAAGTGGGGATTTTTTTGTTTTACTTTGTAATTCAGAACTGTTTATATAACCTCTGAGATAACGCTGTCTTTTGGAGTTGTGTTTGAATCTGCTTCATTGCTCCTTTTAGAATTATTCATGATCTAATTGTATTTGTTCACTTTACATGGATCCATCTGTGGCCTGCTCCCAGTAAAAGCTCCTCATTTTATCCTCAGTCATTACATGCGAGCATCTCACGCATTGCTTAGCTCCAGCTCACTTTTTGTGTAGCATTGTTCCCATGGTTACTTGCAGAGATTATTTCTACCAGAGTTTACTGTCTGATTCTTTCACTTTTTATTTGTTGCTTTGGTATAGTTTCTGCTGCCCTGACACTGTATAGAAAAATCACATTATCGTTATTATGATATCCTGTCACCTAGATCTCAACAATTTTTTCAGAGATGTGAAAGATTTAGGAGCTGATTTTCATAATAAATTTATTTTTGGGAAGAAGGTATTGGTATCAGGATGTGTGGTTTGAGGCTTCCTCATTTCTTTGATTAGTTTTGATTAAATTATTAAGTTTTGGCCACTACGCTGTCTTCTAAAGAGAAGCATTCCTCTCATTTTTCAAAAGGTTGTGATTTTGAGATTCATCTGAATTCTGTTCCCTTTAAGTTCCTTCCTACTTTACACTGTTACATTTTCACCCTATCAAAAATCAAAATAAAGGTGCTCACTTAAATTTCACTTTTTGGTTTTGCTTTTATGCCTATAATATGCACAAAATATAGACTAGAATAAAATAGAATAGAATATTCCAGTTGGAAGAGACCTACAACAATCATGTAATCCAACTGCCTGACCACTTTAGTGCTGACCAAAAATTAAATCAAGTTATGTAACTGTAATTTGGCAAGATTATTAGATTCGTTTTAGACACCTTAAAACTGTTGCTTCAAGCTTGACAGATTTATTACTTCTATTATTCTAGTAAATCTGGGAGGAATGCCATTAAGTAATGTTCTTTTAAAGAAAAGATGAAAAACACTAAACACTGATAGATAAATACATAGCAAACGAAGAGTGATTTCCAGTGCTGACATAGCTAATACTTTCTCCTAAAGGCCTCTTAAGTCTCTTTTGCCAAATGTCTGAAGAAAATACAAGCCTGCATTCTTACCCCTTTTTTTCTTCACTTCCTCCTGCTTCCTAGCAGCTTCTAGGAAAATTTTCAGATGATGTAATTGTTTTGAATTGCATTGGTTTTCTTTCATATGTACTGCACACATCTTCAAGAAGAAGCCTCGCTCCCTGAGGCTTCTTAATGACAAATCTCTAGCTTTGTATAACTGACACAAAAAAAGGAACATTTCAACACACATACTTTGACAAATATACCTTCTTATACTGTCTCTGCATTTGTTTACAACAACATATCCTTGGAAAAATACTTGCTAAATGTGGAGTTAGATCTCTATCATAGCATGAAAATACTATTTGTGGTGCACAGGATCAAAAAGGAGGCTTCACAAACCCTATCCTGTTTAAAGATCTATAAGGATACTTTTCATAGTTATTTTAATATTTTCATTCTTAAGAACACTTTGCCAGTTTATTTTTAAAATAACTTTTTTCTTTCTTTCTTAATATAATTTTATCTTTTGATATAGTAGAGCTGGAATTGCCTAATTCTCACCAGCGTGGACAGTGGGCATCTCATTGATGCTGGGGCTTTCAGAATTCCACACTATTCCATGCTGTTGCCATCTACTTTATTTTGGTGAAATATACTATGTAAGAGCACTTTATTTAGAGTATGTGCTAGTGAGAACAGAGCTTTCTGGGCACAGAATTCAAAGAGTTTCAGCCTGACCTGACAGCCAGAAGGAGAGAAAAAGCTGGCAGATTTTCCTAAGTTCTTTTCAAAGTAGGAAATAGTTTCAGATACTTCTCCCTCTTTGGTCTGCCACTGCCTTTATGAAGGAGGAATTAAGGGAATATTTACAATCTGTAAGAGGCTATTTCTTGTCATCCTGTGTGCAATGCTATTATAACATGACAAAAGAGTTTCCATTCCAGAGTTAATACTTCTGTGTAGTGTATGAGTGCATGCATGTGAATGTGCTAATTCAGGTACCTCACTACTATGCTCCACTAAATGAAATAAATAGGCCCATAATCAGCACTGAGGATCATCCCTGTAGGCTTACTCAAGTGAGTGGAACTACATCATTCTGAGCGTGTTTTAGATTTGCTCTATGCTCTGATGAATTCATATTTTCAAGTTTTTCTTGCAGCAATGAACAGCCCAGTGATGTGGTGGATTCTGTGTTGTATGAAAGTGCCTGGGATGTTTGCTGCTGTCCTGTTCTGCAGCTGATTCCTACCCTAATGCGAGAGATGGTGGCAACTTTTGGGACCAACCACTAAATGTCTTGTTCAGTAGAGTTCCTGCTGATAACCCAGACAGTGCTGATGTGGGCCAGGTTGTGCCCGTAATGCAGCTGGAGAGCACTCAATTCTGTAGGTGCTTTGCATTTGTTAGCAATATGTACTCTGGCATTAAATCTGGATTTTGATTAGAAGGTGAATATTTATATTGTGAAATCAGTTTGCCTCTCTAATTTGATTTTAATAGGAAGTAGAACTGGGCAGAAAAAAAAAAACCCTGGCAAAATGTTTGACAGAAACAGATAGAAGGTATGAGAACTAGAACTAGAAGGTATGCTACTAGTTAGCATTCAGAGTAGATTTTATTCTGTTTTGTCCATCAGGTTCTATTTTAAAAATATTCCTGTAAAAATACAGTCCTTGAAAGAAAAAAGGAAAGAGTGTTTAATATAAATTGTTTTCTTCTTACAAAGCATGTATCATTTTGAGACTTACTTTATTTTTCTGGGTTTTTTATGACTAAGGTTTTTTAAACTTTTATAAAGCAATGGTTTTAATAGAGTATAAAGTTGAGATAGTTTTGTAGTAGTTTTCTTCTGAGCAGAAAATGAATTTTAAAGGAAATATGTACCTAGAAATAAAATTCCAAAACAACAGATTGATTACATTTCCATAGAAATGGCAGGCATACAGGTAAATATCTTCACTATATTTTTACGTCTGAGAAAATAATTAAATTTTCCCTAACTTTAACTGTGTAAGAAGTTAGCTATCAAGGAGGAGATTCATCTGCTAATATGTCTGAAATGTAGCTGTTGAAATCTTCACATCTCCTTTCATAGCCAGTGGAAAGTAGCAGACATCTCTAGAGAGTGATACATCTCAGTATAAAATAGGCCAACTCGAATCACCCTCTGGAAATGCCTGTGTCTCTTCATTGACTATAGGCAACCTAGATGAAGAGTTTGGTCTGAATGATTAAATTTTAGAAGGTTAATTTAAAATTAGCTGGGCGAAGCTGTCAATGTAGGTAAATTATTTTAAATATGTGGATGCAAAACTATATCTGTGCATTGTCTGTTAAATGAGTCTTTATTGATATGTTTTAAAGTATTTGAGGAAGTTTAGTGTATTCTGAGTATAGTAATAAAAAGAAATAGGGAAATATTTATTCTTTTAATTCGCACAAGAAGTTGTGTATCACACACACGCAGTTTAGCAGGCAAACAAATCACGTTTTAGCTAAGGACTGAAACTTCTGCTATACCTCTGAATTCACTGTGAATTGTGTCTGCTCTTGGGTTCTGGTAGTTGTGTTCATGGCATAACATGTGCATACTTTAGTGCACTTAAAAGACTGATAAATCTCTCCAAACTGGTAAGTGCTGAATTCCATCTGCACTTCCTTACTGCAATAGTTCCTCCTTAAAAATACATCTTTAAATACCTTATTTGGCATTTCTATTTGTTTTCAGTGCTATAGGGGAGAATTTTAATATCAAAATTCATAATATCCTGCAGTACTTTCAGCATATAGAAACACTGAGAGAAAGATCAGGTTTGTCTAAGCTCTCTAGCTGGTAGTAGTTTTCCACATCTTATTTTATTTATTAGATATGGATGTAATTTTTCATATCATTATTGCAAAGAAAATGCTGATTATTCTAATATCCATATATATATATATATGCTTAAAAGCACGAACATCTAGCCTGAATAATGAACCTGGACACTTCAGTTGTATTAAAAGTTTATGGTCCTTTTGTCTTTAAAGTCTTTCTTTTTCTGAGACACCAGAATAAATTTGATTGCTTATCTATTAAAGGGAGAACTTATATTAATTTTTGTATAAGTAAGGATGTACCTTATAAGCCGTAAAAACCCTCACAAACACATGATCATTTAGACTGTAGATTGCTTTTATTTTATTTTGTCTGTGCTTTGAGTCTCTTAATCCATATTTGCCTACTGCATTTCAAAAGGGAATCAAATTGGTTTTGTGGTGCATTAATGTTTTATGCAATATTCCATAGAGAACATTAAATCAAAATAAAAGAAAAAGGTTGACCTCTAACACTTACACCCATTTCTTATGTCAAACTGGAAGATGTTGAAAGCCTTATATGGTCGTAACCCTTCTATCTAACTGTGACCCTCCTTAACATTAAGCAGGTGACTCGATTAAACATAAATCAGGCATAAAATGCCCTGCATGAGGCAGCACAGTGAATCAAGCAAATTATCAAATGGCAAAACTCGTTCTGTGCTCTGGGCAATGTAAGCTGCCAGCACTTATACATCAAAACTTCACTCAGTGTAAGATTGATTTTATTTTATTTTGTTTATTTTAATTCCCTACAGCAAGCTGTGTTAGTTGTGTAAAATGCTGTCTGCATCATTACGTTCCTAAGAAATGCTTTCCTTGTTTAGCAAAGGCCAGTTGCAATCTTAAGCAATGTAATCTATTTAGAACTAGATGTGCTGCTCTCTGTAGTGGATTCTAGTGTGGCTGATATTTTGTGCAGTACTATCAAAACTTAAGCTTCTGTGATTTCTT
Source organism: Melospiza georgiana (assembly GCF_028018845.1). Taxonomy (NCBI): domain Eukaryota; kingdom Metazoa; phylum Chordata; class Aves; order Passeriformes; family Passerellidae; genus Melospiza; species Melospiza georgiana. The sequence continues at coordinate 43,207,987 of NC_080431.1, forward strand.
TATAGATTTTTTTTCCTGTTTGTTTGTTTGTATACATACACTATCAACTTTTTCAAAAATACGAGCACCAAAGGGATAATGCTATAAAATTGAATCACCAGTAGCCATTGAAGATATTTTCCAGTCTCAGTGAAGATGCTGGGATTAAAGCGTGTAAGTCCAATCTTAAGGCGAGAATGAATTTTTATGTAAGATGATACATGTCTTCCTTTCACAGTTGCTTTTTATGCTGCCTTAAAACATGTCAAAATAATCCCCAGCAGAGGAGCCTAAAAGGAATGTCAGCTCTGTGGTTATGTAAATCGAATTGAGTGCTTTACAGCAGGTTAAGATTTTTATAACTCAGGAGTTGTTAACAGCCAGCTGGTTTGTATCTGTTTTTTATGGTTATTCTTGTCATAGGCAGCCTCCACAATTTTTAATTATATTTTATGGTATGTGTTTTCCCTCCTCTTGAATCCCACAGCCACTCTTTGCTTCAAAAGATATTTTCCACTGGGAAGAGGAGAAGCATTGCTTTGGGACTCCATCATTAGAAATACTGTTGTATAATTACCTCCTGGTAACAACAGAGGAGTGTGACTCTCCATCGCAGATCTTTAACTTGCTATGCCAGGATGGAAATCTGTAGTATTCTACACACCCCGTTAGGCTGTGATGCCTGCAGCCCTTAACTCAGACTGTTCTGCTTTTAAGGAACTGATTTACAGTTTTTATTGCATTCACAATGCAAATTCCTCTTTGCTTCACACTTCAGGTTTGAATGCATGCTTTGTGCTTTGCAGATTTATTGTATTCCGTGTTCTGGATCACCACTCGTTTTTTGTAACATACATCCTCAAAAATGCCTTAGTCTTTATTTTTGTTTAGTGACCGTAGTAGTGATATTGGACAAACATAATCTTTTCAATGTTTTTATAGCAGGATAATTTCAAGAGTACAGTCTGATTCCCATCTGGAGTAGAAATAATTTAACATATACTGAGCACTTTGTTGGAAAACAAAACATCATTCCTGACAGCCTGAAAAGCCAATGCCTTTTTTTTTTTTTGTTAGACTTCAAGAAGTTATGAAATATTTAGTTCTGTAAAACTGTGAAGACATTGCCAGAAACTCCATTCTTGAATGTTTTACAGCATTTCGTGAGTGTCCTCCCTCTGCCAAAGGAAACTGAGTGCCTGTTAATTGTCTTTAATGGTAGATCCTCCTATTGAAACACCTCCTCTCCTTGCAGAAGTAATGATGTAAGAGCAGAGGCTTAAATAATTGATCACACAGAGAAAGCTGTTTGTTAGATGGTTAAAAGACTGTTAAGCTTGTCAACCATAAGATAACAAAAAGACTACTATGAGCCTGTTTTTTAGGTGATGTTGGGAAAATTAACACTTGTTTTTAGGTAAAGTCTAAAATAGTTACAGTCAATCTCACTTGAAAAGCCTGTTTTCAATGTGCAAAGCAAATAATACATGCTTTTTTGTTGTATTCCAAGAATTGATTTGTGTGATCTAGTTTCATTATTTTAACAGACTGAAATCGATAGAAGTATTATCATCATACCTAATTTATTCAGACATTATGGCTCTATAGATCTTCTTGTATTACACAATATTATATTTAAATTTGAATGTTAAGTGTTTATTCTGACCTACTTATGCTCTAATGCCCAATGTCAGCAGCTTCTGAACTTCAAATATCTCTCTCTACTGTGTTGGCTTCATATTAATTTCTAAAGCTACACAGGGGCATGCCGTGTAACTTAACATAAAGATGCGGGGTAAATATTTATTATCAGAATTAGCCTATCTGGTAGGCTAATTTTTAAAAATATATAATCCAGTAGGAAATTAAAAAAAAAAAAAAACAAACAAAAAAACCCAAAACCTTTTAGACAGTTTGCAGTAATATAGCAAGTTTGCTGAAAATGAAATTTGAATATTAGTAAAAATATACTGATATTTGCAAAATACATTTCTCATTTTTCTTTCAATTTCTTTTCCCCATATTCATCCATTTAATAGTTAAGAATGGAGGTGAAAATAGTAATGACAAAAAAAGAAGAAGATACTCCTTAAAATGCATGAGATAAGGTACAATTAATACAGAACAGGAACAGTATATACTAAAACTGCAAGATATATATGACATTGCTTTTAAAATACACATTGTATAGTATATTATTTTTAAAAAGGTCACCAAAAACCCCAGGAAATCTCACAGATTTTATATTTAGCAGATTAGGTACGTACAAAATGTTTCATGTTTTAGGAATTAGAGGACTGCAGTCACAGTTCATGGCTTCACCTTGCCACGTACCAAAGGCAAAACTGCTGATATTTGCCAACACTGACCCGTAAAAATAATCATCATTTCTTTCCTCTCTAAGGCTGTTAAGGATAGTGTGTGCAGTTAAATTATGTTTATTTGTTCAGGGTTCCAAAATATACCTACAGATGATTCTCTGGAAGCTAGAACTAATATATTGAATTTTAATTGCTTCTTGCAAAGGATAACATACCATAACAATTTGAAATAGAAATAGTTCTATCTTGAACAAACTCTGATTTAAAGCAGTATTTGGACCTTCCCTAAAGTCTGTGCATGGCTGCCAATGAAATTCTGAGACAATGAGAAGATACCTGCATATTTCAATTAGGCAGTAGTATGTCAAAGATAATCTTTGGGTGGCATGCAGTATGAGACCTTCTTGGAACAATTCATTTGAACAAACAAAATAACACAGTTTTGACTTAGACTTAATCCCAAAGTTTTCATAGTTGTCAGATATTATACATGAAGGTATTTTAGAGGAGAAAAGTCTGTGCCAGATCTAATGTAGATGGAAAAATGCCCAAACAGCTGAAGAAGCTGTTGTCCACATCAGGCTTTAATTCCTTAATTTCTGCTAGATGGACCTTTGCATGAGAATTTCCCCCAGTGTTGTTACTTCCCTGTTGAAAACAACCGCTGACTTTCTCCTTCGAGTGTGTACACTTTTGGGTTAGAAACAAAGTTGAGAATGTGCTTTTATGAAATTCTCAACTCAAAATTAATGTAGTGATAAAGAATTAAGCATTATTCCACTGTATCCTTGAACAGGTAACCTGATGTAATAGATCTTAAATATACACCTGTTTTTTCTTGTCTGTAAAAGATGGAAAGATTATTAGATAGTCATATTGTTTCTTTTTCTTTTCAGGCCATTAAAAAAAATCTGACAGCTTTATGGCACAATTAGATTAGTAGTGTATTTTTAAAATCCTTAATATCCTGTTTTTCAGAATACAACTTCCTTTAAAGTCAACAAAAAAATAACTAGTCACATTTTACAAACATAAGCTAAAATCATTATATTCTTTCTGATTGTCAGAGATTTAGGAAGAGCACATTTAATACTTACATAGCTCAGGTAACAACAGAAGAATGGAAATTTTTTTTAAACTTCATTTTAATAAAGGCTTAAGTAGCTTTCATGGAATTAAGAATTTTTGACAAATCATCAGAAATTGAAAACTGTTTTGATTTTTTTTTAAAAGTGCTATGCTATTGATCTTATGCCCTCCCTGCTACAGAGTTTGAATTGACCATGTGCTAACTTGAAATTTAAGTTGGTAAAAAACTTGTATCTGTTAACTTGATGGTTTCAAGAAAAACACCACAACTAAACTAATAAAAGTATTTATTTCCTATTTTTTCTTAGTGTCTCCCAGGCTCAAAAGTTTGTGAACTTTTAAGGTGTGTGGTAAAATTGAAAGCAACATTTCATCTTCATAGCTCCTTTGTGGATTTTTATCCATGTACACTTTGCACTGAACTACTGCCCTCACTTCTTAGGCAAATCTACCTTGAATTTATGGACTTTGTTTGACTTTGTTAGATTTGGAACAAGGGCTGAAAACAAAATTAATGCATGCTTGAAACTTTATTTTTAGAGCTTTGTACAACTCTTGACTGATTTGTATTGATAATCCTTCTGTAGAGTAAGGAAGTGTTATCTCCATTTAATGGGTAAAGGAATAAAATTAAAATGTAGATGACATCTGATACTTTCTGAAAATCTCAGAATTAAAACTCAAGGGCCTCTAATTTCTCTTTCTGATGGTATTTTTAACTAAAAGGGTGAACAAAGCAATTCACATATTATTCAGATACTTTCTTTCAGTGTCTCTTCAACTTCTTCTTGCTACCACCTAAGGATTTCCATAGAAAGTATGCCTGGCACTTGTGGTTAAGCAGAGGTCTTGTAGGTGTGGGGTTATGATCTTTTTGGATCTAATTTGCTACTAACTGAAGATAAATTGTAAGAAAATGACAAACAGGAGACTCAGGCCATCAGCGGTCTAACCAAGCAACTGACCTAGGGGCATTTCTAAAGCTGCCAAAATAACTGTTCATATAATCTGTCAAAAAGCACAATCCTACTCTTGGATAAAATATCTTCCATAATTTGTATCTGGGCATTTTATATGAACATATAGGATGAGAAAAAGAAAGTTAATACAAGGTGAATTGCGCTGTATTAATGGCATTCTGCAGCTAGAATTCTTTCTGTAAATACTTGTGTGAAACACTCTGTTAGTGGAGGACTGATTTGCGGAGAGACTGCAGAAAGATTAGCTTGAAGTAAAAATGTTTATTAAAATATTTTTTATAAAAAACTCTAAGATTAGGGTGAACTGATGCTGCAATTGGATGTAAAAAATATTTGATCCTCTTGAAAAAATTGATATTTCATAGAATCAGAAAATGGTTTGTTCTAAACCAGACCTTAGAGATCATCTAGTTCCAACCCCTGTGCCATGGGCAGGGACACCTTCCACTAGACCTGGTTGCTCAGAGCCCCATGCATCCTGGCCCTGAACACTTCTTGGGATGGGACATCCACAGCTTCTCTGGGCAACCTGTTCCATCACCCTCACAGTTTAAAATTTCTTCCTAGTACCTAATTTAAACCTACCCTCTCTAGCTGTTCTATCACTACATGCCCTTGTAAAAAGTCCCTCTCCAGCTTTCTTGTAACCCCTTTAGTTCCTGGAAGGTGCTGTGAGATCTCCCTGGAGTCTTCTCCAGGCTGAATAATTCTCCAGCTCTCCAACTCTCTCAGCCTGTCTTCACAGCAGAGCTGCTCCAGCTCTGATTGTCTCCATGGCCCCTCTCTGGACTCAGTCCAGCAGGTCCATGTCCTGCCTGTGTTGTGGGCCCCGGCTGAACACGCTGCTCCAGCTGAGGTCCCGAGAGCCCAGCAAGAGCAGGGAATCGCTTTCTTCAACCTGCTGGCCGTGCGTTATTTGATGCAGCCCAGGATGCAATTGGATTTACGGCAATCTGTTAGTTTGGTGAGGAATGTCAACTATTCATTTAGGAGATTGGAAATATGAATCCATCCAAAATTCCTGTATATCATCAACATTGTAGGAGGCAATCTTTTTTCCATGCATGGAAGCCATTTTATAACTAATTTTATATTTCATGCTCTTTGATATGAGGAATATCAATCACTTATGCTTGAATAGTAGCAGTTTCCATTGAAAGTAGAACATTTACTAATATTCATGGAAGTTTTCCCACAGTGTAAGCTTTCTTAGGAAAAACCATGAGAATGGAAACAGCTACTTGTAAATATTTTTCTTCAAAAACATGGTCAGTTGAGACAACACTATACTGCCTCCTTTGAAATGTGTTAGCTGTAGTTGAGAAGGGCAAGATGTCAACAGGAAAGAAAGAAAAGTATAAATACAACTGCATTTACACACAGAGATTTGATCATGGTACTACCTGGTGCATATATGAATGTCTCTGTAGACAATTTGCCATCCTTATTAAATATTGTTACTGGAAGGGCAGAATTGTGTTGATTCATTTTCCTTTATTGCATGAAACTTCACTGTATACACACACACAAACATATATACATATATATACATATACACACACACGCACACGCATAAATATGGTTAGTATGCAGCTTAGATGAAATACAGTCCCCCTGTGGCCTGTTATTGCCATAGAAAATCTGTTTCAATACATGGAGGAATTATTCTTTTTCAAGTCTGGCAAAGAAATATAGCACATGACTAATACAACCAATTGGAGAACAGATCAAACAAAGAGAATTCTAGAAATGTCTCATAAACTTCTTAAGGCACTGGCAGAAAAAAACCTCCTTAATGTTGTGGGCTGTTAGTACATCACAGAATTAAATCTAACAATAGGTCTGCATCCCTTCAAAAGCAATTCCTGTGTTTTAGCATGTCTTAAGTAGTGATTAAGAATTCAGTTGTAAAGAAACTCAGCAATTTAATGTAAGAAATTGCATCAAATCCAGTAATTTTCATTCCTGTAAATGTTATGCATACCATAGACGTTTTCAGAGCTAATTTATTCTTCATTTTGGGAAATGTCCACCAGTTCTTTGGGCTGTACAGTGACAAATATAATTATAATCAATGTTTTATTTTTGCAGTCTTATTAGTTATCTGTATGTTTTCCAAAGTGACTGCAAGTCAACATTAGTGTCAAATTGCTAGAATGATGTTCTGATTTCTAAGATAAAGTAACAGTAGTGATCCTGTTCCATGTTTTTTTAAAATTATTTATGCTATAAATTTTAGACTAGAAGTCATTATGCTGAAGACCAGTAATATCTAGAAAATACAAAACAAATACATGTACACTATATGGGCTATGTATTTTTTTTGTTGAAAAATAAATTCATTTGGAATGTTGATCCTTTCATTGTTATGTATTGAGGTTGCATCTTGTAGTTGATTAAAGTTAGATTACTTGTAGTTGGGATAAAAATAGTGAGTTATTATCCAGATACTAATTAAATTTTTGCCAGTTATTTCTATTACTCACTCTCTGCTAAATGTGCAGTCCATCTTGGCAATCTGAATGTCAGATAAGTCAAAAACCTGGAATTTAGCAATGATCAGAAAGAAGGTCATAACCTGGAGGGAGGAGAAATTAGAAAGCACACGTCCCATTTTGCACTCGTGCGAGTGTTGAGAAGGTGGAGAAAAGCGATTTCCAGTAACAGATAGATTTGTGAAAATCCAAATCTGTTGATATACTGTTCATTAAAGGATGAAGCAAAGATAATTAAATTATCTGCAGCAAATTATAAGGTAGTTCTCCCCACAAAATGTGGAATCTGTGAAATAAATTGTCATCATATTTTGTCTTTTTGTGAACACTACCAAGTTGAGAGGATCATGGTAACATAAAGCTTCTTATTTCATAAATTATTTCTAGCAATGACCACATCATGAGGATTGCTCAGATTTCTGCCAAAGAGAATGTTTGAGTTCTCTTATGCTTGCGTATTTAATGATCTTTGAATGTTATTCATAATGTGTTAGACAGTGGTACCAATCAGTTGTTGGCTGCAAAGAATATGCCTTTCAGAAACAATACATATCATCATGCATGTAAATCTGAATTTACAAATGTCTGCAGGTCTTCATAATACAGAACTGCAATTATACCAATATGGTAGGAGCTGTAGAAAAGCTACTGTATGTTTGTTTTCGTATTACAATCAAGTACAGTAATAATGTATCCATTATTATTACCATACTTTCCTTTTAATATCAGTAGCAGTCTTCAGGTGTTTACTTTTTGTGTAGCAGACAATTCTGAGTTACAAAACGAAAGTATTTTGTTGAATGAAGTTCAGTATTCACTGAATACTCTGCGTGAGAGAGAACTCCCTTGATTTGGGGTGATAATTTGGCATTAGAATTAAAAAAAAAATTGGAATTATAATGTTTGGAAAAACCTCCAAGATCATCAAGTCCAAATTTTTGACAAATACACCATGCCCACTAAAGTGTATCAAAAAGTGCCACGTCTACTCACTTTTTGAGCACTTCCAGGCATGGTGACTCCAGCATTTGCCTGGAGAGCCTGTCCCAATGCTTAATTGCTCTTTCAGTGAGTAAATTTGTCCTAATATCCGTGCTTTGGTGAGGTGCTGGGACACAACACAAGTGCACATCACAAGTGCCCCTGTTGAGCCATGGTTTGTACTGGAAAGAGATATTTTGTCTTCAAATTTGACATGTCACCCAAAGACATTAATGTAATTCCTTGGTCAGCACCCAGGGTGCTACCTGTGGGATTTAGTGTTCTGTTACCTCCTGCAACAAGTAGAGCATAAAGGTGAGAGAGGACTGTCTGTGACAATTGGCTGCCTTTTCATCTGAAAAAAGGACTGCGCAGTGTTACCTGTGAGTCATTATCACAGCTACTTTGTACAGTATCACAGTTCTGCATCACAGTACAAACTCTGCTATCACTGTGCTCTAACAGTACATTTAGCCCCATGCCTTGCCTCTGGCACAGAGTAATGCATAATGGATCTGACGAAACTTAAAAAAGAAAAGAAAAAGCAAAAGTGAAAAAAAAAGAGCCCCAAAGCCACAGTGCAGCTCTTGAAGTTACAACACTTCTAGTGAATAAAAGAGTAAAGAGAGAGAGAGGACTCTCCTGACCCTTACAGGTGAATTCTTTACATTCAGAAATGTGAAAATTCTCATACTCAACTTGCTGTGTTAAAACAAGAGTACATATGTCTTGAAATAACCAGTGGATTTCTGGAACTTTTCCCCACCGTTACATTGACTTCTGTTTTTCTAATGCTTGTCACAACCTGCTTTGCACACTGCAAATAGAGAGAGATAATCAAAAAGCAGTTATAGAATTTGTTAATGTATATTGTATTATAAAAGTTTCTTTTTAGGGGCAAGAGAATTCAAAACAATCTCTACTTTAAAGCTAAATATGACAAAACAGGATCAAAATTGCTCTTTAAAGACATTTTAGGTTTTTTAATATGTGTAATTTATTTTAACTTTATTAAAGAATAAACCAATGGAAACTTTATTTAAAGTATCTTGAAATATGTATTTTAGACATTTATTGCAAGTCTACTGCTCTAATCAGCAGCTGTGATATTTCATCTTAGCTAAAGCCCTGAATTTCTTGCTTTCTCTTTTCATGTGTAGGAATAATGCTGTTTTCACTTCCTGAGGTTGACAGGAGCCTGAAATAAGTCTGTAACTGACTATTCTTGGGCACCAGAAGTGAGAATCAAATCTTTCTTTCTTTGGGCAAAAGTGTTGCTTGAGGACCAAATCCATGAAGGCTTTGATAACACGTCACCTAAGTATTAGTGGGCTGTTTCTTCAGTGTGTGGACTCAGTGCAGAGAACAGGTCCCTCTGGGAACACATCCATTCCACCAGAAGGCTATCAAAGCTAAAATTATGCCATTGGGGTCCACAGCTAAAATCTGATTTTATTCTGATCTTGTTCTGGTGCCACAAATACTTACACACCTGGATAAGTTAAATTTCACTCACATGGTTAGGCACGTGGACTACGGTGGATCTGTGGGAAAGACTTTGGCAGTTCTGTTTGCAAGGCTGAGTTTGGAGCTTGTAGGGAAACACTTCCACGGGGCCATCAGACTGCCTCAGCAGTGCTTAGATATTAGTTTAATCAAAGAACTGTGTGCCATTACCCCAGGATCTGTGTCAAGCTGTGGATTAGGTTTATAAAAAAAACTACAAAAGCTCCTGCTGGTTGAAAGATTATGAGCATTTAGCTACATTACTGCTGTTACAGGCACGAACACGTCTTTTCAGTATTTTTGAATTATAGCACTGTTACAATTAGTTGTGTCCATCTAGTTATAAATTAGACTTAAGTTAAAGGCTTAAGTTTTTTAAAATACTCCTCGTCTTCTTGTTGTTTTTGACGGTATAACATCAACTGTAATACACTTCTCTAAGCTGGTCCCAAAGAGTATGTCAATAAAAGACATTGTAGTTAGCAAAATCTAAGAACATTAAATGAAGAAAATTCACAGAACACCAATAACCACCAGTAACTGTCATTATGTTAAACCTTTTAATTTCTCCTAACAGCAAGAATAGTATTGTGAGAGTATGAGATAATACACATGAAAAGAAGAAAAGAGCTTCTATTTGTAAAAAGTGCAGGGATGTTGTTCCCATAATAAGTCATTCTCTTAAAGAAGAGCAATTATTGAACTCTAGCAATGCAAATGTAAAACAGAAAGTCTTTCAGGAACCAACCATCATTGTTAGCATAATATATTGTCAGTACATATATGTTTTGCTTTCCCACATATCTTTTTTTTTTTTTTTTTTTTGAAAACTGCATGGTATTTGGTTAAAGAGATTGTGGATCAGGATTTGGCACTTAAGGAAAAGTATTTTTTTATATTGTTCAAAGCTGACCTCTGCTTTTAAAAGGCTTGATCTGCACTTTTTCATCTGTTTAGAAGCATACATTTTTGGTTAAGAAATTGAAGACAATCTCTTTGTCTTTTTCCTAAGCTGGGAAGGTTGAGATAAAAAAGAATGCCTGCTTTAAAAGTCACACATGGCTGTAATTTAAGATTTTTTTTACCTCATTGTCCATAACAGTTGAAAGAAACCTTCAATGAAAGTTTATTAACTAGGCCAGTGCCTGAGGCAATAAAGGTTCATTTATTACCAGTTTCTTGGCTGTTTTTCTTCTTCTATTTTTCCGTTAAACTCATAGTGTAAGATAATACTTCACAAAATTAAACCTTTGACCTTCTGTGGAGTTAAGTCGCCTTTGATTAGATAAAGTAACAATTTATGGTCCAGCATGAGGTTGCACATGAAATGAATAATGCAACAGACTGAATGAGAACTGAGAATCTATTGCTTTTGAAAAGATGACTGTTGTTTAAGAAAGAATGTTCTCTCTTAATTGTATTGTATTGTGGCTGTGTGCATTCCAGTAGGATTTTAAATTGTCGCTGAAAACTGCAGTATAGCCAGGCAGTTATGCAACATACATTGTTTAATTCTGTCACAATTGCACCAAGCCTATAATAAATTCACAGATTACAAAGCCCCATGAAGCTGTAGCAGTTAGTAATTTCTTGTGGTATTTGAAATGCACTTTGTGATTTCACTTTTAACTCCTCAGTACAAAGGAATACATCCACTAGAAGGAATAACTTGACAAAATGTAAGTCGGTCAATTCTATAAATGGCAAATATTAGTGATAAAATAATTCCATTTGCACATTTTTGAAGCATTATTCGACCTGCTAGCAGATCTATTTAAAAAAATGCAGTGTTACTAAAACAAAAGGACGCTGCTGCTTTCCACATCAATGTTTTATTTCTGCAACAATGTTATTAATTGTGGAGGACACATCTCAATGAGAAAGATTTTTAGTTTCCAGCCTTGCTGTGGAAATTTACGTCTTTTGCTTGTTTATCCTAAATGCTATACCCAGGCCTCAAAATTCATATTGCAAGTTAGGAGTAGTTACAGGAAAAAGGTCTGATTAGACTGATGAACAACAGATGGTTTGAGCTTCACATATACTGGTTTTCTCCCAGTGCAAGACTGTCAGCTTCAGTTTAGTTGCACCAGTCTAAACCATGGATGATTTTTTTTTCAAGTACTCCTTCTTTAGCAATATTTGAAGTGCAGTTGTTTGTTTTTTGTTTTTTTTTTTTTTTTTCACTAATATGATACCTTTAATAATAGGCCTTTAAGAGACACAAAAAAAATTATCTAGATGAGCAGTTTATGCTGAACCACTCAAATTGATCAGGAAAATATAGCTGTGGGGACAGGGACCAGACAAGGATTTTTTTGATTATCCCAAAATAACATGTAATGAAATTTTTAGGATATACCGAGCTTGTTATGTTGTATCAATGCAGGCAGCTTAGCAAAAATAAGGTTTCTGGATAACTGTGAGATTCTGGGCATACATTATACATAAAGAATTCTTTTAGTGAAACTCAGTATATTTTAGCGGAACATTATGGTGACGTTCTCCTTTTTGCAATCCAGTCTATGTACTCAGACCTCTGTCCTCCTGCAGATTGCTTTCCCCTTCTTGTTTTATGTATCACACTATATAAAACACCCATTAGATCAGAGACTAAGGTTAGGATCCTATTTCATTTGAAATGACTAGGCAGCAGTGTAATAAGCTACCAAAAACTTGTACCTGGACTGCTGAAACCCGTGAAACCAGTGCAATAACCTACAGTGATCGGGGTCAGGTCCTAGGAGGTAACCCTGCCTTTCTTTCTGAGGCAGATTTTTTTCAGATTTTAGTAGGAATCCTGCAAAAGTAAGAACCACAATATGAAATCTGGTATTAAATCAAGAAAGGGCTTGCATTTTTTTCAAGTCAGTACCATTGAAATAAACTCCAGGCAAAAGGATTAAGCATTAATTTGAAATATTGAAAGGAGTTCTTGCAGAATTGAGATGAGATTTGGAACTCCTCCCATGCAATGAGTAAAGCGTTTCTGCAAAATGAACTTTCCCGCAAATAAATTAAGTTAAATGTAACACACTGCTGACAGTTGTATTTTGGTTTTCTGCCTGTTCTGTGATGACAAAGGTAAAGTTTCTTGAAAATGTTGCAAAAGTCCTAAAGAAGGAGCTTATGTAAATATGCATGTTACTGAATTTTGTAAGTAGCCATAAATATATGTATATAGACATATATAAAATAAAATATAATAGAAGCTAACAGTTGCATCAAGGAAATTATTGGAATGACTATTAGGAATTGTTATTGTTCTTAGGCATAATTATGCGAAAGAAGTTAAAAGTGAATTAAGATCAATTATTTAAATAATTCTGTAATTTGTCCCAGGATGAAGTTTAGGGATGCAATTAAAAAATGTATGTTTTGAGACATATTCAAGTCTGAAAAAGTTCCATTCACAGGTCCTTTTCTATTTTGCTTCACAAATAGGATGTGTTGTAAGCTGTTCACCCCATCAAAACTGAAAGTTTTAAGAGCTTTCTCTTAAGGCAGGCAGGCAATACTATTTGTTGGAAGGCAGAAGCCCTGGATGTGATTTAGTGCCCACCAGTAATTCGTGTACGTTTCGAAAACCTGTCATGATATATGACAGCTCTCTTGGGGACTTTGCTTTTAGAACAGAATTGTTTTCTGAAGATGCTGTGGTTTTCTTGTCATTGTTTTCTGTTTCATTCACTCATTTCTCAGTTAGAGACCACACATACTGGGTATACTTCTGGTCTCATTCTCACCCACGAAATTCTGACTTCAGTAGAGTTGCACGGGTGTAAATTAGATCAGGACTTGGCAGGAGAAAGCTTATGATTATATTTGGCAGAGACAGCAGGCTGCAACTTTATTAACATAATTAACAGCTACAAACACACCCAACAGGCCAAAGTAATCTAGTGACAGAAGAGAGAAGGTCTTAGTAGGAAAGGATCCTTCACGCTCTCTTTTGGTGTTCTGCTTCTTGTTCCTGAGTTCCTGCTAAGGCTTGGCGAGCGTTCAATTGAGCTGTAATTCAAATTCATACTGCTCCTGCAAGACACCTTGAACAGACTTTTGCTGATGAGTCTATAGGAACTGTCAGCAATACGGAGATTACTTCAGAAGCGTGATGGTTGAATCGAACTTTACTTTCTGATGTTTTGCCTTTTGAATTAAATTGTTGGGCAAGATTAATTGCACGCAGTAAGAGATTTAAATGAATGGCTTTATAAAGCATTAAAGTTCTAAGTATGTCACATGGGAAAAAAGCTGTAAGGTTTAAATGAATAAATGTATTTAATGCATAAAATGTCTAGGCTAATTTTTTAATTCCTTTACAAACATATTGAAAAACCATACTTTATTCATCCATCTTAGTTATACTGCTGTGGTTGTGGTAATTTAATATTCCTGCTCTTTGCTAATCTTCTGGTTCAACAGAAGTAAACAATAGGTTTCATAAATTAAAAATACGCTCCTCAGAACATGCTTCTAAAGATAAAAAACAAGGCTGTAAACATTTATGACTGAAACAAACTAGATTGTTCAAATACTGCCATGATGTATCATGTATATCAATATGGCACTGATATCAGTTAGAATGCAAACAAGGTTTTAAATGATGTGCCCCTTCATTTCAGCTGGAGAATCCGCTTTACACCATCTGCCTATCAGATGGTTAGGAACCAGGACTGCGTATTAATGCCACATGTTCGATTTTCATTCCTCTTGTAATGGTTAGATTCATATTGCTAATAGCTGTGCATGAGCACTGTCGATGAAATTTGTGTGACGATGGAGTGATGAGATATTTATAAAGCTGCCTGTCTCACTGCATAATCAGCAGGAAGAATGCCAGACATAAACAACTTATCAATTTCAGAATATTAATGACAACTACCATTGCCTTTAATCCACTGAATATTTTGGCCTGAATAATTTTTAACTGTTCAAGTAAATATTTGTAAAGAACAAAAGATACCTACGTGGCTATTCAGTGTGATCCTTATTTCTTTCATTTCAGTTGACTTTGTAGGTTACATTTAGTTATCTCATTTTTGAAGTAACATTTCTGTAGTGTAGAGAAATGTGCACCTTGGAAATTCCTTGGCTACTTATTGTAAGAGTAAATTGATGTTAAATAATGTTTACAACAAACAGCTTTTTCAAATAATAATTTTTTTTAAATCCCAGGTATTTCCCTGTGTATGTACCCATACTGGGACTTTACAACTTAGTATTTTAAAATATAAATATAGATACATAGTGGTGTATTAACTTCTGCTTATAATATATTTGCCTGCCTATACTAGTGAGTTATGAAAGATAAGTTGGGGCCCTGTGCTGAAGTTCTGGTACACCACAGTGCACCAGTGATTATAAAGCAAGTGGCTCTGATAACTGGCTTTGGGCCTCCCTTGGCACTTGCTCAGGGGATAGGAAAAAGCAGCACTAAAGGAGAAACTGTGCTGTAGACTGGAATTGCTGTAAGGACCACCATTAAGCTAGAGTTCTGAGCATTATTCCTTCCATTTCCCTCCTTACTTTCACCAGTGTTTACACACATTTCAGATTTGCATGGTTTCCATTAATTGCTATATAGAAAACTGAAATAATTTCAGTCACTTCTGTGATTGTAAGAGAAGGAATGAAATTATAAGTTTAATTCCTACTGTTTAAAATTATCATTTTTTTTGCCACAAACATTATCTTGCAAAACTCTAACTACAGAACTAGGCAATTTGTATTTTAGTTTCTCAGTCCCCATCCAAAGAGCATACTCTTTTTTTTTTGCAAATTTTGTAGCAAAAGAGGATTTTTATTTCAGGAATTCTGCATCCAGGTCATTATTCCAATGAGAAAGAAAATAATTGCAGGTGGTGTCACGAGTCCAGTATCTCTTTAGTATGTAATTTACCCCAGTACTTGAAAGCACTTTAAAACTGCTGGTGTAAAGGCAACGAAGAATTTGTGGCCTGCTGTTGTAGTCATTGAATATAATGTACCAGGATATTCCTCCAAATAATTGTTCTTTAAAAATGCTAGGTTTAGCTTTTCAGGGATGTATACATATATTAAAAAAGGAAGTATAGGTTATTGTGTTGTTTAATGAGCACCGGATGCAAACCAAAGTTCAGAGGTGCACCATCCCTTTTTCTGTGGCCAAATTTAGGGACTGTAACCAAATTTGTATAATGTATGGCTTCATATCCTTCCTCTAAGGTAAAAATATAATTGGAAGCAATCCATGTTATTGTCAATACCTTTTTAAGATCAGAACATGCACAATTTGTGATAGTAGCAGAAGCTAAAATAAAAGTAAACCCTCATATTTATTCATCTTCTCATTTATTTTTGGCCTTTGTACATCTTCTACCTGAAACAGCACTTTCGTAAAGAATATTGATCTGTAATTATCACTTGGTCAGTAATTCTCATTACACTTGGAGGTGTTAGGAGTCAGCCTGTGAGGAGGGTCGGGAGGCTGGAACTGTTTGCTAATCTTTATGTGGTCATGCAAAGCAATCAGGGAAAACAACCTTCAGTCAAGCAACAATATATTCAAAGGCACCTCTTATGCCACCTCATAGATATCCTGATGTCTGCTCACCTTCTGCTTTTTCCCTGCTGGAATTTGCCTTCTGTCCCTCCCCATCGCTAGCCAAAAACATGGCAAAAGTGAGCTTGTTTTCCATGTAAGGAGTCAAAGGAGACAACAAGGGACCCTGCGAAGCAATGGTGCTAGCAATATTTACCTCAGCGGCCTGGGATTATTTGCTTATTTGGTCTTTCCTGCTAAATTGCACTCTTCCTATGCTAGACAGCAGCCTTAGAATAGTAAATTGTGGCGTTAGTTCCTCTTGAGATCCATAGGACACTTCACACCTCTCAGAGTAGCTGAAAATCAGACAAGCAGGCACCTTTAAACTAATTACATGGAGTTTTTCAAGCCTTCTCCACATTCAGGGCAAGAATCTTGATTCAAAATGACCGAGGGTCTGTTCTCGTCACGTGGCATCACAGGCTGAGGGCTGAGAGTGAGTCAATGCATTAAACTAACCTGCTTTGTTGCCTTCTCTTTTGCTTCTTAGGTTTAGTTCTCTGTCATTTCCATCTCTGCCCCCTGCATCAGCCGTGGTGGGGAGGCAGCTCTTGTGAAGCTTTGACACTGTCCTCTCTCTGCTGCCATCCAGGCTGGGGCAGAGGGATCTGGGTGGGCAGCAGCAGGGCTTGGGCACCACAGGAGAATTGCCCTGCCTCGGGACAGAGGGCAAAAACTGATGCTTGTGACTTTGATTAAAGGCTGTGTCTAATTTTGACTTTTGAAGGCAACTGGAGAACTGGACCGGTTCTCCAGTTGCTCTTGACAGAGAGAAATTTTTCTGGGTTTGTAGAACATTGTTGTATGGATGGATGGCAGAAACTTGGTTTGGTAGGAAGAGCACTTGAATTGCCTGTAGGTGATTTTGGGATTGGTATTAAATGGGTTAGTACTTCCTCTTCTCATTGATAAATACTTTAATGCCTTACAGTCTGAGGAGAGCAGAATAATGTTCTGCATTATTTTTTTCTAGAAATGCTTCCTAGAAAAACTACATCTCCTTGCTATTATGTGTGAAATGAGAAATGCCTGAGTTCTATAATCTTTTACTCATAAATAGAAATTATAGACCTGTTACTTCTCTTTTCTTTAGCATTACTAAAATTAAAGATCTGATGGGAAATTTTTTCTAAGTATGGTTACTCACCTATTCATAGTGAGATAGGACACCATTTTGAAGCTAAATTAGATTTTTGACTGCATCTGTTTGTAGCTGCATCTAGTTGTGATTTTATTATGAAAGCACTTACTGGACACCAAGTTAAAGTTTAGATGAATGTATAGGAGTAATTATCTAAATACAGTGTGAAATATTTTACTTGAAAAAGTTGATAGTTTTCAAAGCCAATAAGAAGAATAAAACTCTGCAGTGCTCTCTGTTCTTATGTAACAAGCATGAAGGAATAATAACAGTCCCTACAATAATGGAGACTCACAGAATAATGAATATTAAATTTTTTTTATACTTCTTTGCAGGTCTGACAGCAGCAGCTGCAGCAGCAGCAGCTGCCACCAATGCTGCCATAGCAGAAGCAATGAAAGTGAAAAAAATCAAATTGGAAGCTATGTCCAACTATCATGCAAATAATAACCAGCATGGAGCAGACTCTGAAAATGGAGATCTGAATTCAAGCGTTGGTAAGTTTCAGATATAGCATTAATATATGTCCATAATACTGAGATATTTTATTGAAATGGTAATCTTTCTGAACTTCCTTCTGAAGCTTTGATTTGGTGTAAAAAGTTGCATATTTGTTTTCCTTTTCTTAATGTTTTCAGTTTTATTTTGTACCTGACCTTTACACACCATTCAGTGTTGTTGTTACTATTACAAAAACATTCTTTTCTTCACAGGCTACTTTTACAGACTCCAGTTAATATTTTCCATGAAAGAAAGTGGTTTGATTGCTTAGAGTTCATTTTTCAAAGTACAGGTGGAGTGACAGATGATGGTGTCAAAGTGAAATTTAACAATGTCTCCTGCTCAGTGTGCTGGGTATTGACTTTAGGTAATTCAGAACACAAGCTTGAAAGCAAAATATTTCATACTTTCATGTGCCCTGTGACAAAAGGAAAACATACATACACAATAAATTCTGCCATGCTCTGCAGTTCCTATCATATTTTATTTTAATAAACACGTTCTTAAAATGTAGTTAACATTTTTTTCCATTTCTTAAGCAGCCATCAGCAACTCTTGTTCTTTTTCAAAAAAAAATTGTTTCAGTATACTTTATTCATTTGTTTGGACAATTTGTTTTGCTAAAGCATACTTCAAAGCTAGGATAACTTTTGTTGTTGTTGATTAAATCTTTAATCATCTGTGTGTGTCTGCTGTAAAATGTTTTGTTATGCCATTTCATTGTATTGGATCCTTTTATCATGTTGAGACAGTATTAACTCAGCAACAGAAATTCAATGACAAGAGGTACATTCAGAAGACTGCAGGGAAGATTGGTGTATACTGGATTTAAATGGCCTCAGATATGCTTTTTGTTTTTATTTTGGCCCTTTGTCCAGATTTTTTTTTTTTTTTTAGTTTTTCATCTTCGAAATACATTTGGAATTAATCTGAGAGGGTATGCACTAGCCTTAACATAAATAAATACATGTTTGAGGACAGTGTTTCTGTACAGTTCAATAGGCATCAGTAGGGTATTATTTAGAAATAATATGAATTGCAGTTCAAAGTACAGGATCACTTGGGTACATACTACTGTAAATAGCAACAAGATGTGTGCGTTACTGCACAAGGAGATTATATGATTGGTTTTGTTTTCCTTTTAAATAAAGGCTTTAAAAATACTTCTATGATGGTGAAGAAAATAGTCTTAAATTACTGAGATACCAACATATGCGGTTACTCTAATACAAGTGTAAAGATTGTTCTCTTGGAGAAAAAACAAGAGAGGGTAGAGTGCAGGTGTCTTTGAAATCTGGGAGGAGGAGATAGGTACAAATGAAGTGGAAGGACCAGTTGGCCTCCAGCACACTGGGAGAAAAGTGAAGTAATGAGAAAGGGTGAACAGGGTAAGTACAAGCCGAGAAGATAAAGAGTGTGCACTAGAACTAGAAGCTAATTTAGATTTTCAGGCTTAGATGAATCCATTATGTGAAATAAAATGTTCAAATATACTGGTTTGTGGAGCTGCTATTCTGCTTGGCAGTTCTAGTTATAAACCACATGTGCATCCATGGGGATGGAAAAATTAATCAGCATCTAAGCCACACAGAGTATTTGTAGAAGAGTGGATAGAAGGAATATCTGAACTTCCTCTGAATAAAAAAGAAAAATATCTATTTTGAAATCCTTGTTTTAGGCAAAATTTAGATAACTAATATGCTCTTAGACAGCCTAATCATTTTCCCTATTTAAGAAAATACATTCTAGCTATTTTAGTAAGGCAAACTTAGTGAAGCAAGATTATTTATTGTCATTGTCAAAATTTTCTCTCAGCCCCTTAACTTACTTGTTAACTTCAGTTAATTTCCCAATTTAACTGAATGAAGAATTGACTTAATTTTGTACAGAAAAAAATGGCTCTTCTGAGTAGAGTGAATAGCTTTCCAGTTGTCTCCATTGCATGAGGAATGGTTCTGAAAATACAGTTTTCTTGTCTGTGCATCTTGTCTTGAGCTGCACCCTTCATGCAGAGGATTTCTCAAGAGCAATTTGATTTATTTGTTTGGTTTTTTTTAATAGTGAACCCTTTCTAGTGTCCAGTGTTGGTCATGCATATGGAATCAGAGAAGTGACTCCTATGTTACTAATGTCAGGGTATTGTTAGGTTCATTAAGAGTTAAGTTCTTTGTTTATTAGTTGCATTTTTGAAAATTAGCACACTGTATTATCTTGACAAGAGCTCATATTTCAAAGGTGTTGCTTGTAGTAAGTACGTACACTTTCTTCTCCTGCATTTTTTCAGGAGTGTGTTTATTTATGTATTTTCAAATAAATATTATCAAGTCCATATACCAGTAATGTTTTAAATTACAGCTTGCTAGGGAAGAATATGAAATATTACATTACTGAATGTTGACAGGAGGAAAGAATAAAACAAAAGAAAACAACCTGATTTTAGTTTACATTTTAAATTAGCTTATGTGCCTGACCAAACTGAAAAGGAGCAAATGATCCAACCAGGCTAAAAATTTAACTGAGTCATCCTAGCCCATATGCAGCAGAAATTGTGGTGGGTGTGGATTTACCATCCTGTGCTCCAATGCTTACATAAAGGTGGATAAATAAAATAAGGACCCTTATTTTATTTATCTTATTGTATTGACAGGTCAGGTTTACTTCTGAATTGTCTTGCTTTTTGGATTTAATCAAATGCTTAATGTGAATTACAGAAGTAATTCTTGTAGTCAAGCATTGTATAATTATACAGAGCGCTACACAAATTTATTAACTTGGTCCTTTGAAGCAATGGCCAAAAGGTTAGTGAATGAACTAATAAGTAATTATTTTATATCTTTCTGTTTTGCTGGTAACCTTGAGCTTGCATCCTCCCACCAGAATTATCATTTTAGAAGGGAAAGAAAAAAAAGAAATTACAGAGGAATCAGAGTGAGGTATTAGCACACTGAGTAAAATATATGGCTGCAACGCCTTTCTCCCCCATCCACAATCAATTGGATTCTTTTAGTTTAATATTTACTTGCTAAGATGAGATGCTAGTCTGCATGGTGATAAACAGTCTGCTACTGGCATCTGAAGGTGACCTGTCAGTTCATATGGACAAATCTCCTGCTTACTGAAATGTACAAAATAAATCATTAAAGCAGGCAGGTGCTCATTCCCAGATTTAAATCACCATAGATTTATGATTTGAATTAATGCTTCATTTGGTCATAGAAATAGATGCTGAGACAAATGATATGCAGTGGTTGGGGCTTCCATACTGTAGCCATCCTAATATTGATTACTGAGATGTCTTTGCAATCTCTTGTTTATATCAAGTACTGTCTTGTGACAGCTTGGCTGATATGAGCTACATTGCAGATAAGAAGGAAAAATGTCCCAGGTTCTTTTTAGTGGCAATCCTACATACAACATGCAGGATAGATAAATTATTGGGGTTTTGTCTAAAAAATGAATTCCGTAGGGCAGCAAAGGAAAAAGAAAGATTATGCTCTGTGTTGGGGATTTTTTTGTTGCTGTTGTTGGATTTGGTGGTTTTTTTTCTTCTTTTTTTTTAAATTTGGTTTGGTTTTTTAAATTAATTGCAGAATGAAAAGACAGAGACTGGCAAGGTCAAATTTTAAATTTCACTGCTGAGGTCCTACTCTTTGTCAAATTAGCATCTTAGTGTGATATTAGGATCAGTTGTATGTTTACCATCTGATGCTCTGAAGCAATGCATAGGTAAAGCAGCTCAATCATTTCCTCGCTGCTTAAGTACTTACTGCCCTGCTGTCCTACTTCATTAACCTGCAGCAGCAAAGGATAAAAGCCTTTGAAAATAAATACCTTTTAAAAGCTATTTTTGTGGGCTAGAGTTTGCTATCTATAACTTGGTAGGAAGTGAAGAACAGTCCGTATACTTTTGCTTCCCAAACATTTTATATAATGAAAACACTGTGCATACACTTTAGGGAATACTCAAAGGATTTGTTAAGACCTTTGCCACTTGCTAAAATATGACTCATAAAACTTGTAAACAACTATCAACAATAGTAAATTAGTTGCTTAGTAGGAAATGAGTTCATATCTATTCAAAATGTGATCTCAAAACAGATGTCCCAAGAAAATGTCATTGTTTAAAAGACATTCATACAAAAAAAATGCTATTATTTCTTTAAGGAAGTGAAGCAATCATGAAGACTTTGGTGTTCTTAATTTCTAAACACAGTTAGGAAATACGAGGCAACATTTTACACTTGGCTAGCCTGTTAATCCATAAACAACCACAAAATGTGTTGAAAATAAAGAGATTTTCTTGGCATGTTAGGTTTCCTCTTCATCTGCATTACCTTGCAATATTTAAAATTATGAGGCAAATACAAGGCTTCCTGTGATGTGTTGTTCAAAGGTAAAGCTTGCTTGTATACTGTTATTTTTTTTTTCATCCAGAATCGGAGACAAAATGATTTAGGTGAAATTATTTTTCTCCGGTGACCTTGCCCAATAATAGAACAGTACAAAATGCAGTAATTTCCTTTTTCTAAACACACGTGTCTATTTTAAGGGAAAGAAATACTTTTATGGTTTCAGGAAAAAGTCTTGGAGACCTTGAAAAAGCAAATAAAAGGAAACAGAGAATGCAGGCCACTGAGCACAGCTCTGCAGTTGCACATCTGATTCTCTGCCTTGGCAATGTTAATGAACCTCAAATCCTCCCTATAATTAGATGAGGGAATTGCTTATATTTTCAAACAGATGATGCTGCTGTAATGAAACGATTGGAAACGATTGACAGGGAACTTAAAAGTGTCTACAGTAGTCATTTAGTTTCCGGGTTTTGGGTTTGGGGTTTTTTTTTTCTTTCTTCTTCTTTTTTTTTCTTCTTTTTTTTTTTTTTTTTTTTTTTTTTTTTTTTTTTTTTAATGTAGAAGAAGATTGGCTGTAGATACAGGTCCTGGGAGAGGTAGTAATTTACACAGAATGCTATGACAGGTGTCTTTGTATAGCATGGAAATAAAATGGAAGGCAGAGGAATGATGGGCAGGCATGGCAATTTTTTGGGAGGGGGTGTCCTGTGCTTATTCTGCCTGGGTTCTTTAAAAGGGGCCGAGACTCAAGAGATGGATCCGGATTGAGTGCACAGCTGTAACTGCTGATGAGCTAATTGCTCCTTATCTCTCAGCCCCATTCATCTTCATTTTTTACCAATTACTGAGAATTATCTGTGTTCTCAGTTGGATATGAGAGTTAATCCTTTTTGGTTAAGCTGGCAGTACTGTGAGCAGATTCCAAATCACAGGGTGAAAAAGCCAGAGCAAGCTTGTTCTCAAACTCTCTCCAGTTCAATGACAGTATCAGTAGTTCATAAGAATTTTTCTATTGTTTAACAGATTAAACACTGGGCTGTTTTTTTACTTTTATACTATTATTAATATGTATTTTTCTCTTAGTGTAAACTGAATGATTATATTCCTAGGTGGATATGTTTCCTTTCTGAAAGTATTGCAAAAATGAAAATAAGCTAAACAGTAACTTCAGACCAGGAGGATTCTTTGCAGAATGTCAGTGTTTATTGTGTGATACATAGCACTTCTTATAATGACGAGACTGTGCATGCAACTTTGACATCGTGGGACATAAGACAAATGCTTGTCAGTGACAGATATCTACTTTTGTAAATTTGTTTGAGATCTGTAGGTGAAAAGTGCTGTCTAGGTGCTTGCAAAAGCATAATCATACAGCCTTAAGGACAAATGTGCTATGTGGAGCACATCATATTTCATGCTTTCATAAAACTGTGCTTTGGGAACACACAAAACACCAGAAACAGATCATTTAGTTATAATCAGGTCACTAAGCTTTTTTTTTTCTAGAATTTTGCTTGTCATGGGAAAAAAATCTTGCATCCTATAGCTAAAATGTAATGTTTGTCTGTCAACCAGGAATATAATTAGTGCATATCTGCTTCCGTAGACTTTAATTGTGATGGTTAAATTTGCTAAACAAGGCAATAACTGGTTGTTATGACCTGAGCACCAGTTAGTAAGTTAGGAGAATTATTAGCAAAGATTCAGCATTTCATATTGGAAGGTCAGTTGTGCTGTAACAGTTCCCTCATCCAGATTAAATCTTCACTGTGAAGCTCATTGAAACAAATGTAGACATTTGCATCTGAGTCACCTTAGACTCAACAGACAGCAATAGGCACTTGTAGGGGTGATCCATCTCATCCTAAAGTAGATGGCAAAAGTAGATCAGATAAATTGCACCTTACAAGTGCTTAGTCATGCGACTACCGAGTTCTAGTTACATAAAGGAAGTTAAATGAATGGATCTCACTCTCAGTGCATGCAATTAATATTTTCTGGAATAAGATCTGAAGATTTGTAGGAGGTAACAGGTCTTTTCCAAGACAGCGATGCAGTCATGGCAAAATAGTGCTTGAGGCACAGTGAAATAGAAAAGTAAAGTAAATAAATTTACTCTTCAGAAACAGCAGGTGAGAAGTTTAGCTGTTCTTGCAGAAAACTATTTAGATATAAATATACTCTGAAGTTTTTCTGATTGTATGGGTATGCTGCTTCTGAAAAGAGTGGTTTTACCTACATGAAGCATACTAGAGAGCAGGCTTCTAAAACTGCAGAAGCAAAAGCTTCCAGTGTGACATTTGTGCTTTGGGCTTGCTATGAAGCTGTATTGAGTTCATGGAAAAATCTAAATTAATAAGTCTATCTTGTCAGCAAGATAAAGAGAGAGAAAAAAAAGCTATTTATATTGTTTGATCACATTTACTTTATTTCCTGTTCCATGAAAGATAATCCTAATTGGATAAATAGTTGGATAATTTAATCTCCAATGTGATTTATTTTCAAAATGTGTACTTTATTGTTATGGCCATTTTTTCTTTTTATTCGTGCCTTGTAGGGAACTAACAAAATTGTTAAGCTTTCATTCAGTTTTGTTTCATTGTTCCTTGTTATCTGCAGTAAATATAGTAAAACCTGATATTGTGATGTGCTATGTTAAGAAATATAAGTTTAATACACACCTCATTTTACTAAGTAGTTACAATAGTCTACAGGATCATCATAAATATTAATTAGAAGCTACTTTTTTAAAAGAAAACACTAAATTTTGGGTTATTAGTTCCGTTTTAGGAAATAATGTCTCTGGTGGAATAAGTGACAATGTCATACAATAATTAAATTATCATCATGAAAATGTGTCTCTTTTCTGTGTTACAGACATGAAAATATGCTATATTACCCAAAGAAATATTTTCTCTATGGTTATATAGATATTTAAGAAATGCAGAGTTTTTTCATTCATATGCAGGACAAAGGACTACATAGAGCTGCATTTATTTTTGGGACAGAATTTAAAATATGCATCCTATTCTGACTGGTGTGTATGCTTCTGAGTTGTATGAACTAGGCAACAGTTATTTTTAGTGCTAAAGGTTATTTCATAGTATTGAATGCTTGGAGGGTTTTGTTTAATCGAAATATCCTGGGGCAGGAGGGGAAAGAAGTGTCTTTCTGGAGACTCAGACTGTATTTGTAAACATTATATGCCTGCATGTGTCTGTGTTCAAAGGAGCATTTTTGGCGATTCTCCAGGTAATGGAAAGGCAACCATAGGCCCCAAGTCAGGCATCTACTGTAAGAAATTTTCTTAAATTGAGCCCGTGCATGTAGAAAATTGTGTACTCTGGCAGTTTTTAAAAACTGCATTTTATAGGTCCTTTTCCATCAGCAGTGTCAGCGGGATGTACATGGAGATGCATTGCCCTTGTCTCAGAGTTTG